>NC_141995.1:38370284-38691193 GCF_049901715.1 Pseudonaja textilis
CATTACAGGCCCCAGGAGCAGAATGACTGGTTTTCTTTTAAAAGAAATGAAAGGGGGGGTGGGGGAAACACACAATTGTAATCTTTGCAGTTACTAGGCATATTCCAAGGATGAACCTAGCACCTTTGAAAATATACAAAGAGGCTGAAACCAAACAACAGTATAATAAATTTAACCAATGGTAATCAGAGCATGAGTTAATTAGTCTATTCTTCTTCAGGAGATGTGTGAAGTATATTATTAAGCTAGAAATAAATGTTTCACATAACTTGTGGGGAAGCTGATGGCAAACAGCAAAATCAGACAGAAACCTAATGCACAGCAGAGGTACTCAATTGCTTACAGCATTCCTGCAAATCAAATGAATATATAGAGTATGTGGGACCAACTGGGCCATTTTGAATATTGACAACATATCATGGACACTGTTATGTCCTGAGGACTCAAGGAGTTCTCACTCAGGTCCACTCACTTTGTGTGGGCGTTATTCCCCCATTCCCCATTGGTTGGTTCTCCCCAGCAGCCAGCTATAAAAGCAGGCTGCGGGGTCCAACTGGTGCTGATTGCTGTGAGCCAGTTCCAGGCTTGGCAAGCACGGTCAGCCCTTTATTTGTAAAATAAAGTACTGTTGCACTCATGCTCTGGTTCAGCCTCTCATTGCTCAAACTTAACACTGGCGACGAAGGTGGGATGGCTACCAGAAGCACCTTGCAACCGCTGAGTCACTAGCCACCGATCTACAGCCCAGAGAGAGCGATCAGCTGGCGACAAGGGAAACGCTGATCTGCAGCCAGAGAAAGCGGTCTGAGTCAAATAGTTAGAAGCGTCTGTAGCCGCTTGTTAGCCCCGCTACAGGGAAAGTGAAGCGCTGCGAGCCGCAGCCGCTCTGCACTTGGCGCGAAATTCAAACGGGTGTCATTTGAATTTCGAGCCAGTAGGAATCACAGCACAGCGCTGTAGAGAGTCACTAACGCCCACTTTTTTGGCGCGAATCAAGACACCTCCAACGGCTAGCAGCCAACGTGGTAACCCAGAGAGAGAAAGAGAGGGTAGCAAAAAACCTCTCCAGAGCTGATATCACTAGTAACTCACGAGCGTTCGTAGTCCCAGAGAGATTTTTCCGCAGGTAGCCCAGCCGTTCCAGCACCATGAGTTCCAATCCAGTATTCCCGGCGTTTAAACCAGACGAAGAGAAGTGGGAATCGTATAAGAACCGTTTCAATCATTACATCGATGCGGTCGGCCTGTCGGATGCGGGAGAGCATCGGAAAAAATCCTATTTCCTAATCTACTGCGGAGCCACCGTTTACGATACCGCTGCAGCACTCGTGGCGCCGAGAGAATTGAAAAACGTTCCGTGGTCCGAGTTGCTTGAGATCCTCACAAACCACTACGCTCCCAGGCCTTCACAAATCGCCAGGAGGTTCACGTTCCGAATGAGGAAGCAATCAAGTAAGGAGACCATCAACCAATATATGGCCGCCCTCAGAACAGCAGCCCTGCACTGCGGGTTTGGAACATACCTGGAGGACATGCTCCTCGATCAATTAGTTTGTGGGGTCAAGGATCTCAATCTACAGAGGCGACTGCTAGCTAAAAAGACCTCAACCTCACGCAAGCGGTAGAGGAGGCCCTAGCAGCCGAGCTAGCAACGAACTCAGCCACCGAAATTCAGGGCCCAAGCGCCAAGCTAGCAGCGTTCCCAGTCCATTCCGAAGAGGTGGAAGCGGAGGAAGGCCACAACGATGAGAACGATGTCCATCGCCTCACCAATGACAGATGGTCGCAGGTAGGGGCCAAACAAGAATACACCGGTCCACCCAAGCACATCACCCTGTGCCTAGCCTGTGGGGGATCACATCAAAGGGCCACCTGCAAGTTTAAAGGAGCCGTTTGCAACAACTGCCATAAGAGGGGGCACATTGCGAGAGTCTGCCAAGCCCCCAAAGCGCTGCACAAAGACCCCCGTCCTCACACTCGGGACCACAGAGGCAAGTATTAAACTGTCGCACGCACCGCCTTGCCAGGCGTACTTGTCACTCTGTTAGTAAAATTTCTCTCTCTGTTTCCCTAGAAGGTAAACCGTGCCACATGGAGGTTGACACAGGGTCAGCGCTTTCAATAATCTCGTGGAACACCCTCAAGAGACTCCACCCCAGCCTATCTACTACCCGGCTTCAGAGATGCCAGTTCGGTCTGAAGGACTACCAGGGAAGGCCATTCCCGTGATCGGCAGAGGCAAGTTCTTTGTCAGTTTTAGAGCTTTTAAAGGCCACCTACCTCTAGTGGTAGTTAACGGCAATCTACCCACCTTATTGGGGCTCGATTGGTTTCCCCACCTCGGCCTAGGGTTAACAGGAGTCCATGCTGTCTCAACCTCAGACACTGACTCCTTATTCGCTGACTACGCAGATGTGTTCAGCGAGGAGCTGGGGTGTTATAATGGAACCCCCATCTCGTTCACCGTTGACCCCCAGGCAGTCCCAATCAGATTAAAACCACGTAGAGTTCCATTTGCTATTCGACCAAAACTAGACGCTGAATTGGATAAACTACTAAAACAAGGGGTCATTGAGCCAACAGATTTCGCCAAGTGGGAGACGCCCATTGTCACACCCTCAAAAAGATGGTAGCCTGAGAATCTGCTCGGACTACAAGACAACAATCAATAAATATTTACAAGTTAGCGCCTACCCCGTGCCCGTCATTCAGCACTTATTGCACACATTCGAACCGGGCAGTATTTTTGCTAAATTGGACATGTCTCAAGCATATCAACAGTTCCCTGTTGATAACCAAACAGCGGAACTTCAGACCATCGTCACTCACAGGGTGCCTTCCGATGCAAGCGTCTCCAATTTGGCGTAAGTGTTGCCCGGGTATTTTTCAATCCCTCATGGAGCGGATTTTACAGGGCCTCCCTGGTGTAGTACCCTACTTCGACAACATCTTGGTCTCGGCCAGGGACAGACCCCAACTCTTCCAGAGAGTGCGAGCAGTGTTAGAGAGGTTCAGACAGCATGGCCTCAAGTTAAAAAAAGAAAAATGCGCCATTGCCACTAGACAGGTGGACTTTCTGGGTTATAAAATTGACGCCTCTGGCATTCACCCCCTGGAGTCCAAGGTCAGGGTGATCCACGAAGCTCCCACACCGACCTCCAAAACGGAGCTACAAGCTTTCTTGGGGCTCCTAAACTTTTATGCATCCTTTTTGCCCCATAAAGCCTCAGTAGCCGAACCCCTACACAGATTACTAGACAAAAAGTCACCGTGGCACTGGGGGCACAAAGAAGACCAGGCGTTTAACGCCGTCAAATCACTACTTACGTCAGAGGCAGTGCTTTGAAAATGGCTTCTGAAGTATGTCCAGTCATAAAATGGCAGTCATTGACTAGGTTTTCATTGCCATCTTCTCATGACCATTTTTTCTGTGCTGATAATAATGATTTATTATATCCAGTCTTCATTATTTTTACAAATAACTAAAGGTGGGGAACTTATAAAACACACCTCCCTCCTCCTATTTTTTCTACAATAACCCTGTAAGGTGAGGTAAGGTGGCTGGGCTGAGATAGAGTGACACGCCCAAAGTCACCAAGCTGGCTTTCATGGCTAAGTCTTAACTAGAACTTATAATCTACTGATTTATAACCTAGTGCTTTAACCGCTACATCAAACTGGCTGTATCAGATGAGTTTGATTTAAAGAAAGCATTAAGTTACATTCACTTAGACACACATGCGCACACACCGCTGAATTTTCCAATGAAACAAAAGTATGGTATAGGAAAATAAGAGAAAATTAAAGAAAATAAGAATATAGAAAATAAGAAAAAGAAAGTAGAAATGAAATGAAAAAACGCAAAATTCCAATTTCCAATTTTTTTCTCCTATCAAGTAATTATCATCTTATGCTTTCCTGTTCCTCTTTGACCCCTCTTAATTTTTTATTTTGGATATGGGGTTGGTGTGAGGTCTATTGACCACGTGATGTAAATAAAGATGAAACCATTTGCAACATGCTGCATTCCTTATTTACTTATTTTAATCGAATATATACAATTAAACTCCAGTATTTCAAGAGTTTCTTAGGTAACCATGGAAGTGTCTGGAAGTGTCCCTATGCTCCTAGGACAGGGCTGTCAAACTCCTGGCCCATGGACCAGATGCATCACATACTGGCTCCACTCACGCCCGTTTAGTGAAGGGGGAAAAAGTCCCGATATGCTGTGATGCATGAATTTGACACCCCTGTTCTAGGATGATGCTCCCTATTGTGGCTATGCGTTTGTCCTCATAACTCAACAGAATATTCTTTTATATGTAGCTAAATGGAATGTCATCCAAAAAAGATACTGCTGCAATACATTTGTTAGGGTTTAAAGTACACGAGGCAGAGGCGGTATTCAGCAGGTTCTGACCAGTTCTGAAAAACCAGTAGCGGAAATTTTGAGTAGTTTGGAGAACCAGCAAATACCACCTCTGACTGGAGATTTTACAGTATTTTTCCCCAGCCATGCCCACCAAGCCATGCCCACAGAACGGGTAGTAAAAAATTTTTGAATCCGGCCACTGATACCGGGTTATGTGCTGTTTTTGACAGGACAGATGGACAATAGCTGAATTTTTACAACTCTATTGTATAAAAATAGAATAGTTTGCTGCTCTAATCAGCAGGTCCTATGTTCTTATTAAGTCATCCCTAAAATAATACTGCAAAACTTGTTCAAGCATCAATGTTTTTCAAGAAAAGGAAGTGTTAATATCACCAATGTTTTTGACAATGTATGTTTGCAGTTTCAGTTTACATAACAACTTGCTCAGCTATTCCATGTTGCCATAGTAACAGTTCATTGCCTTCCCATGGTAACAGCATATGATTTCTTAGTACCTGAATGACCTTTATGCTACCGATAAATTCTTAAAGAAATAAGGTAGGCGAGTTAAATATATGCTCCTTTGTGCAATCCAGCATTTTGGGATGCTGACAAGGAAATGCAATATCTCTAGATAAATGTACAGGCAGAAAGGCACCCTTCCCTGAAAGAAGAATTAAAGCACCGTTTGGCAAACTAAGGTCCTGTAGCATTTTGATTCCACCAAAAGCTCATCATTCCTACTATGTTAAGTATCTTTATGGATATGGATAGGTTGCCTGGTAATTTAGGGAAAACCCATGGACAATGTATTATGTAGAGCAGGGATGTCCAACTTTAGCAACTTTAAACCTGTGGACATCCCAGAATTCCCGAGCACCCAGACAGAATTCTGGGAGTTGAGGTTCATGAGTCTTAAAGTTGCCAAGGTTGGACACTACCGATTTAAAGTAAAGTTAGCCTAATTCTGCCAATCTTCATGTACTGTAGGGCTCAGGAAATAAAAAATACCAGAAAATATATAGAAATAGTGAACAGATTGCAGCTTTGAATAGCAAAACAAGTGAAGAAATGAAGAGTATTTTTTTCATATTTGCCTTCCTCTTCTTCTATAACTTTGGCTCCCTGTGAAAACAAAGAGAACCTATGATGCAACCTCAACAAACATTGCATGATGGAAATAATCCTATTTAAAAGTAAGCCATTTGCACTAAATCAGTTCAAAGGTTACAACAGAGTATTTGAAAGACTCCCAGCTACAATTAAAGAGCTCAGCCACTTAAAAAAACTTGGAACAATCAACTTCCCAACTAATTAAAGTATTTACTAATAAATGGGTATTATGTTAGACAAGTCACATGTTCTCTTTTCCTGAGGTAAGCAATAAAGTAATAATGTAACATTTTAAAACATTTAAAGCTAGCACTTTTTTTCAAAAGTACATAATTAGCAATCAATCAAACAAATAAAAGGTTATTCAGTAAAAGAAGAACTTTTCAATTCAAATATATTTACTCTCCTGCAGAATTCTGGTAGAAATAAGCCCCCTTTGGAGGGAGTTTAACAGATAATATATTTCTGAAGATCCCGAAACTCCAAAATGTGTCTGAATTTAGCAGCAGAGAAAGCCAACTTCTCAGGTATTCTGCAAAGAATGTCAATGTCTGCAAAGAATGTTTTCATGTTGTACTCCCCACCCCACCCCCCGACTGGGTTTCTTATTTCAAATCCTACATCTTTCTCAGAAAAGAAAGCTCATGAAAATGCCAGCTTTCAGGCTGGTCAAAAAACAATGAACCAAATTTATACAATTCATGAATAAAAGTATTAAAATCACTGCAAATTGTCACTGAGATTGGCATGAAAGTGGACAAATTGGGTTAACTATTGGAAAACTGAGAAGCTGAAAGTGCAACCATAAGAGGAAGTTTGTATCTGATATTGGAACTGCTTACCTCCAACCTGACAGTCCATATACCAATATAGGTTTTCCTGCAAGCAATTAGACAAATATATCACCAGGAAAGAGGCCCTCAGATGTTTCAGCTATTATGTTATGGAAAGAAATATCCATCTGGTTCAGTTCCAAGCGGGGAGAAAGGCACTGGAGAAAAAATGGAGGCTGGAGGCTGATTGGAAAGAGGGTCCATTTATTGATGAATAGAACCATTGAGGTAATTCCCTGTTAGGAGAATGAGCACACACAGGGAGATGTAGTGAGAGTGGTAAAGAATAACACACAACCAGCACACAGATACACTGTATAGTAAAATGTAGGTGTTTACTTCCAGTAAACGGTTAAGCAAAGTCCAACAAACAGTCCAAGTCATACATAGTTAAAGCAGTCAGTTTTTCAGTCCAGCGATAATCCAAAATCAAAGTCCAGTATCATAAACAATTCAGTAACAGACATCAAATCCAAGAATAATGACGATCAGCAACAGTCAATAGGGAAATAATCAGGAAACAGTGAACATCAGAACATTGACCAACTAGCAACTAGCAACAATAGAACCAAACAACCCAGGTTTCTGGCTCCATCTTATGGCCATTTGAGGAACCAGACCCAATTACAATTTTATCATTGCCTAAAGAGACAGTATTAAATGTCTATCCTGGTTTATATATTTCCAACCCAACTATTAAGTGACTATCAATTCCTAACATGAACCACCAGAGTTTGTTTTTCTGGTGCCGCTGACCACATGGAGCTGAGAATGGGTGGTTTTTATATTTTCTGTTGCATTTTGCACTTGAGCTTCCTATTCCTGTGCAAGAACATGTATTCTATTGGCTGTTGTCAGACTCCCATGGGGCCATGTAGGTGTCAGTGGTGGGATTCAATTTTTTTTACTACTGGTTCTGTGGGCATGGCTTGGTGGGCATGGCAGGGGAAGGATACTGTAAAATCTCCAGTCAGAGGTGGTATTTGCCGGTTCTCTGAACTACTCAAAATTTCCACTACTGGTTCTCCAGAACTGGTCAGAACCTGCTGAATACCACCTCTGACAGGAGTTATGTAGGGTCATAGCTGGCTCTATACACAAAGTATAAATCCTAGGTGTTTGTCTGAGGTGTTTGGTTGAAGTTTCTGATGGTGATACAATGAGGCTTGTGTTCTGAAAGGTTGTTGCCCAACAATTCCTACTGTGGCTTAATGGCTTTCATCCTGTTTTGGCTCTTGAATAAGAGTATTTGCTTATGAATAGAGCTATCTCTTTAGCTCTTAAGTGCTGACATCTGCCACAGGCTATTAAGAAAAGGTGTGGGCTGCTTCCTCCTTCTAAAAAAAACATGTTTCTCCATTTCTCATTGAGGGAAACATAATATTCTCCCGTTTTAATATTTCTCAAAATATTTCATTTTGTAGGAGTGGGGAGGGTGCTAACTTTCTACAATGTAAAGGCTTCCAGAAATCTGAAACCTTGTTATATTTGTGGCGTTTTTCTGCTTTCTTAAGCAGAAAACATGATGGAATCACATATGTTCAGATTTCATTTGGGAAATGAAGTGATTTGTCTCAGTTGTGTCATGATATCATGGCTGAAATGAAACTCAGTATAAGGTTTATCTAATTTGTACAATGACTTCACTTTTTCGATTTATAGATGCCCCTGACTGCATAATGTCCACAGGAATAACAGTTTTACGCTTTGGATGAAATGGATAGAAGTCTATGGCTGATGGTGGCTTTTTGAATTGCCAATAAGATGAAAGAATGGAGAGAACTTGGCAAAAACTGAAATATATTAATGTAAGTTGTTATGAGGGTTAAGAAGATAATGCTGATGGATAAATGCATGATGCAAGATCTAGGAAATAAGACATACAAATATTTTTAAAAACACAACAGACAGATAGTATAAGTAAGCAGTTCAGATAGACATCTCCTAATTCATCAAAATAGAAGAGAAGGAAGTAAAACACAGATGTGCAAATTTTTCACTGTAGCCATTCTCAATAAAAGTATTTTTAGCAATTCTGTGGAACTGATTTCTTGGTCTGGTCTTCCTGGTGGGTTGAATGTTTATATAAACTGAGAGGCAGAAATGAAATGTAATAATAAAACAACGTTTAAATGATAAATGGAGATATTGTTTCTTCCCTAGTCAGAATAACTGGAGAACTCCTTCTTTCTTGATGCAACTTTGTGCAGAATGACAGGCACCAATGACTTTATGACACACAGCAAGGTTTTAAGAATTCATAAAACCTGCTAATAAAAAGAGGAACTTGTAGACTTGTTGTGTTTATCTTTTGATTTGATTTTTGTCATCCAGGAACAAGGTAATCCTTCATATATCACTAAAATGACAATGTGAAAGTGTGCTGTTGCAAGAGTTAGACAAGGTTATGATAGATCCATGAAGACTATAGATACAGTTGCCATTTTCTCTTGACTGAAATCTCCTCCATGCCAAGAATAATGCCTCACTTATTCAATAATATTTTGGATAATGGAGTTTTGTCCAATTTAATGTTTTTTTTTCCTCATGAGCAAGTCCACAACCCACCCCATAATATCCAAGAAGCCCCCAAACTCCCCATAGAAGCTTGGAGGGAGAGCAGACATGTCTTCAGGATGGAATATAAAGAAGAAGACTTTTCTCACTTCACCTAATTTAATCTCCTGGCAACATTCACCATATACACTATTTGGAAGAGAGATTTCCAGGTATATCTTCCAAGAATTATTACAGTTGCATCTAGAAATACAATGTTATTCTCACTTTCACTTACCACTGGAACCAAGCAGAGCCAAAAATAGAAAGAGGAGTCTGGGAATTAGTCCAAGATATTAAATGTGTCCCTGTAAATAATCTGTGGAATTCACAGTCATTTCTAGTTTATTTAAAACACATGTTTCCTTCTCTATTTTTAATAAATATTTGTCCTTTAATTAGAATAGATGAACAATTTAAAAGGTCAGTGTCAGTATTAGAAGAACCTAAAAGTCAGAGTTGAATTATTCTTCTTACCTTTGCTTATGTCACATCTTCCTATGTGTGCGTAGATAGATGTCTCTAGTTAGTAACTGCAACTGTGTCAGACTACCATAGAAGCCTTTTTGTAGTACTACTAAAATAGAAATACAATGTGCAGACCGAGGGAAAGGCTGCAAGCTTTCTTTGCCTCCTTCCCTGGCCTTTATCAACTCTTAAAACTCTCCATATCATTGAGGATCTTGGAAAATCTGGCTGCTTGCCATTTTGCCTCTAAATACAGAAGAGCCGTTGATGGAAAGAAACTTAAGAATGAATCATGCTCATTCAATCCAAGGGTGTTGTTTTTTCTTTGCTTCAGCAACCATGACAACAATTAGTCATTTATTAAACAGTGGCTGGGATGTCAGCCAAGCACCCAGCTAGAGAAGAGGAAACAACAAAGATGCTGGCCTTTTTAAAAAAAACAATCCAAGACAGACCTATATTTAAAATGGTGTGTAATTTCTATAATACCCCCTTAAAAGAAATCTTCCTTGAATTTATATTTCCTGGAAGAGGAGTCATATGAGACGCATGGAGTGAAATTAATCATTGCTACCTGAGCAAGTTGTATCTCCAAGGCTGTCAAGGTGATAGAGATCGAACAAGGTTTGCCACTTAAGCCCTTCAGAGAATGACTGTATAGATATATCTATGGAAAAGGAGAACTGGAGAAAATATTTTTTTTTTTCTAAGTGCTCATCTTCGGGTCCCCCTAATCACAGAATAGAAATCAGTAAGTCAGGGATGTCCAATGTTTGCAACTTTAAGAATTGTGGATTTCAACTCCCAGAATTCCCCAGACATGGTTGCTGGGCATTACCCTATGTGCTTGGTTGTCTTGGGCTGGAGGAGACAGAGAACAGGCCCTTGGCTTCTATAACCTTAATGCACACCATTTCCCAGCCTCAGTACTAAACCAAAATAGGGCTTAGTTAGTCAGAGCAAGAAATGTATGGAGCATCCTTTGCCAATTCTTGACAGGACTGGTAAATTACACTTCAATATAAGTATCTGGCTGTGCCTAGGATCTAGTTAATACACTCCAAGAATAGGATGTTGTTTTTTAAATAACCAAGACAAATACCAATTCATTTTTGTAGCATCCGGAAAGGCAATTCACAGTGTCCGTAATCCTTAAAGCATGGAGGAGCACTTCAACTGGCCTACTAAGGCCCATTCTTATTCCTTGGACTGAGCAGCCATTGCTCAGAATCTTGGTTTCCTTGAGGTAGCATCTCAAGGAAATGAAATTCTAGAATTTTATTGATTTTATTTTAGAAAATTTATATAGCTGCCTATTCACTCACAGCGACACTAGGCAGCTTACAAACAGTAACATACTATTCTATAATACACAATAGAAACAATAAAATAAATAAATAAAATAATAATATAATAAAATATAATATAAAATAAAAACAATAAAAAACAATATACCCCCCGCGGGTCCGGTGAAAGCAATGATTAAATAAGTTGTTTGATGGGCTCCCTCACACTCTGGGTAACCCAGCTCACTGGCACAACTACATCTTCAGGGCCATCTGAAAGATTGTCAAATTGGGGGGGGGGGCAGTCTAATTTCTGCAGGGATGATCCTCCAAAGGGAGGGAGCCAACATAGAGAAGGCCCTTTTTCTGTGTCCCGCCAGAAGTACCTCCTTAGGTGACAGGGCCCACAAAAATATTTTGCTTCCCTTATCCTTTTCCCACCCTCAAAGATGAATTAAAATATTAAGTGTTTTCAAATACTGCATTTTGAGTCCATTATCGATCTGCATCTTTCTCCTTTGGAGAAGGCACAGGGTTCTCTCTCCCTGATTCCAAAGGTTTCCTTGATGGAATTAATTTGAATGGTGGTTCTTGGAGTTGCTAGTTGATAGGATGATTCTTGAGCAACTACTTTCTTACCCTTTGTTGGGCTGGAAATACCATTTCTACTTTTTGAAAGATATGACATAGAAAATGTAGTTGGATGCCAGTACCAGTAGAGAGAGCTAGGGAGGCTCTGCTCCCTGTATAATATTCTAATCAAACTGAAGAGCTCATTCCCAAAGTTCAGTGATATTTGTAGGACAGGCTAGAATGGATCATGATTCATGTTCATTACACATAGTCCTTATTTATTGACTGCAACGGGGGCCAAAACTAGGTTACTAAGCAAGGCAGTTGCTAAGTGAAAAGCATGTGACTTGTGGTGGTCTGGCACTTGAAATGAGACGCAGGGAAACGTCTGAGCAAATGCCAGCCCCGAGCGAACTCAGGTAGCAGTATTTATTTAAGAAAGAAATCAAAAGTACAGAATCAAAAACAATGACCTCAACAGAATGAGAACATACAGCTGCGGAAAGTCCCATGAGAATATACAGGCACGGAAAGTCCCATGGGAACGTCTCTGCTGTGTACATGAACTTTCACCTATTTTCCTGGTCCTTTTAAGCTCGCAGATCAAACAGGATGAAACACCCATTGCAAAGGCAATCCTGCCCCCACCAGGAGTGTCTGCGAATCCCTAGATCTATGCGAAATGGCTGTACAAAGGACTTACAGAAAATGATTAATAAAATATATTACCACATTCCCTCCTTTTTTATTTATTCAAAGACGGGGGGTGTTTTAGTGGCATAGTACACAGTTCCCATGCGACCTGGTCCCATACGTTGAAAGGCTGAGGTACACATTTGAAATAGATTAGGAATACATTGAATACAGCAACATAACATAATAAGTATAGCAACAATTATCACAACTAATTGAAGCAATAAACATAACCATGAGCTGTCAGGAAGCCAATCCCATAGCAAAGCCCAAAGTGACTCATTGAAGCCATCTTTTCCTGCTTCGTGTTCAGCTATGCGGTCTTCCATATCATGGACAGTTCTTGTAATGTTAGGCTCATAATTATGTATAAAAACACAACAATGTGAATGAATTAAGGCACAAACTCCTCCTTTGGCAGCTAACATTATGTCTAAAGCATAATGATTTTGTAAAGTAACTTGGCGAATTTCAGACACTTCTTCATTCAACATCTTAATGCTTCTAATAGTATTATTAAACATAGCAACAGTAAAATTATTTAAAATATGAATATCTCTATAGTTCATAGCTATTCCCAAAGGTGGGATTGCTGCCCTAGAAATCTGAGTCCACAAATTACCACCTATAGTTAGGCCAGAATCAACTTCTCGATTACGAATACGCATCCCAATTGGTAAACCCTCCAATTTATAGATGACAGGAATTACAAAACCTATAGTACATACTCCAGACCAATTCTTTGGCCATTGTTGATAGGCAGCATCCCCACATAACAACCATAACCCATCCGGAAGGGGGATTATGCTTATGATAGGTATTGTCGGATGCCTCACTTTCCCACTCCCACATCAACCACATCCAACTACAAAGAACATATGCTCCGTGTTGCATATCCGTTCTGCTTGTAACTGTCTGATTAATGCAACAATCCAATTCAATCCTTAACGCTTTGTCCAAGGAGGATGATGTCTGAATCATCCCATTACATCCATCCACCGTATTATTCCTGGCAACACAAGACATACATCCCCCCTGCAAAGGAATCACCTTCTGACAAAGAGTACTATTACCTAAGAAAACAGATTGATTATTTCCTACGGGAGGACGATAATAACAAACCGAGGCTTTGGTAGTGAAAGTTACCTTTGTTGTGAACAATGTTTGATTCCACTTTTCGGGGTCTGGGCCCCAATGAATCCAGTGACTAAAGTTATTATAAATATCTAACTTAGTACTGGTTCGCTCATTCAAAGGAACACCATGTAGCAAAACTCCACCTTTCCCAGACCCAGGTACATGCATACAAAGCCAACAATTAGTAACATTTAAACCCTTAGCCGCAATTCGGATGTCCTTGATATAGGAATTTTCTTTCCATAAATTATCACCAAGGTCTCTAGTTTCTGAGATAATAACAGCTCTCCGCCTCCGTATTAGAGTCCGTGGAGGCATAAGACGAATGAAAAGAGAGTCTGTATAAGGTAACTTAGGCAACTCCAATTGACACCGATATTGTCCATAGTCTGAAACAGAAACATTAAACAGAATCAGAGTTGTTGCACAGGCTGAAGATATAATATCCTTATCAGGTCCCGAGTAAAGAATGTCTTGATCCTTATACCAGGACCAATATGCTGGAAAAATCAAAGGATGCCGCTGTTTGCAGATTAATTTAGTCCGATTCCCCAGAGGAACCTGCTGCATACAAGTTGGTAACCTCAGATAAGCAGTCATCTTTTCCCAGCCTTCACAACGCCGCGCCTGGACTGCCGGCATCAAGAGAATCAGGAACGGAAACGCCATCCTGAGAATCAGGAACCACAGGAACGCCATCCTGCTCCTCCGAAACCTCCTTCACCGGTGCCTGCGAATGATCAGGCCGAACGCACCGACCAGGAACCCAACGAATTTGACCAAGATGTTCGACTGCTGCATAACCACGTCCCCACGTAATCAGCTCAGCAGGAACCCATGCCGGATCCGGGAGGAATCGCACCAACACCCGAGGCCTCACTGCATCTGTAGAAGGAGAAGAAAAATGCCTGCTGGCCGCACTCGCAGGGGGGTTACCAGACAAATTTAAAAAATTTAAAGTATATAAAGCTAGATTTAAATGATCTTGAATTGCCGGAAGCCCCAGGAGCTTCCCTCCTTTTTTGTTTAATTTAGCTAACATGTTCTTGAGCGTGCCATTATGACGCTCCACAATAGCCTGTCCTGTGGAATTGTATGGAATCCCAAATTTATGTTCCACGGACCACTGTTTGCAAAACTGATCAAAGACTGTGCTCCGATAAGCCGCACCATTGTCTGTTTTTAAAGTTTGAGGCGTACCAGCAACTGAAAATGTCTTAATGCAATGATTGATGACATGTTTAACCGCTTCACCCCTTTGAGGGGTAGCCATTAGAAATCCTGAATAAGTATCCACAGTCACATGTATATACTTCCAGGGTGCAAATGATGGATATTGAGTAACATCCATTTGCCAAATCATTGAAGGTTTCAACCCCCTGGGGTTGACTCCCATAGGGATAGCCGTGCCCTGCTTTGAACAAGTTGGACATTGTTGAATTATGGCAGCAGCTTCTGCAGCAGTAAGCTTAAATTGGTATGCCAACGCTTTAGCGTTTTGATGAAAATAACTATGGCTGTCCCATGGCTGGACAGTGAGAACTGAAGTTACAGCACTGTCAGCTTTGGCATTACCTTGTGATAAAATTCCAGGCAAATTACTATGACTACGAATGTGAGCAACAAAACACACATGCACACGCTGCTCCAAACATCCTTGCAACAACAAAAGCAATCGTAGAATATTGGGTGATATTCCAGGAGACAAATAGGAACCTGCTACAAAGGGTAACAAATTATACACATACAAAGAATCCACTATTAGATTAAAATCCTGATTTTTAAAATTTTGAAAGGCCAAAACTACAGCAGCAAGTTCTGCCTGCTGGGCAGACTTCTGCTCTGATGTCACTTTTGTATGCCAAATTCCAGATTTATCTTTCCAAACACAAGCACCAAAAACTTTCCCTCCATCAGTAAAAACTGTAGGAGCATCTGATATAGGCTGAGTCACAAAAAGATTTGCTAAATTAATTCTAACTGACTTATACAAAGATAACCTAGGATCGGCTGGAGGATGACAAGAAAACTTCCCTGGCCAGGAATCTACCAAAACCTGCAAAAACTCACTATTGCAAATCATTTGTTCCCAGGTAGCTAAAGCAAAAGGAACATAACATGTTACTGGTTCCATACCAGCAATAGCTTTGCAGCGCTGACGAGCACGATTAAAAATATCAGCGAGCTGTTCTGTGACACAATTTATGGATTTCGATGGTGTATGAGACAAATGAATCCATTCCAGAATCCTTAAAGCTGTTTTTTCTTTTACCTGAACTATCAATGCAGTAGCCCTTCGTTCTGAGATTAAAATCACTGATAATGGACAATCTGGCAAGCATCTATCTGTCCACCTACGGCTTAAAGCTTGCTCAATCAATGACAAAATCCCCTTTTGCTCTTTATTCAGGGTTATTATGTCAGATGCTTGCTTAGCACTAGCCAAAGCTTGAAACAAAGGACTTAATTGAAGGGTAGTTAAACCCAAATACGGTCTGATCCAATTTATATGACCCAAAAATTGTTGTAAACCTACCAAGGTTAAAGGATCAGGAAGAACAAATTCCAATTTCAGAGGTGTAATGTGACTCAGAAATAATTTATGACCTAAATAAGCAAAAGGATATTCCTTTTGCAATTTCTCAGGGCTGACTATCAGCCCTTTCTCTTTCAGCATAGCAGTTAAAAAAATGACAGCAGAATCCATTGCAGCACCAGAAATATTAGCAGCTATCAAAATATCATCCATGTAATGATAAACCTTCCAATCCGGGAATTTACTCCGGAAAGGTTGCAAAGCCCAATCTACAAACATTTGACACATGGTAGGACTATTCAACATTCCCTGCGGAAGGACAGTCCATGCATATCGCTTAGCGGGCTGCCCCTGGTTTATACTCAAAATAGTGAAAGCAAACAAATCTACATCTTCAGGGTGCAGAGGAATGGAGAAGAAAGCATCTTGCAAATCTAACACTCTTATGTTCCATCCATCAGGTATTAAATTAGGATTAGGCGTCCCACACTGTAGTGGGCCCATTGGCTTTAAGATTGCATTTATCCCCCTCAAATCATGAAGAAATCTCATTTTCCCAGATTTCTTCTTGATAACAAAGACTGGAGAATTATAAGGACTAGTGGTAGGCACTATATGTCCCTTTTCCAATTGTTGTTGAACCAATTCATGTAAATGAACTAATTTCTCACTAGTCAAAGGCCATTGGTCTATCCACACTGGCTCCTGCTGGAGTAGCTGTAATTTTAATAACTCCACAGGTGGGTGTTCAGTCATCATGAATGACAACTGTTGTATCAAACTGTTGCATCAAATCTCTGCCCCACAAGTTAACGTGAAGGCGCAAAACAATCGGTTGGAAATGTGCAATAGCACTTCCCTGTTTTGTTTTGGCAGAAAGAATCCTCCTACTGACCCGTGCGTCTTGAAGTCCTCCGACTCCTCGAACAGACGGTGTAGGATCCGTTGGCCACTCCCTAGGCCATTCACTTTCGCTAATCACCGAAACATCTGCTCCAGTGTCCAGCAATCCAATAAACTTTCTGCCTTCAACCAAAAGAGTTAATTTTGGTTTCTGATCAGCCTTGACATTTTGCATGATGGAAAACACACTAGACTCACTAAACATATCTGTAGATCCAAATCCACCCTGACGAATTCTATCCGACTCCCCCAAAGACATATATGGCAAAACTAAAAGCTGTGCAAAACAATCCCCTTTTTTCAAAGATTGAGGAACAGGTGAATGAACTTGAATTTTGATCTGACCCTCATAATCCGAATCAATAACCCCAGGAACCACAAACAATTGACGCTTATGAGCCGATGATCTAGGAAGAAGAAGACCCACGGAAGCTGGAGGCAACGGTCCATAGAAATCCGTTGACCCTAAACAAACTACATGTGGATATCCCAATTCCAAATCCTCAGCTAATGGAAGATCAATTCCTGCTGAACCTTTGGTAGCTGGCGACCATATTTGATCCCCACCTCTCTCCGGTGGCTCCAACCCTTCGGACATTACTTCACTCTTTAGAGTAGGGAGAATGCCCTGATCCCTGCTTCCTAGTTTTTTCCCTCAGAATGAAGTCTGCACTGATTTGCCCAATGGTATCCTTTCTTACATTTCGGACACACTGATTTAGGACGAACACCCTGTCCCATTAATCTCTTTTTTTGCTGACTTTGACCCCCTCCAGGAGCCCGACATTGCGCTTTAAAATGTCCAGGCTTCCCACAATTGAAACAATTTCCCTTTTTAGCATTTCCTGCTTGCAAAGCCAGAGCTAAAGTCTCCATGTTAAAAGACTGACACCCAACCTTCCTACATGCATTAATCAAATCTGCGATCTCTCGCTCTCCACTTGCTACAAGTGGATTTAAGATCTTTCTGCAATCTGTGTTAGCTTGTTCTACTGCTAACTTCAAAAGCAATTCGTTCCGGGCGAATTGATTATCAATTTGTCTTTCAATAGCCAATTTTAATCTGCTAATGAAATGTTCATAGGGTTCATTGTTCCCTTGTTTGATGTTAGTAAAGGTCTTCTCACCACCTTCGCCGTCAGGGAGAGCCCCTACGGCTTGAAAAATTAATTGTGGGAGAAGAACGAACCCCTCCTCAGGCATTCCATCTCTCTATTGTTCCACTGTTGTATAATTACCAGCTCCGTAAAGCTGATCTGGGGTAACATTTGCTGTTCCCCTCTGAACTGCCAGCTGTCTCCATTTCTGATCTAACACCAAATATTGAGCTGGAGTTAAAATCATATTCAACAGAGCTTTCCAGTCAGCCGGAATCATTTTATTTCCATAACCAACTGCTTCTAACAACGCCTGAGTATATGGTGATCTAACACCATATTCTTTTGCTGCTTGCTTAACTTCCTTTAAAACTCTGAGAGGTAAAGGCTTCCACTCCCGCTGCGGATTCAACGCAGCGTCTATGACAATTTCTACTGGATTAAGTTGAATCTCTACTCCAAACTCCACCAAATCATCTCCTGATAACTCCCCTCTATTTTTTGCTTCTTGGATAGCTGCAGTAACTGCATCTACTTGAACTCTTAAAGGTAAACTCTTATCTTCTGACAAAGTATTTCCAGCGCCTGACAATCCTCTGGATTTATCCGGAAGTGCCGTCGGTGGCAACAAACGTACCGCATGGTAAGGCGGCAAACCTTCTTCGGGGGGTGCTAGGAGCGGTTGTTCATAAGTAGCTAACGCATCCATAACCACCCTCCAGGTTAACAAAATTGAAGAAGGGGCACGAGGTTCTTCGTGCAAAAATTTCCCTATCTTTTTCCAGGACTCTACTTTAATACTACCTCCCTCTGGATATGACTGAATATGTTTCCAAACATACTGTAATAAGTCCTCAATTTCTTTCTTTCCCATTGCATGTCCTCTACTATGAACTCCAAACCCAAAACTATTCCCAGTGATCCCTCTCAATTCCCTGATGTGCTCTTTCTGAGCCTTCGAGAGATCTCCCCCCATACTCACGAAAAGAATCTATCTCCGTCCAGCGAAGAAGATGAGGGCCCAGTCGACGTCCGCGACGATGAGTATAGGATGCGGGAAACGTATAGCCTTTCCAAGCTATCACGTCGGAACCTATAGCTCTTCCAAACTATCACGTCGGGGTCACCACTTGTGGTGGTCTGGCACTTGAAATGAGACGCAGGGAAACGTCTGAGCAAATGCCAGCCCCGAGCGAACTCAGGTAGCAGTATTTATTTAAGAAAGAAATCAAAAGTACAGAATCAAAAACAAATGACCTCAACAGAATGAGAATATACAGCTGCGGAAAGTCCCATGAGAACATACAGGCACGGAAAGTCCCATGGGAACGTCTCTGCTGCGTACATGAACTTTCACCTATTTTCCTGGTCCTTTTAAGCTCGCAGATCAAACAGGATGAAACACCCATTGCAAAGGCAATCCTGCCCCCACCAGGAGTGTCTGCAAATCCCTAGATCTATGCGAAATGGCTGTACAAAGGACTTACAGAAAATGATTAATAAAATATATTACCACATGATTGTGACTAGAATTATGATTTGACTTCAGTTTTCCTTTGCTTCTTGCTACTTCCTTCAAGCGAACTGCATTTCTTCTCTGTGAGGGAATCTTGGTGTGGGGTAAATAAGTAAGTGAAAATAAAGAACAGAGAGCTGTTGCAAAGGGTTTAAATGTAAGGACTGGTCACGAAGGCTTTTTTTAGCATCACTTTGAATAGTCACTAAATGTTGCTAAATAAGGACTGGAATCATCGTGTAGGCTGGTGCATGTTTATCTAATTGTAATTTCTGTTCAGCATTAGGGCAAGAAGAAGAGGCGAAAGTCTTGAGGCTTAGTTTCTTAGCATTAGAGATTTGCACAGAACCTCAGTTTCCCCTTTTAGAATCAAGAAGGCAAAAACAGATGAGGAGAAAAGGCCATTTTCTTTCTGAAAAGATTTGAATTAGAGCTAGTAAATTTAGACAATCAGTAGATGGTGGTAAATAAGTATTTTTTTTCTGTATTTCTTTTCTGACAGTAGAAATTAGGATCATTGCAACTTAGGCCTGGCAGCCTTAACTTACACATACCTCTGAGATGCTTTGAGAGAAACCCAAAAATATGTTTAAAGAATGCTGACACCTAGTGGCTGCACACTACTCCTGGCCTTTGATAAAAGCTAGCCAATATAGATTTCTCCAATCTGGTGTCCAGTCCTGGTTTAGCTGATGATTAAGTTACAAAAACCAAACACCATAATTTGGGTAAAAAAAATAGACAAAGAATAATATGCTTCTTGGAAGTAAGACACTCAGTGTTGCTAGTTCTTATGATCAGAATTATACAACTGGATTGTTTCTTGATAAAAGTGCTGTGATGGAAAACAATGCAATTGGTGTTCTTGAGAATAAAATCAGAACCAGTGGATGGAAAATACAGTGAACAGATGGCAGCTAACGCTTTGGAGAAATGGAAATAATATCACAGTAGTAATGGGGGTCTTTAACTACATTGACATAAACTGGGAGACAACTTCTGCATCAAGTGGGAGATTGAATGGATTCCTGACCAACCTAGCTGACAATTTTGTCATCAAAAAGAGATCATGCCAATGAAATCTTATTTAATTCTTTGATAAAGTGACTAAATTAATGGACCAGCAAAATGCAGTAGACACAGTTTACCTGGATTTCAGTAAGCTATTTGACGAAGTATCTTAACCTATCACAACCTACTTCTTGGTAAGCTAAAAGTGTGGTATAGTCAGCATCATCAACAGATGGATTTGTAACTGGCTGACAAATCAGACTCAATATGTAGTCCTCAATGGAACTACATCTACATGGAGGGAGATGAGCAGTGGTATACCCCAAAGTTCCATTTTAGGCCCAGTACTCTTCAACATCTTCAACAACAATTTAGATGAAGGAATAGAAAGGGAATTCATCAAATCTATAGAAGACCCTAAACTGGCAAGAATAGCCAACACTCCAGAAGATAGTCTTAAGACCCAGATGAATCTCAACAAACTTGAATACTTGGCCCTATCTAACATAATGAAATTCAATCTAGAGAAAAGAAAGGTGTTACACTTAAGCAAGAAAAATAAAATGTACGAGTACAGTTTAGGTGAAACCTGGCTTAATAGCACTAACTGTGAGAGGGATCTTAGAGTCCTAGTGGAAACACTTAAATATGAGCTAGTAGCATGTGGCAACGGCATTTGCATTAACGGAGGGATAGAATCAAGATCATGTGAAGTATTAGTACTGTAATACTAGTAGTGTAGTAGTGTAATTCTAAGATTACACTTGGAATACTGCATCCAGTTTTGGTCACTGCATTATAAAAAAGATGTAGAGACTTTAGAAAGTGCAGAAAAGAACAACAAAGATAATTAGGGGGTTGAAGGCAGAGGTGGCATTTAGCAGGTTCTGACCATTTCTGGAGAACCGGTAGTGGAAATTTTGAGTAGTTCAGAGCAGGGGTCACCAACCTTTTGGACCTCAGGGACCACCAAACTCATAATTTTAAATCCAGGGAACACTAATATGAATTTTGACTGATGGTGGCTTGCTGACATTGGTGGGGGAGAGAGAGAGAGAGAGAGATAAAGAGATCTGATCTAACCTCTCACTCTCTCTCTCTCTCTCTCTCTCTCTTTCTTTCACACACACACACACACACACACACAAAGAGGTAGGGGTGGGATTCAAATTTCTTAACAACCGGTTATATGGGTGTGGCCTAATTTGAGGGTGTGGCTTGGTGGTCATGTGACTGGCTGGGTATGGCTTGTATGTAAATATTATAAATATTTATATAAATATTGAATTTTTTTCATAAAAAAGAGCAACTTTTACTCAAAATCAGCCAAAGTAGGCAGGCGGATTGAGCTGCTCACAGAATCACAGATTCACTCAGAGATCTATCTTTCTGCCATCAGCTACCTGAGTGCACTGAATAATAGAAACTTCAGTCCTAAGGAAGGTTCGGCTCTGCTTAAAAGCAGAGCCAAAGATCTAAAGATTAGCTAGAAAGCAAGAAATCCAATGGTTTCCTGCTTTCTAGCTAATCTTAATCTCCTGGCACAGCAAAACAGCTGGTGGTTGGGGGGGCAAAAAAAAAGGAAAAATAGCAATTTAGCAGGCAAGTTTGCCAGGTAAGGAGTGAGTGGGCGGGGAGGGTTCCTGCAGGCCATGTGGGCGGCGCAGTGTTGTGTTCCCATGCAGCCTGGATTAATTGCTTTGTGGGGTGCTCTATGGGTGACATTTCTCTGCTGCCCACCAAAATTTTCTCGTGGACCACCAGTGGGCCACAACCCACCGGTTGGCAACTACTGGTTCAGAGAACCGGCAAATACCACCTCTGATTGGGCCAGCCCCATCTATTTTCTGCCTCCTGATTGGGCTGGGTCTTCTTTTGTTTCCCTGCACAGGAGAACGGAGCTGGAAAGCAGGTTAGTGGGGTGGGGAGGGAATCGGATTTTGCAGTAACCTTCCCCCAGGATTGGGAAGAGAATGGAGATTTTACAGTATTCTTCCCCTGCCATGCCCACCAAGCCACGACCACAGAACTGGTAGTAAAAAAAATTTGAATCCCACCACTGGTTGAAGGCTAAATGTATGAAGAATGATTGCAAGAATTGGGTTTGTCTAGTCTGGTGAAAAGGACTAGGGGGAATGACATGATAGCAGTGTTCCAATATTTGAAGGGAGGGCAACCTATTTTCTAAAGCAAAGAGGAGGGAGTCAACTTGTTTTCCAAAACACCAGAAGGCAAGAAGAAACAACTCATGGAAACTAATCAAGGAGAGAAGCAAAGAACTAAGAAGAAATTTTCTAATATTGAGAACAATTAGTCAGTGGAACAACTTGCCTTTAGAAACTGTGGGTAAAATTACCTAAATAATTTTATTCACTCTGACCAAAATGGATTCCTGCCAAAGAGACAAATTAAAGACAATATGAGAGTAATTTTGGACACTTTGGAATACTACGAGGCACACCCTGAAAAACAAATGGCTTTGGTATTCTTACACACACAGAAGGCATTTGACAATGTGAATTGGCGATTCATGTTATTACAGCTGGAACAGATGGGTTTTGGTAAAAAATTCATCCAAGCAATAGAAGCTATATTTCATAAGCAAACAGCAAAGGTAATGATAGAGGGAGAATTAATGGACTCTACTGATATAAGAAAAGGAACAAGACAAGGGTGCCCACTGTCACCTTTGTTGTTTTTGTTAACCTTGGAAGTGCTAAACAGAAATATTAGAGAAGAAAAGGACATAAAAGGGATGAAAATTAAAAAAGAATTTAAATTGCAAGCATTCGCAAATGATCTGGTTTTCATCTTAGAAGACCCACTAGAAACAGCATTAAAATTGATAGAAAAGATAGAGGCATATGGGAAGGTGGTTGGTTTGAAAATAAACAAAGACAAAACAAAGAATATGTTATCAAGACAAAAGGAAGAACTGGAGGATGTATTAAAAATCCAAGTCACGAATAAGATCAAGTACTTGGGGATACATTTGACAGCAAGATGTAGTACACTAAAAGAGAATAACTATATTAAACTTAAGCAGCAGATAGCGCTAGATTTGGTGAAATAGGAAAATTTACAACTGTCATTAGTAGGGAGAATATCAACAATCAAGATGAATATAGTACCCAGAATTTTATATTTGTTTCAAACAATTCCAATTAGGCTTGGAAAAGATTATTTGAAGATTTAAATAAAATTGTGTTGAAATACATATGTTAAGGTAAGAAAGCGAGAATAAAATTAAAACTTTTGCAAAATGCTAGAATAAGAGGAGGATTTGGTTTGCCTAATTGGGAGTTGTACTACCAAGCTACAAATTTGATGTGGGTTAAGGAATTGATAACCTTAAGAAATGCTAGATTGTTGACATTAGAAGGACATGATCTGTTGTTGGGGTGGCATGCTTTTTTATGGTATAAAGGAACTGAAACACAGGGGTACTTTAGAAGACATTATATACGGGAGTCTGTGGTTAAACTGGGAGAAGACTAAAAGGCAATGTTATTTGAAAATTCCAGTCTGGCTATCGACTATTGAAGCTTTTTCTTATCCTATAATATACAAAAAGAAGCAAACAGTTAGATATGGTGAAATATTGAATGAAATGGGTGAACTTAAATCTATGCAAAAACTAGAGGAACAAGGTATAAAGAGGAATTGATTTTCATATGCGCAAATACATTCAAGCTTTGATAAAGATGCCAAAACAGAAGGTTTCTATGATAAATTGACTGATTTAGATAAGATTTTGACAGGTACTGATGAAAAGGTGATTAAAAAATTGTATGGATATTGACACTTCCGGTTGTCGGCTTCGGAGACAGCAGGGATTTGCCTTCTCTGCGATCCCTGCTGTGCTAGCCGCCTTGGTGCCTCCGATCCTGATGGATTTGGAGGCTAAGGCTACCCTGTTGGGGCAGCTGAAGATAGGGGGGATCCGGACAGGGGTGAGGGGCATCGCAACCCTCCCCCCCAGCTGGCAATAACCCCCTTCTCTCAAGACAGTGCAGCGGTGGTCTTTTATGGCCACCATAAAGAAGCCGGCAATTGGATAATAAAGAATGCGCAGGAGAGAGAAGGAATTTTCTTTTTTTTTAAAGAAAGTTTTTTCTTGGTCGAACTGGGACCTTAAGGATATATTTAACACCTGGGAAAGTAATGACTTGGAAGCTATAATGTTCCCGATTGATGTTTTCAGCTGCGAAGAAAAGTGACAAAAGGGGAAGTTACTCTCCCTCCCTTATGGAATTACCAAATGGACAAGGGAAACTAGCCTTTTGATAGAAGGTAAAACCTAAACTCCTTTGTTATAAGTGGGAAGGGAGAGGCTTGGGAAAACAAATTTTTACTCTAAGACTTTGCTGGAGGAGATGCCTTGAAGATAAAGAGAATAGAAATTAATTATAAGAAAGACTTAAAGCACAGATTGGACGTTTTTTCTTTCCCTAATTTGACTTCACCCCTAGAAGAGAAATTGTAAAAAGAAGAAGCTTGTACTCTGCCTGGACTGCTTGATGACTGTGGGACTTTGGGACTTTTGGGAACTGTTTTAAGTTTGGAAATAACTGATTGGTTTAAGAAGAGGATACAGAAAGAGAAGAAGAAACAGTTTAAAATGGCTCTATCTCTTGATGAACTTAAAAAACAATATTTAAAAATAAAGAAAGAAGGCAAAGATGTTATGGGAGAAGCCCTTTGTTTCCTAGACATGGCGCTTGTCTTGTGTCAGCAAATTAAACAACAGCTGCAAGAAGCCGAGGAAGAAGAAGCCATTTTTAATGAACTAAACAGTGTGACTAAGAAAGAAAGGAGAAAGAGAGGAGCGAAAAGGAAGGACTTAAGAAATAAAAAAATGTTTATGAAAGAGAAAAAGAAGATGCAAAAACAACAGAATGCTAGAAAGCAAAAGGAAAGAGGAATGCAACAGAAAGGGGAAATCAAGAAGGCAGAGGTTTGGAGAGGAGGGGGTAAAAAGTTTAGGCGGGCTAAGAAGGAAAGAGAAAAGGGGGTGGGGGGGAAAGTTACAAAGATATAAGACAAGATGGAGATAAGGAAACTTTTTTCAGGGATAATGGGTAATATATGGGTTTTTTTTTAAAAAAAGGGGGGGATTCTGCAAAGTACACATGAGTATTGTATAGTGGTATTTGTATTATAAGTAGATAATTAGAACTTTTTAAGATCTAATAAAAGACTAAAATATCAAGGTATAACTTTAAAAGGTTTAATAATGAATGATAATAAGCTTTAATAAAATACTAAAGGGAATGTTTAAAATATTAGTTTGAATATAGAGTTTAATAGATTAATGTGTTGATTGTTATGGATTTATTATTGTAGTATTGGTTTTTGAAATAGTAGAATGCACTAAGCAGAATCTGATTGGGATTTAGGTGTTATTTTAAATTTTAACTTAGGGGAATGATAGAAAGGCATCATACTCCGATTAATGATTCCAGGGGAAACTATTCTTTCTTAAATTGGAAATGAGACAGATGTAAATGGAGAAATGGACAAAAGAAATAAAAATTTTTTTTTAAAAAAAAAGCAAGATTAAATATATAAAACAGAATTAAGATGAGGCAAAAGTGGAGAGGAGTTATATAATAGATATAGAATGGTAAATAAGATGGGTAATGGTATATAAGAAGAGCGTGAATACAATTGAGTCCATACAAAAAGAGGTAATCTGGGGCCAAGTTACTTTCTAGAAGAAAGTTTTATGTTTTTATGTCTATGTTTTATGTGTGTGTGTTTAATTAAGAATTAAATAATAAAATCTCGGAAGAAGACTAGATGAGAATAATTATAAACAAGCCAGAGGAAAATATAAAGTTGATGACTGGATAGCAGATAAATCAGAAAGGAAATATGATTGAATAATGATTAAAGAGAAACAATGTGGAATTTGGTAAAGGGAATTTACGTGTTTATATGGAAATGGGATAAACTATATGGAAAGAGGTTTTATGTTTTTAATGTTTAATGATGTTTTGTTTTGTTTGTTTGTCGGTAAAATCAATAAAACTTGTTTTTTAAAAAAATTGTATGGATATCTATTAGAAATTAAACTAGAAGAAGAACAAGTTAAAGAAACAATGATTGCTTGGGGGAAGAATTTTGGATATGGGATTGATTTAGAGAAATGGCAAAAATTGTGGTCTCAAAACTATAAAATGACATTGTCAACAGCATATAAAGAAAATTTCTATAAGATGTTTTACAGGTGGCATTTTCCCCCAACAAGAATAGCAAGAATGTTCAAGAATAAATCTGAAAAATGTTGGAAATGTCATCAAGTACCTGGCTCATATTACCATATGTGGTGGACTTGTGCAGATGCCAAAAATTATTGGACTAAAATCCACACATGGTTGGAAAAAATGACAAAAAAGCATATAAACTTGAAACCAGTGATATTTTTACTGGGAATTTTACCTGAAATATATAGTAAAGAATTGAAATACTTGATTGTAAATGTATTAACAGTGGCTAGGATTGTATTTGCCAAAAACTGGAAAAATGAGAAAGTACCATCACAGGAGGAAATTATTAAGAAAATATTGGAATGTGCTGAAATGAATATTGACATTTGAAATCAAACAAGATGATAAACAATTTTATAAAATTTGGGATCTATTCTATCAATGGTTAGACAATAAAACATGGTAATGAAATATGTAGATTTTTAGAACATAATGAATATATAAAAATGTATTTTTTTAATTATATCTACAAAATAATTGTAGGATAGATCTGAGATGATAATATGAACAGTCACAAAACAAATTAAATAAAATATGAATTATCTTGTAAAACATGAATGAATAATAGTATAGTCAAATGATTGATTAATAATGATATTAATGTATTTAGGAATATTTGATTGACAATATGAGAAAAATACAATGTGATTGTAACTGAAGACTATGAAGTGGAAGCACGAAACAATTTGTAAACCAACCGACACACTGTATGTATATATATATATATATATATAATGGAAGATGGCTTGATGTTTTTATGTTTTGTTTGTCTATGTTTGTCTTAAAAAACAATAAAACTTCATAATAATAATAAAAAAAGAAGCTGTGGGTGCTCTATCACTGGAGGTTTTAAGAAGACACTGGATAGTCTCTTGTGTGTCTGGAATGGTATAGGGTATTAGATAACAGGGGGTTGGACTAGAAGACCTTCAAGGCCCCTTCCAACTGTGTTATTCTGTGATTCTGCTAATTTCTTAATAGAGGAACTGATTGAAAAGTTGGCAAGCTCGATTTTGCTTGATATATTACACGTGAAACACGAACTATGTATGGGGATGTTGTAGATCACTTGAAACTTTCAAACTTTGTGACTCCCTAATGTTAAATGAATTTGTGTGACAATTTACAATTGTAGAAAATTAAACCATTTCATTGAGATAAACCAAAAAGCAATCCAATTTAAAATGATGCTTCTTAATGGAGTAGGTAAGCTTTCCTGTTTTTGCATGATTTTTCATATCTGAATTTCATTTCTGAGGGCATCCACTTTATTTTCTAGTTCAATGTTTATTTTTTTAAATCAATTTTGGCTCCTTATGGCAGCAACTCTAGGAAAATGCTGTTGTAATCATGATGTGTATAAATCCAGTGATACAGCAGGTTTTAAAGTAATTAATAAATAAATATACTAAGAGCCTCTTCATGTAATTTTATTTAACAATTTTGTAAACTAATCCAAAATGTAAGAAAATATATTGTTGGTAATTTTATTTATGAGCATGCTTGTATCAGTTTGGCATCTGTTAAAATAACATAAAAATATACTAACTTTTTTAGATCAAACAGTTCTACAGACACTACAAAGACTATGAATATATGAATCATGCTACCAGACAGACCAGATGAAGAAAATTTTTCCAGAGAAACTGAATCTATCAGTCATATTGCCATTATCTAAAAGTTCTGTCCATGTCAATCATTTTGAAAACCCAAATGTATAAATACATTGTTAATCAAACATCAGTCAAAGCCAATTACAAATATTCGTCACTTTTGACAAATATTCATATAAACATTCTGTAAAAATATGCAAATATGAAAAGGTTATTTCAAAATGACACACTATAACATAAATAGTAATTTAAAGAATATGGTATCGATCATAGAACCCTTGGATTTTGTTAAGAAAATGAAGCACATACAAAACCAGTTCCTAAGTTCAGTAATACTAAAAGTATGAGTTTGATTTCCATATACAGGCAATCAATAAAAAAACAAGTTCTAAACTGTTCACAAATATTCAGGGAAATCATGACCAACAGTTCAGCCACCCTTGATAAAAACATCTCTTGATGATATGAAAAAGGAATTGACCCATCTTTAAATCAGATTTCCCCCTTCCCAAATTCTAGAGTTTCATGAGAATTTTGGGGCCCTTGACATCCTCGGGGTCAAAAAAATTTCTCAGATCTTAAATGTAACCAATTTTCTATCACTTGGACTTTTGCCTCTTAATCCGTTATAAATGGTTATTTCCCCTCACAGTCATGTGACTGTATGTTGTTAGCCTTCGAGTTCTGCTGTCAGATGATTGTGATTCACAATATTTGCTGCTGGCATTTTTTGCTGATTTTCAGGGGAAAAAATTGCCCATTCAAATGAATGGATTCGTTTAATAACCACCTTGTTCACTTTGAATGTTGTAAAAAGTCTGAAAATTGCTTTTGGTCACATGAGTGCCTTGATTTATGATCACAAAAGCTTACAACCATAATTCCAGGCTCAATTATGGTTGTAAGTTGAGGAGTACCTGTAACATCAAATGTCTGGCCACCAGCTCTCAGTCTATCAGATTTTGAAGCATCAAAAACTAGTAATTCATTTTAATGTAAAGATCCTGGACACAGCACACTTTGATCCTAAGAAGCAAGAAGGAAGTAAATATTTAACCATCTACTCCAGGGTCCCTGAACCTGGGTAACTTTAAGACTTGTGGACTTCAACTCCCAGAACTGGAGTTGAAGTCCACAGGTCTTAAAGTTGCCAAGTTTGGAGACCTCTGGTCTACTCATAAATCTTTTGCCTCAGCTAATCCACCTATTTCTTCAAACAATGAACACAGAGCAGCAAAGGATGAGAAGCAAAGACATGTATTAGCGAAAGAACAATTTGCTGTACCTTAAATAGGTTGGGAACTTTATACAGTTAATTCAATAATTATGTAAATGCCTAATTAATATTGTGATGACCCTTACCGCCTTTGGGAAAGGGAATTTGGCCAGCTGAGGAGGAAAGATGCAGCTTTCCTCGACCCTGCTGGTGATCTCCCCCCTCTTCACCTCCTCTACAGGGTGGCTTAGCCCCGAAGCCAACTGGCTCGGTGAGCCCAGGCAGAAACCGCGCACGATCGCAAATCCCTGCCTGCCGCTGAAGCTCTGCAAATCGGAAGTCCTAAGCCTAGTATGCTGTTTTTTTCTGCAAGTTTCTAGTTGTCAGTGATGTTTGAAGACATTTAGAAACATACAGGAAATGAGTTCTTCTAGCTAACTACTTCTTAGTTAGACAAACTGTCCAGGCTATTTTTTTCTTTTTGTCCAGGATTGGAGAAGGCTAGGCTGAAAAGAAATCCAGGAGAAAGAGTCTGGTCCATGATCCCATGCAGCCCAATTTCTGAAGAAGCTAAGATGAGGAAAGCCTGCGGCCTAACCTGATATACTGTATTTCCCCATGTATAAGCCACCCCTTTTTTCCAAAATTTTCAAGCCCAAAAAGTAGGGGGGTGGCATATACAAAGCAGGTACACTTTTTATACGTGAAAAATGCATAAAATAATAAAGTAGGAATAAACTGGTTTTCCAGCAGTATGCTATACTTTTTTGTAAAAATTGTAAGTGATGATACGATTACGAGTGCGAGTACGCGATAGAAATGCATAGGCTAGGCATCGGCCTGAATGCTTCGTTCCTACTCTCGTTCCGATGCGTAGATTGCTAGCGTCGCCCGCACCGCTTTCGGCGTCATGACCGAAGTTGTAGATCTAGACGTCGAATTTTGTTTCTTTGTAAATTTTCTTTCTTCATAACTTGTTTCTCTAATAAAATATTTTTTTCAAAACTTCACAGTCCAAAATTGGGGGGGTGGCTTATACAAAGGGGGTGCTTATACATGGGGAAATACGGTACTCCTACAACAACAATGGATTTAGGGTTTCTTCTTTATTTTGCACTCTCATGAGTGCAAGCCCCAATGCATCAAGTATGGCAACTAATCACTCTAAATTGCAATTTGTAATGAGGTTTTGTCTTTCCTTATCCCTGGCAAGATCTGTTTTAAGATCTATACTATTGAAATATGTGAAATTCCTGGAGAGTGTAGATTTAATATGTTACACATTTATATGGGCCTAGTTGTGAGGAAAATGTGCCAACTTGGGCTGATCTCAGAAAACTGAGGAGGGTGGTCTTTGTTAGTATTTGCATGGAAGACCACAAGGGCGGTAGGCTAGATTGGGAAGTAAAATATAAATTAATATAAAGGAGGACGTTGAGTGGGATCCCTAGTAGATCAATTTTGAGTTAATCGGTGATAAATAAATTATAGCTTTATAATTAATTAATTAATTAATTAGACATTAAATATGGAGGACTGGAACTTTGAGTTGAAACATTGTTGAAGAAACAGTTTGGCCTGGACTTTGAACTGAGCTGTGGCAATCAGATCCAGCTCAAACATGCAGCTATTGAATCAACGTCTTTTCCAGTATACCAGGAGTTCAGAGTTCACTTTGATTTAACGGCATCTTCATTTACTGTATGTGGAAAAGTTACCTTCATGATGGACTAGTTTTTATGGCGACCTATACTAGTTCAGATAAGCTGTCTCATCAATGAAGCATTCTACAAGCAGCTATTTTGATCTTTACACCACTTGTTTGTTCTGTATAGTGTACATACCTTTGTGTTTGCCCTCTATGTTTTATGATCTTTTTCTGTTATTTTAAAAGCAATATGATTATTTTTAAAGTTTCTAGGGGACTCCCTGATCCCCTCCTTCAATATAACATTTGTATACATAGTGCTATGACAGCCCTAGTAAAACTGGGTCAATGGCTTTTACTATTGACATATTATATGGTTTGGACTGTATTACATTTTTTTTCTCAGCAAAAGTCATTCAGCCTGAGAGAAAATGATTGCTGTTTACCAGTCAATAAACCATTTTAGAAATGTCTTTAGAAATAGTTTGTAAACACAAGAAGTCACTAGGATAAAAATATCTCCCATACATTGATCCATATATGCCTTTAACAAATACATTCAAACTTTAAAAAATCTAATCATCCTTCAGGTTAAAATTATACTTAGCTGCTGATTGTAAAGCTAAGACTTACCACGATTACATTTTCAAATTTATTCACTGCTGTGAAAACCTGACATCTAGGAAGACACGCCTGTAGGAATGCTTTATTTAACTCTTTGGATGGCAGGGAAGCAGCTTGAATTAGAAGGCATGCAGCTTGTCCCCGTGGCTCACTTTTTTTTCTTGCTTCTTTTGTTCTATAATTAGTATTCACTACTGAAGTGCAAGCAACCATAGAAGCAAAGTCCAAAGCCTTTTGGTAACTAGGCTGTAACTTGGAATGCCTGGCAACTTCAATTTGTGCTGCTGTACCTTTAAATTCTGAGATAAATCCAGAGAACTGTGAAGTCCAGCCCTTGGGGGGAAAAAACCCAACTACAGATGGGTCTTTTTTTCAGAGCAACTGCATAAGGACTAAGCACAGAGAAGATTCTGGCAAGCCTCCATCCAGCAACATGGCAAAGCATGTTGTGTGTCTCCTTCTAGCCCTTACCCTGGTACGCTCATCTCTTGCACAGCCAAAGCTCCTACTGTTTTTGCTTGATGGGTTTCGACATGATTATATCTCTGAGGAAGCACTAGAGTCTTTGCCTGGCTTCAGAGAGATTGTCAGCAGGGGAGTGAAAGTGGACTATCTAACCCCCGACTTTCCCAGTCTTTCTTATCCAAACTATTACACCCTGATGACTGGTGAGTACCTTCTTAAACTTTCTAACTGTTGTGCTCATCAAGGCCACCAGCCTGAAGTGCCACAGCTCAGATTTCCATAACTCTGCTTGTGCGAGCCAATGCAGACAAAAGTATCCGATGAAGATTTGTCTTGGCAAAGGTTAACGAACTTGGTTGAAACAAACAGTACAGGGGACTAAAAATCTGCTTGATACCCAAGAAAGCAACCTTTTGTGCAAATGCTATCTCGCCAATTATTTAGAATTTATCATCTCAATTTGAAAATCCTCAAGGTGAAAATACCCACTCAAAATTTTAAGATAAATAAATTTGAGTGCCTATTAATTATTTATATTAATTTAAAATTTTAATTTCAAGCACTGCCCAATCATCAACTTGTGATTTTAGAAGGATTTAAAAATGAGTTAATTACACTACTAAGTCCTATTAGACTTGTCCTATCAGGAAAAGAGAATTCCTGGAATTATTCAAAGCAATTAAACAGTTTTCGAATACAGGATGTTTTTCCAACTTAGCATAGAAATATAAATGGTTCTTCCCATGGTTTTACAAACAGCTGAATGAGACATATTGGCTCATTGATAAAAATGAATATTCATGTTTAAGCATATTGTAAAAATACTTTAATGAGATTGACAGTCCTTTAATAATAAAAGTTTCATCTTTTTAAACTAAACTTGGAAAATCACATTAGAACAAAAAACAAGTTGTCCTATTTTTAAATGGTAATAAATCTGTTTATGGTTTACTAATTACTCCCAGTTATGAACCTGAAGAGCACTTCATGTACCTTGTGAGATGAAAATTCAGCTTTGTTTTTTCAGCAGAGAAGTATGATCATCCCCTTTTCTATTAACCAAGAATCTAAGATTTGTTTATCCTTAGCTAATGGCAATATACTGTTTTCCTAGAACAGATTTAACATACTATGTTAAACCTGTTTAACAACTATGTAACTATGTTACAAAATATGTGTGCCAATGCTTGCCCATGTAACACTTGCAAAATAAACATCTTTGTAGAGCCATCATAACATTACAATTAATTGAGTTTGAACTGGTGCAGTAAAAGGTACATTGCATCCTATGATGAGAGAGCAAGTCTTCAAGACTTGTAATTATTCACTTAGGGTGTTGGCTTGTATTTCGTCTCATAGAAAAGCCCTTTGCCTTTAAGACTTCTTCAGAACCAGCATTTATGGCTTGTTCTCAAAGTTTATTTTTCCTTCTTAATCTGGTTGGAAGAACAGGAATGCCAAGCAAGCCACAGAAAATGTGTCCAAAGAATATCCCACAGGATTTACAATTAAAAGGCAATACATCTTTTTAAAATGCCTACTTGTTATTATCTGACTGGAACATTCCACCAAAGAAATAGCTGTATTTCCTGGGATAAGAAAAAAAATCTTGCTGCCCTTGCATTACTAAACAGTATCAGTATCTAAGAATGACAAGGACGAAAAGTTGTCCTTGTGAAACTGGACAAATATCAGTTTCTTCCGACTAAGCTGTGGGAAATCTTAAATAATCAACAATACACTTTCTTGCTATTTCCTGTTTAACAGCAATGGTGTTAAAGTCAGGAAGGGAAGGGAATTTGGTTGATGAGCAAGCTAATAAAGACCCATGACTTGAAGAAGAGTTGGGTTTGCTGAAAATAAACAGAGATCAAGGCCAGATTTATTGATTTATACTTAAGGCACAACTTATAACTTTCTGGTTCTTGCTTACTTGCAATTGTTTCTTCCAAGATGAATTATTATGTTCTTGAACAGAAAATGCCCAGAAGTACTGCCCAGTTTATGGCTGCTTATCATGAAGCCAATCCCACTTTCCTGAAAGAGGGTTGCTTCCAGGCAGCTGTCCAAAATACAGCAGTTTGGTCATTTCTGAATGTTAGATAATGGCGGCAATGATTTGTAATGACAGCGGTGAAAATTCTAAAGACTCTTTTGGAAAAATATTAAGACAAGTAACTCCTAGTTCAACTCTCTTATGCTTGTCTTTTCAAGATGACACCACCTAGAATTGACAATGCTTCAATACCCAGAACTATCAGTTGCCTTGCTAAGAATTTGATTGGTTTAGATGGGAAACTTACTTATTCAAAGGCTGTTTGTATTTCATCAAGATTTTTCAAAAAATAATCCTTTAGTGTTATCTTTAAATTATAATGAAGTTAGTCCTGACATTGGCTCTATTTTGAAAATCCTAAAGTTTCGAAGTTCTTAGAAAATACAGAACATGTTCATGAAGAATTGATAGACAAAATATTTTCTGATTATCAAAATATGTTTCTGAAATTGTTCAAGGTGTAATTATTCAATAGAGTGTTTGGTGACCAGATAATTGTTGCAGTTTTAAATTTTTAGTTTAACTCTTGTATTCCAATTTTATCCACTATTTTGGCTTTGTTTATTTTTTTCATATTATTTATGTTGTATAACATTTTGATTTTAATTACATTTGATGGGTGGCTTTTAACAATCTTTTTGAATCAGCGTTAAAGAAAAAATAAATATAAATAAATAAAACAGAATTTAAATATAGTTTGAATTACTAAAGAAAGTAATGCTTCTTAAATGCAGTTCAAAATATTTTAAAAATCAAATATATAATCTAGCAGTATATATGCTTCTTTATTAATTTATTAAATTATATTAATTTAATAAATTAATAACAACATCTTTTAGAGAGTGAGATTTATCGAGGCTAACAAAAAGCTAAATATATAATTAGAGGTTTTTTAAAATTGTATTTTGCCCCATTCAAGTTTACAAACCTCTTGAAACCAGCTTAAGAATCCTGATGTAGACATAATAATACAGAATCCTAGGACAATGAAGATAATTCTGAATTGGATTCTGAAAAGAGAGGAATCCTCAACAGATTTCTTTCTTAAAGCTGAAGTTGGTCTATTGTGATCTAATGCTGACTTAACACATTGTGGTGTCATTTGTTGGTTTTGTCCTATTTTATTGTGTGAACCAAGCAGTCTGATGTGAAGAATGGAAAATCTGAATGCTTCAATGCATTTTTCTGCAGTATTAAAATTTGAAGCAATAAAATGTAGCTTAATTTTTAAATTAGGCTTATATTTTTTATAAAATCTGGCAAAAAAAGAAGCCCTCGCCTGACTTATGCATGATGTCGTCTTGCTCACTAGCTGTTTATTTCACATACCACATTTGACTTGGTTAAATAGAACATGATTAATTAATGTGTGACCACAGCTTAAGATTGTCCCTAATGCTAAACACTACAAGATAGGATACCATTACCCTTGTTAGTGATTGGGGACAAACCCCCAAACAGAATGTGCAGCAGCAGTCAAGCCAGGCAGCCAAATGAGAGAGGAAGGGCCCTAGAGTTTACACACACTGATGACAAACACTGTTTTTGTAGTTTAAATAGTTGTTTAATCCAATTAGAGTTTAAACATTGTCAATCAGTCCATATGTCATTCACAAATATATCCATTCAGTAACTTAGTCCATTCACTAGTCAGTTCTATATCCTTATCTGCTTGTAAAGATATCTTCTCCTCTGATACCTTTCCTCTTGAAGACAACGCTGAGTATTCACAGGATATCAGCACATCAATGAAATAGTCCTTTCGTTCAGGTATTCAAACAGTTGTAGCAAACAGTAGCAAACAAACAGTAGCAAGCAGACAAAACAAGCAGAGAGAGGTTACGTTTCTCTTACTGCCTTTTATTGCCGTTTGTAACCGCACCCTTAATTAGTTAATTACAAGCAGTTTGGTGCTTAAAGCTACAAGTTACAAACACCCAAACCTTGGTTTATATATTTATTCACCCAAACTTAGTTGGTGTATCATTGTTATACCCAACATTCTCCCCTTTTGGGTGATATAAATATATAATACCCTTACAATCTAAAACCATACTTTACACAACTCTCTTGGTGCTTAATGGCACCTTGGGCTTTAGTAAAGTTATCAGCTATATTGTCCTCCGACATACAGTACTCCAGCTGTATCATATTACTTTTTACAGATTGTCTAACGTTTAAGTACCTTAAATCTGTATACTTGCTCCTAGTTTTTACTGCAATATTTGTGGCCATTTGAATTGCTGCCTGATTATCTTCATGTACAATTATAGGATAATTTACAGTTAATCCCATGTCATTCATCATCTGCTTATACATGATTAATTCAGTACATAATAACGACAAACAGGAGAATTCTGCTTCCATAGTAGACAAACTTATATGCTGTTGTCTTATTGACTTCCAACCTATTAATGTCTTACCCAGCATTATGGCTGTTCCTGAAGTCGACTTTCTTGTGTCTCTTTCTGATGCAAAACTAGCATCTGCATAAGCACTCAGTATTAGATCACCTTTTGGTTCTAGATACAGTGCATGGTGTAATGTTCCTTTAAGATACCTTAAAATTCTCTTTAATGCCTTCCAATGACATTGAAGTGGATCATTATTATGTCGTGCCAGTTGATTAACACCATAAGCAATATCTGGCCTTGACCAATTGCTAATGTATGATAAGCTACCAATCAAAGATTGATATATTACCTTATCAAACTTGGGACTTTGAGTATCCATTTTGCAAATATCCTGACTCATTGGAGTCTTTGCAGTCTTACAAAGTTCCATCTTATAATCTATTAGCAATTTAGATATCTTATTCTCCTGAGATATCTTAAAACCTTTCTGTGTTTTCAGTATATTCACACCTAGATATTTCTTTATCTCCCTAATTGCTTGATTTTTATTTTCTTAGCTAATGATGCTATTATTTTATTGGCTTCATCATTAGTTTCTGTAATCAAAGCAATATCATCTGTGAATAATAGTAATAATGATATTTTCCCATTTGTCTCCCTTTTAAATAGACATGGATCGGCTAAACCAGCTTTAAACCCTATATTGTTTAGTTCCTTTACAATATACTGGTTCCATTCATAGCCTGATTGTTTAAGACCATAGAGGCTCTTTTTAACAACCAATAATCATTATTATTTTCACCTTTAAATCCAATAGGTTTTTTCATGTATACAGTATGTCTTAGTGGAGCGTGCAAGTAAGCAGTTTCTACATCTAGATGGTTGACTATATATTTCTTACTTGCTGCCCACACTAAAGCTGCCCTTAATGTTGCTGCTTTAAGGTTAGGTGCAAATACCTCGTCATAGTCATTGGCATTTTGTCTAAAACCTTGGGCTACTAATCGTGCCTTATAGATTATATTACCATCTTTTTCAGTTTTTATCTTAAAAATCCATTTGCAGCCAATGGGTTTTATATCAACAGGTAATCTCGCATTTTCATATACTTTCATATCCTTTAAGGATTTTAATTCCTTATTCATTGCTGCATACCAACTTTCCTTATCTTTAGTAGGATACATGTTTATTTCATCTACAGTATATGGAACTTTATTAATCTGGCACACTGTGTTAGCCTGGTATCTATCAGGCGGTCTAGATATTCGTGTAGTTCTTCTGGGAATTGCTGGGCTAGTATGAGGACTTTTTTGAATTACTACCTGTTCATGTTCCTCAGCTTGCTCAGTTATTGGTACTATTTCTTCCTTTATGGGCTCTATCTCTGCCTGTATTTCTCTCTTTACTTTATTCTTAAAGTTACAGGGATAATAAATGGGATTTCTATAGGATTCAATAATTACTTCTTTATTGTTATCCTGTTCTAACTTATCCCATCCTACGTGCTCTAGAAATTGGGCATTGGCACTACATAACACCTTAGATGTGCCTTTCTCCCAAAATTTATATGCCCTATGGTTTGCTTGGTAACCAACGAAGAATAATTGTTTAGCTCTGTGTTGCCCTTTACGCCTGAGTTGTGTAGGGATATGCACCCATGCTGGTGCACCAAATGTGTGCAGGTAACTCAGATCAGGCTTCCTGCCATGCCACATGGTGAATGGTATTTCACCAGTAGTTGTATTAACAACGTTGTTCAATATGTTATTAGCACACATTGTGGCCTCCCCCCCACAAAGAATCAGGTAATCCAGAATCAGTTAACATTGTTCTAACCATTGCCTGTAGTGTTTGGCCTCTTCTCTCAATAAATGCATTGTGTTGTGGTCTGTATGGTGCAGATTTCTTGTGCTCTATTCCAGCTACCTTTAATCTATTCTGGAATTTGCTGTTAACAAATTCCGTACCATTATCAGTCACTAGGGTTATCAATTGCCGTTTAGTCTTCCTTTCTGCAAATTTTAACCAGTTGAAGAAATGTTGATATGTTTCAGTTTTGCTTTTCATTAGGTAGCAAAACCCATATCTAGAATAATGGTCCATAATGCTCAGTATATATCGAGCACCCCCCATACTGGGTTTCTTTGGACCTATAATGTCTGCAAATACTACTTCTAAAGTTTCTTTAGTTTTGAAACCATTTAGCCTATTTGCAGGCAATATTTTACTCTTATCTTCACAGCAGACATTACAACGCAAATATTTATCACAAGGTTTTAACCTTATTCCATCAGATAACTCTACTGTACGTTTTAGCATTTTAAAATTTACATGCCCCAAACGCCTATGCAATAAATGGATACATTCATTATGAGGCTTTATATTGTTAAATACAGTCTGTGCCTCCCCTTTCTTACTATCATGTAATACATACAATGTTCCATTTAAAGCTGCAGTTACCTTTTTGTTATCTTTTTCAATTATGCAATTATTATCCTTAAATGTAATTACATAACCTAGTTTGTCTAATACCCTTACAGAAAGCAAGTTCACCTTTAACTGTGGTACATACAACATTTTTATATCCTGGTTTAAGCATGGACAGTATGCAATACCTTCTCCCTTGGCCTTGAGGTTCCAGCCATTAGCAAGTGATATATGTTGAGAGCTTGTAGACATTTTTATAAATTTTGTCTTATCTCTCGTGATGCAGTGGGATGCACCACTGTCCACCACCCATAAATCATTCTTCACATCACAGTTGCTAAACATGGCTAGTTCAAAAGATTTCTTTGGCCTTTTTACATTCTGGTTTTTTTCTTTTCTGCAGAATCTTGCCAAATGTCCTCTGCCTCCACAATTAAAACACTTTTTAATTGTGTATGCCGTCGAAGATAAATTCTCTTCTTCCGGGTGCTTTAATTTACTTAGTTGGTTTCTTTCAAGCTTTGAAGATAATTTCTCTTCTTTATAAGGTTTATCTTCTCTCAGCTCGTCACGTCCACACCTTCTTCTGGCTTCTTCTAATAGCCTGCCGGTAATCGCGGTTAATGATAAACTATCTTTTGGCAATACTTCTAAAGCAGTCACATAATCATCATAACTTTGATCTAATGAAGACAGTATGATGTATACTTGTTGCAACTCATTAAATATAAGCTCTTTTTCTTGTAATTCCTGAAAAATGCTCTTCATACAATTTAAATGAGTTAACATGTCTCCATTCTTCTGAAGATGTGTTCGAAATAGTTTGCGTGTAAGATATATATGAGCTCCTACACTGTCCCGAACATATATCTTCCTGAGGTTCTCCCAGCAGTTTGCAGCATTTTCCTCTCCACGGATATGGATAAGTTGCTGGTCAGAGAGAGACAGTCCTATGATGCATAAAGCCTGCTCATTCTTTCGTTTATAGTCTTGTATCTTTTTGTCATCCTCTTCAACATTAGGATCTAAGTTAGTCACATCTGGTGGGTTTGTTATTATGTCCCACAAACCTTCTCTTCGTAGAAGTAAACTACATTTCATTGACCATGAAACATAGTTTGTTCCATCTAGTCTGGATATCATGGACAGATTAGGCAAATTTACTTGTGCCATTGCTCTTCAGGTAAACAACTATTTAAAAACCAATGAAAAACAGTTTGTTTTTACAGTAATGTGCAACTCACACCAACTCTCACTGCTATATCATGGTTAGTTAGACTGTGCTCACTGGGCCCATAACCAATGTTAGTGATTGGGGACAAACCCCCAAACAGAATGTGCAGCAGCAGTCAAGCCAGGCAGCCAAATGAGAGAGGAAGGGCCCTAGAGTTTACACACACTGATGACAAACACTGTTTTTGTAGTTTAAATAGTTGTTTAATCCAATTAGAGTTTAAACATTGTCAATCAGTCCATATGTCATTCACAAATATATCCATTCAGTAACTTAGTCCATTCACTAGTCAGTTCTATATCCTTATCTGCTTGTAAAGATATCTTCTCCTCTGATACCTTTCCTCTTGAAGACAACGCTGAGTATTCACAGGATATCAGCACATCAATGAAATAGTCCTTTCGTTCAGGTATTCAAACAGTTGTAGCAAACAGTAGCAAACAAACAGTAGCAAGCAGACAAAACAAGCAGAGAGAGGTTACGTTTCTCTTACTGCCTTTTATTGCCGTTTGTAACCGCACCCTTAATTAGTTAATTACAAGCAGTTTGGTGCTTAAAGCTACAAGTTACAAACACCCAAACCTTGGTTTATATATTTATTCACCCAAACTTAGTTGGTGTATCATTGTTATACCCAACAACCCTGAATCAAAAGTTCCAGTAGTTCATTTTTCATTCATTCCATTTATTTCACAGGTTTCTTACAGTTGACAATATTTTTCTACTGGAGTAGATTATCATATAAGTAAAAAAAAAGAGCAAATTAACCTTAAAAAATATTTTAAAGTAACACTGGGAGTATCCAGAAATTTGAAACATTAAACAGAAAATAATATTAATTTTTTCCCACTTCCCAACAGCTCTTTACCTAAACTGCATTACAAGTTCATTAGGACTATTCATTTAATGACTGTTACTGAAAAAAGGGACTTATGACCTGCATGTATAACTGTCCCACACCCTCATGGTCATGTGATTGCAATTTTGGCGCTTGGCAACCAGCTTGCATTTACTGCTAGTCGCAGTGCCTTATGGTCCTGTGATCATGATTTGTGCCCTTGCTTTGCCAATTTCTGGCAAAATATGCCAATTGGGGAAGCCGTATTCACTTAATGACTATTGATTAATTTAACAACCATGTGATTCACTTAACCACCACCAAAAACATTGTAACACCAGGTCTGTTGTCACTTGACTCCAATTGACTTAGGATAGAAATTCCAGTTCTACTTGTGGTCGCAAATCGAGGACTATTTGTACATCTAGATTTGAATGATACTTCAGAAAAGGAATATCTTGGCATGGAAGGCTTGTCAGAGCAAGGAAATGTTAACCAGGAAGGTTTTAACAGCAGGGAAATGTGCAAAAGTATTTTTTTCTAAGGTAATGAAAGATCTGTTATTGATAAACTTGGATAAGGTTGTATGATGACTTGAAGGTCTAGCTGGAATGTGTGCCTCTATTTAAAACATTCTGGAGAAAGGTGTGAAAGCATACAGTAAGTAAATTACAATAAGACATGGTCATATCGTTCCATCTTGATTATTGTATCTTTGTAGTTTGTTTTACATAAAAGAGTTCACTATTCTCTGGAAGTATTAAGTCTTCTACAAGATGCCTCACTAGAGGTCTGAATGCCTGGATGATCTGGAAGAAGCACACTTGAACTCCATATCTTCCATTCAAACAAATAATGATGATTCGGTGGTACAAGACAAAAATTGCACTGAGCCAGCTGAAATCTGAGCATATTTATAGAAGACAAGTAGAAATGGCATTCTCCATACATTTTGCACGGTGCTTTGCTGTTGGCAACCCCTAGCCTGGGCGATGAGAATTAGAAATCTAAATATTTTACATCTAAAATTTTTGCCTGGAAAGGATCATCAGTACAGGAAGGCCTAATTCCTGGCCAAAAAGAAAGCAAAAGGGAGACTTATCAGCTCCAACCTGCAAAAAGTCTGATAATCTCTTGATGGCATTCATATGGATACAGGACATATTTTTGCTGTCTTCCCAATTTCTGGAACTCACGTTGGCTAATCCTGGTGATTGTGGGACTAAATGTTTAAGCTACAGGCCTTGATGATAGACCAGAAATACTGAATCTAGCTCATGACACAACTAGTTCTCAGGCTCTAGCCATGATCTACAGACTTATTTTGAAACCAGTTCACTGTGCTAGGAAAGCAAAACAGGGTTATGAATACAACTCCTGTAGAACAATTAAGCACTGTTATTGCATTGGCTTGGTTTATTCCCTTTTAACCTTTTCTTTCCCATAAACACTAAGCTAAAGTAGAGGTGGTTAAATTCAGCAAGATAGCCCATGAAAAAAACAATAATTATTGTTACATTATTTATTTTGCAAAGAAAATACCACATCCTATTTTTAAAGTTCATCTACTGCATAGATTTTATTTGGAAAAAAAACCCACTACAACCTGCTAGCATAGAAGAAACTGCTGCATGAAATAAGCAAACCAAAAAACACAATAGCTTGGTTTGTGGGCAGTTGGATTTAGTGGTATCCTTTCAGGAAGTCATTTTAGCTGCCATGTTTCTGAATTCTGAGTATTTGCAGTTGTAAAGAGAACGTTTCCATTGCATATATTTTCATTCTGACTTCCTGGTATCTCCCTAGCTCATTGTTTTTATTTAAAAATAATTATGTTAACATGCTATTATGGATGTGAGAAGCAAATGTATATTTCATGTGTGGTTCTTGAAAATTGTTCAGAAATTGCCTTTCCATAAATGCAATTGAGAAAATATAACAGACCATTTCAGGGTACACTGTTTGCTGGAGAGTTTGGCTGAAAGGGCTAGTTCTCATCTAGAAATATTCAAGTTGTAAGGCAGACATTTCTTACAGATGATTCCTTCCAGATAGACAATTTATTTTCCGCATAGATGACTTTATGAGTAATCTTGGGCAACAAAGTAATACGATAGCAAAAAAAATGATTAAAGCAAATATGTTTTGCTAACATACTATCAAATTGTATGCTATGAATTTATTATTAATGAATTACTCTACTATTGGTTATTATAATCTACCTGTTTTTATGGTGGGGAAAGATTTCTCTTTATTTTAATGGATCTTTTAATGGATAAAAGTTTTCCCTTTATTTTAATGGATCCCTTTGGGGTCCATTGCCCCCAAAGAAAATACAGACTAAGAAAGTTGAAAACAAAAACAAAATACTATTAATCAAGGAGAAGTTTCATTATTTTAAATTTTCAATCCAAGTACACAGTTGATGGATGAAAATAGTTTATTAGGAAAAAATTAACATGGTGTATTTACATAAGTACAATACTTAAAAATCAAATTCTGATTTGAATCAAATGGCCTCAATTGAGGGATTCTTCTAGATTCTTTATGACTTTATCATTATTTTCAGCCATTACAGTGCAATTTTCAATATTACAATCTATTGAAATATGTTTAAGTAGGTAGCAAAATATGAAATCGCATTTCTGAGGAATTTTCCATATTTCTTCAAGATTTTTTTTAATTTTTTAATTAAAACAAATGCAGTAGCTATTTGAGCATTGGTCAGATTTTAATGTTAAAATTTTGTTTCTTAAATGGTGCTCAGTCTGTGTTTATTTGGGCATATGCCATATGTTTTTCTTCAAAGCATTTTATTTGATAACTCCTGGTAATTAACAACAAATTCAGGAAAATTTACTTTTTAGAAATACTTAAGGCTTCAAAAACCTAAGGAGTAGCAAAGAAATAGAAGCCACTTTTGAGCCACCCAAACTTGCACAGGTTACAAAGAGTAACTATATTAGACAGTCTTCTATGGAAACCGAGAAGTGTGTCCACTGACTGCATCAGTTCATGTGGCTTGTTTTGGAGTTGACAAGCATGTGAATGAGGGAGTTTCTATATAGAATTATTTTAAAATAATTAAGGGGTAATGACTCTGGTAGATGACATTTCTTTGTAAATATTTCATTATATTGAATGAGGATAGATTTTTAGTTTAGATTAGTTTATTGTCATTGCACCTCATACAACAAAATTAAATTCCATCTTCAGTGTACATTATAACTATAACAATAAACACAAACACACATCCTTCACATTCTATACAATTGAATTGAAACCCTCTGATATTGCATTAATATTGTACTATACAGTAGAATTCAATATAGTTACTACTCTGGAATAGAAGCTGTTTTTCAGCCTATTTATCCTTGTTTTTATTATCCTGTACCATCTGCCAGATGGTAATAGTTCAAAAAAGGGTGCCCAGGATGAGATGGATTTTTAAGAATGTTTTGAACTTTCTTAAGGCAGCGGGAGCTATAAAGCTCTTCCAAAGAGGGGAGAGGGCAACCAGTGATCCTCTGGGCAATGATGTTAACCATCTGGAGTGCTGTCCTATCTGCCACTGTGCAATTGGCCTACCATATGCAGGTGCAGTAAGTTAAAATACTCTCTATGGTGCAGTGATAGAAGGTCACCAGCAGTTTTTCATTCAGTTGTTTTTCCCGAGAAGTCTTAGGTAGTATAGTCTCTGCTGGGCTAAATGTCTTTCTTCCCAGAATGTGTGTTCTCTAGTGCTGGAACTTTGGTTCACTCTCCCATGACACAAGTGTGTGTGTGTGTGTGCCTTAGAAATCAGAATAGATTCCTGGTATATGAATATGGAAGTGGTTTGCCATAGCCTCCTTTCTAGAGCTGAGAGAGCATGACTGTCCCAACATCATCCAGCTAGCTAGGTGCCTAAGGGAGGAATAGAACCCATGGCTTCCCAGTTTCTAGACTGATGCTTCAACCAGTATATCAAACTGACTTTGCCCATTCATGGAAAAACTGAGTAGTAGATTCAGTTCAATAAAAGTAATAAAAATATTGAGGAGTTCCAGTTTGCAGCGCTTCGGGGCAGGCAGGAATCCGCGATCGTGCGCGGTGTCTGCCTGCGCTCGCCGGTGGAGTGCCCCGAGCCACCTGGCTTCGGGGCTAAGCCACCCCATAGAAGATGGTGAAGACAGGGGAGATCTGGCAGGGTCGACAGTAATCGCACCTCTCCTCCCCAGCTGGCTAAACTCCCTTTTCCAAAGGTGGTAGAGCGGCGGTCAGAAATGGCCACCTCAAAGAAGCACTCAGCTGGAAAAGAAAGTGCAGGAGGAAGTTAAGAAGTGAAAGTTTTTGGCTGACCGGGACAAAAAGCAACAACTAAGGTACCCTGGAATTTAAAATTTGCAAAAGATACATCATTCCCAGAGACTTGCAAGCGGCGAATGAAAGTTAAAAGGGAAAGTTTTTTTTCCCACTCTCCTTCCTAACATTGACAGCGAACAGAAATGAATGAGAAATCAGAAAAACCCGCTTTGGCATCAATAGTTAACTAAACTGGATAATTAAATGTCAAGGGGATAATAAGGATTTCTGAACATTTAAAAAAAATTTGGGGGGGGGGGCTGTAAGTGGGAAGGGAGAGGAAAAGAATAGGAGCAGGATTTGGAAGGCAGGAGGAGATTGCCTAGAACTTAAAAGAATCATTAAATACTAACAAGACTTCTAAAAGATACATTTTAACTGGAATTTTTTAACTAAACAGTAACCCCAGGAAGAGAAAGTGAAGAAAGAAGAAAGTGATAAAAGAAACAGCTTATTTGGACTGTTTGGTGACTTTGGGACTTTTGGAAATTATATTTGAAGGACTAAAAACATTTGGGTGGTTGTTTGGAAAAAAAGTTTTTTTTTTCCTACAATGGCATCACTTGTGGATGAAATGAAAATTGAATTCAAAAAATACAAAGAAGAGGAACAATAAGGGAAGGACTCTCTTGGCTCTCTTTTTCAATTCTTAGAAATGGTGATTTGTATCTATGAGAAACTGACTGCACAACAAGATGATTGGGATAAAGAAGAAGCCATATTTGATGAACAAGTAACTTAACTTGGGGAAGAAGGGGGAAAGGAGGAAAAGAAAATGGAGACTTTAAGATCTAAAAAAACAACCCAAAAAAGGAAAAATAAGGTGAAAAGTGGATATAATGTTAGAAAACAACAGAAAGGGGGAATACAGAAGAGGGAAATTGGGGTGGAGAGACAAGGGGGTAAAAAGGGCAGGGAGAAGAAGCAAGGGAGGAAGGAAGGGATGAGAAGTTTCAATGGTGTGGAGCAAGATGTAAAGAAACAGGATTTATTTAGAGATAATGGGTAAAAACTTAATTCAAAAAGGGATTCTGCAAAGGTACATCAGATTGTATTGTTATATTTGTATTAGAAATAATGTTAGAAAATTGAAAACAACATGTGATTAAAAAGTGGGATAAAATATTCAGTGTAATTCAGTGAAATTTTTGTGAACAAAAGGAAGGCAATGAAATAAAAGAGAGAATTGAATTAGGAAGGAATGGGAACATTTTAATGACACAATGTTTTAAAATATAAGTGAAGTTGGGAGGGAAATAACTATGGAAAGTTTATAAGTGTTCCCATAAAAGTATATTTAACTGAAAAGTAATGTGTAAAATGTTCAAGATTTAAATGAATATTAATATTAATGATAGATTTGAATTGGTATGGATTGTTGTTTTAATTATATTACATATTTATAATCTTTTCTTTTTTTAAAAAAAAATATAGTGTGAAACTTTAGAGTGTACTAAGCAGAATCCAAATGGAAGTTATGTACTATACTAAATGTTATAAATTTAGGGGAAAGAGATAAAGGCATCATACTCCAATCAGCGTACAGGAGAAATTTTGTTTAAAGGGAAAAGATAATAGATAGCTGGAAACAGGACAGACAAAGAATAATAAGCATAATGATCTGAACTGAGATGAGATAAATAAAATAAAATTAAGGAAGTTAAAAGAGGGGAGAAGCTATACAGACAATGTAAAATGGCAATAAGATATGGAATGGTACATATAATGAGCATGAATTTGAATTTGTGTCTGTATGAAGAGATGTAACCCGGGATCAAGCTGCTTTCAGAAAAGATTTTTTTTTATGTTTTATGTTTTGTTTGTTTGTGTATTGTTTTTGAAAATCAATAAAATTTGTTTTTTAAAAAAAGTAATTAAAATATTGCAAATAGCACTATATTTTAAATTGCTGAAGATATAGGAAAACCCTAAGATAGAGAATTTTCTGCATTTTTTAAACTGCAAGAGGAAACTCATAGCAGCCTGAATATTCCTGATTGATCTTGATATATTTTATAATGATTTAAGTTTAGAATGTATGGTCATTCATTGAAGAAGAACCAATTCATCTAGCAAAACAAAACCAGCTAAAGCTTTAGCTAGTGGGGTGTATTAGTTAAAATGTTAGACTTGAGAGGATCCAGGTTGATTTACTTATTTATTCCATTGTTATGTTTTATCAATTTGGTTGATATGGTTAATTCAACTGATATGACTACCCTTCTTATCATTATGACTCTGGGTAGTAACAGCAGATTGAAATCCTTTCCCAGATGGACAAGCTTCTGGGTGACGACCAGGAATTATCTCCCAACATAAACTAATTCATGCACAGTTTAGTTTATGGAGAAAAATGGCAAGGGGAAATGCTATTTATTTTGAGTTCCCATGGGACAGTTTAAATCTAATAAATATATAAACAACTAAGTGGAGTTATTTATTGAGCAGCAGTAGTAGCATCTTTCTGAAGTTTCTTTCCTGTGAGACCATACAAGCTATTCTGTCTATGGAGGACATTTATTCCATCACCAACATTTAATCCAAGTGCCACTTTAGTTTGCTACTGTCAATTATAAACAAGAATGGGTATTGTGTTTTAAGATCAGGAAAACAAACAACTCAAAGCTTATCCTTGTCAGGATGTTTAAAAAACATAATTATTGTACAGCACACATTTCCTGTAATAAGAGAAAAGTAAGGTTTTAATTGAAGAAAATATTTGTAGGTCAGGGTTGAACTGTGGAGTCCTTGGTGCTTGGATTATTGATTATTTTCTTGCAAATATTTAATTACTTAAATGCATAACATCTTCAATAAACCAAGAAAACCAAACAACTACAAGCAAAATTGTTAACCGATTAAGTCCAAGGAATTCCTTGTAGCTGATAATAGCTCACTGATAAACCAAGATTGTACTACAAATGAAAACCTACCTTACTATAATTTCTCTTTGTTCCTTATATGTTTCTTTATGATACCATACAGTAAGGGACCAGTATAAAGCAACTTTTTTCTCTTCAAGGTCGCCACTGTGAAGTCCATCAAATGACTGGAAACTACATGTGGAATCCAGACACAAATCTGTCTTTTGACATTGGTATGAACCCAGAGAGCCTTCTGCCGCTTTGGTGGGATGGATCCGAGCCCTTGTGGGTCACTATGACAAAAGCCAAGAGGAAGGTCTCTATGTACTATTGGCCTGGTTAGTACTGCCAATTCTCTTCAGCTGACTGACTAATATTGTATATTCTCTATGACAGGAGTGTCAAACTCACATCATCACGGTGGCGTCACATGATGTATCGGGACTTTTTTCCCCTTCAGTAAACTGGGGGTGGGGGCATGGCCAGCACAGGAAGCATCTGGCCCGTGGGCTGGGAGTTTGACAGACCTGCTCTATGATACAAGGTTATAATCTCCATAAGGAAGGTAGGTCATGGGAACAAAATTCAGCTCAGCCTTGTTCCCAAAATCATAACTGAAAAAATGTATTTGTTTTACAACATCTGTTTAGGGTGCCTGGAAGAAAACTTTCACATGTAGGTTTTCCTTTTCTGAATATAAACATTTCTTTTTAAGGTATACCAACATTTTTTTATTCAGTCATTCATATACAGAAAATCCATATTTGCCCTGAAGGGTTTTCTAAAAATGTTATTTTAATCCAACAATTCATTTTTTTCTCGGCCTCCAAGAATAGTGGACTTCAGCTCTCATAATTTCCTAGTCACCATGGCTTTTACCAAAGAAGTTAGGGAACTTATGGAGTCATTTTCCACATGCTCTGGAGGATAACATGTTAAGGGAAAGTTTTTTGTTCTTTTATGCTCAGACCTATTTGAAAATTGAGTACATTTTATCTGCCCACCTGTCTATCTAGCTATCATCTATCTATATTTCATATTTCTTATCTATATTTCATATCTATATTTCCACTTCCCTCAGACAGGCTCTCTGAGCAGTGTACAATATAATCAATAATTTTGCTTGTTACATACACTTCTCTTGTCATTATTTTCTTTGTTTCTTATATTTACAAAGTACATTGAACGACATTGTTTAAAATGATTAATTAACATGTGCAGGCCAGATTGTTGAAGTTTAATATAAAGGAGCAAGATATGCTTTAAAAATATCAGATATCCCAATATAATATTTTTTCTGGATAATTTATCCTTCATACTATTATACTGACAACTAATTCAAAAACAGGAAAAATGTTCTATTCTCCTTAGTCCTAGTGACAGATTGTAGATGCATGATATGTTGTAATCACCCTTGCATGACTATGTTTACAATTAACTATTCACAGTGTAAAACCTGGAATGATTTCAATAAGCATTTTACAGCATAATTTCCAGTCAGAGTACTAGGTGGAGCAACATTGGTATTATGTTATGACTGTTCTGCACTACCTATGCAAAACCTATGCAAAAAAAAAGGAGAGGGATAGCAGAAAAATAAGCAATTCATTTTCTATGAATTCTTTGTATTGCCTGTAGCTTAGAGGTGTTTTAGAGTTCTTGCCAGATGACTGAGAAATCGAGTTTTATGTTTTAATAGGAGTTTCTATAGGGCATCACCATGTACAAAAATATCAGCAAAATACGAATGCATATGTCGGATTATAGGCTCTGAGTGGAATCTAGATTTCCTCTGCCGACAGAAAGCTTTCATCCAGAGGGAAAGAAGAAAGATTTGCTGCTGTTCCTGCACTTCCTCTTAACCCAAAAGACCTCCGCCGCCCCCCAGACGCACTTTCAAATTTCACTTGAACAGTTTGAAGCAAATTGAACAGAAGGCTGAAGGAGGTTATAGGGGAGAACAAGTTCAAACCCCCTTTTCTTGGAGGAAACGTTTGCAGTTGTCTTCATTAGTCTTTGCATTGTTTCTATGTATGGAGTTTGATATCAGTGCCCAAGTTGATGCTAGCATATCCATATATAGTAGTTCTCAACTTACAACAGTTCATTTAGTGACCATTTAAAGTTACAACAGCACTGGAAAAAAATGACATGATCATTTTTCACGTGACTATTGAAGCATGTCCACGGTCATATGAGCAAAATTCAGAAGCTTGGCAACTGACTCATACTTATGACAGTTGCAGTGTCCCAGGGCCAGGGGATCTCCTTTTGTAACCATCTGACAAGCAAAATCAATGGGGAAGCCAAATTCACTTAACAACATTACCAATTTGATTAGTACATTTAATTCCTATTTTAACCACTGCAGTGATTTACTTAACAACTGAGGCAAAAAAGGTCGCAAAATGGGGCAAAACTCACTTAACAAATGTTTCAGTTATCTATAGAAATGCTGGGCTCAATTGTGGTCAAAAGTTGAGTGTAGAATGAGGCAATAAAACTCTTATTGATTAATTCAGGTTCTACAGAGTTCAGGTCACCTTCTGTGTGTGTATTTAATCATGCCTTTTATGCAACATTATATTAAGAATTTCAACAAATGGATAGTGTTGCAGCAATAAATAACGAATAAAAGGACAATATAAATTGATTTGCTCAGTTTTCACAAACAGAAGAACAGGTCAATCCAGTCTTCCTTTGTTATACTTTACAAGCTGTTTTTCCATCATGTTCCTCAATTCCATCCAAATATAGTCTCTTTTGGTGATAATTCTCAGATGACAATTTGATTTTTAGCTTATATTAACTTTATTAAAAATAGCATAGAATAATGAAAAAGGTCTTTGTATTTAAATATTGATAATATTCAAACATGGACAATAATTAAATAATATAATTCATTTTAAAATGTTTGCACTTAAATATTGTACTTAGATCATTGCATCATTACTGCAATGGAGTAGTGATAAAAATAATTATTATTACTTTTGAAATAATTGGTAGCAAGTTTTATTAAAGTATTTCACAGCAGCCAAAACAATGTCCATTAGCGTATTTTGGAAGGCCAAGTCCATTGAATACCTAAGAACAGAAGTCCATAGACTTACACATTTTTACAGAGTTGATTGCAGGCTATGAGGCTATACAAGAGAACATTCCTTAACTTAAAATTTACACATTGATGGAGCTGTTTGTCAGAGTCGGCTGGCTGAATGATTTGAATGGGAGTGCATGTCAGAGTCCTGACACTGTTACAATAATGTATAGCAATAGCAATAGTACAATACTCACACTTACATCAGCTGAGGGTGGGGCTCTGGCTGAACACAAGAGGTATGTTCAAGTGAACTAAAGAAGCAGAGGTGGTATTTGACAAGTTCTGACCAGTTCTGGAGAACCGGTAGTGGAAATTTTGAGTAGTTCGGAGAACGAGCAAATACCACCTCTGACTGGAGATTTTACTGTATCCTTCCCCTGCCACGTCCACCAAGCCATGCCCACAGAACCGGTAGTAAAAATAATTTGAATCCCACATCTTAGTTTGAAAATATATCAGATTTCAAGTCACATGACAAATACAGCATTTAGCATATGGCCCCTATTTGGAACAATGCAAATACTGTAGTTACTAAAATGGGATTAAAATATGTATTTTTCCTCCAATGGTTGATTTTTTTAAATCTCATATTTATAAATGATTATGCAATCACTTAGGTTTTAGAAAGTATGAATGTACTTAGTCTAATTGAAGTTAAACCAGTGGCATATGCAGATGGTGTAAAAAAGAGTTTTGATGGTGGCCATACCCACCTGATTAAAGCCCTATATGTGTCCTAATGTGGCATGATTAATGTAAAAAGAGGTGGAGCTGTACCACGTGGTACTATGTGATTTTTAAAAACCCTTTCCCTCCTCTCCAGTGTAGCTGTCTCTGAAACAAATTTTTTGACCCTCCTTCAGTGGGAATAAAATTTAAAAAAAGAAACACCACTACTTAATTCATTTCTTCTCTCTACAAAATAATGTGTTTCTGTGCATATCTGGAAAGCTTTAAAAGGTTTCAGTTACATCATTCAGCACCCGATTATTAAACTATGGTTTATACATTTAATTTGAAAATGATGAGAGTTTCATTCACGTCTCAGAGTCCAATCAATAAAGGTACAGGAAAGCATGCATTTCATTTTAAGGGGAGAAAAATGGAAGAGTTTTTATTATTCAGATGAAATTATTCAGTACAATTCAAGATGGTGCTACTTTGGTCTTGAAATATTTTGTGCTCCTGATGATCTGAATGTAGATGAGAACTTTTTCAAAATGCCAGTAGGGAGTTGTGTATGAGAAGCTGTTCTATAAAATGCACCTCAGGCCCCGCATTTGAAATATTTTTTTTTTTAAATTCTGGATTTGGCCTTGGCACTGAAAAAGCAATGTAACAGTTAGTATGAAATCTAAAGCCTACTGTTTTGAAGGAGCAGTTGAAATCTGAATATAAATCAATCATTTTTGTTACATGATATAACTTTTCAACATGTTTTTTTTCATGGAAAATAGACAAGCCCAATATGGTATGATAAAGATTTTTAGAAACAGTTTCTTTGTAATTTAGAAAGAAAGACTTCTTTTATGTCTTAACCTTCCCCAACCATACCTCAGATTGACTAAACTGGCATTAATCAGCTTTCTTCAAACCATAGTTTCCTGATTTTAACCATTATCTCTCCAATCTTTGATTGAAGGATATCTGCTAGCCTCAAAGGAGGAACAAATTGCCCCAATTTATGAAATCCAATTGTTTTACTAAATTTCTATATTTCTCTTTATTCCATCTTATCTGGAAATATAAATAATAATTGGAAATAATTATCACAACACTATGATTTCAGAAGATCTGAATTATTAAAAACTAAATTCTTGTAATTTTTATGTGAGTAGAGCCCCAATAAATATTAATATGGTGGTTCTCCTTATCCATACTTGATGTTTCACTTTGGGAATTGTTGCTACTAGTTTCTAAGTCTCAGTGTAACATATTTGTTGAAAAAGAATTGTGGTGTTAGAAAGTATATTGGTTCAAACAGCTTTAAGAAGACTGCATGGGGAAATAGAGTCAAGAATCTGATACGTTCGTTTTATAAAAAGTAGTGAACTGGATAAAGCTATTCTTTGAGAAGTTAGTTTTTGAAAAATTAATTTGACAACTATTTTTGTCAGATAACATTGCTTCTAACAGAAAGCAGAAATTGTTCAAGATCATGTAGAACTCAGTTGAGGAAAAAGATGGTTTGTGTGTCTGTGTGCACAAAACATAGACACATAGTTCCTGCATCTGCTGCATCCTTGAGTGAAGATATTGAAATTAGTATTTTCTTCTTAGAGTTTGATATATCTGCTGATAATTAATTATAATTAATGAACTATTACCGTGTTTCTCACAAAATAAGGCCGGGCCTTATTTTTTTTGACCCCTGAAAAAACGGCTAGGCCGTCTTTTCGGGAGTGACTTAATTTCCTCCCCACCTAGAGCGGCCCATACGCACGTACCTCTCCACAAGGCCGTTTCTATCAGCCGATGAAAGCTCCCCAAAGGCAGCGTCCCCAGCCACTTCAGGGCGAGATCTGGCTGCCCATGTCCCCTCACCTTTAGGGCAATGGAAGCTCCCCAAATGCAGTCACCAGCCACTTCGATTGGTCGGGAGAAGCGGCCTCAGGGTGAGCGTGCACACACACTCCCCTCACCGTGAAGCCGCTTCTATCGGCAGACGAAAGCTTCCTTGAAGACAGAGTCCCCAGCTGCTTCGGGGTGTGGCATGACTGCCCATGTCCCCTCACCTTTAGGGCAGTCTCTTTCGGGCGATGGAAACTCCCCAAATGCAGTCACCAGCTACTTCGATCGGCTGGGAGAAGCGGCCTCGGGGCGAGTGCACACACACACTCCCCTCGCCACGAGGATGCTTCTCTTGGCCGATCGAAAGCTCCCTTGAAGACAGAGTCCCCAGCCGCTTTGGGGCGAGGCGTGCCTATGCATCAGGTTCCCAACTGAAAACTCAATGCAACTGCAAATTCAATGCAACTGCAAGCTCAATGCAATGTACATATGCTGTTGTCAGAATAAATATCAGATGACCCCAAGATTCCCGCTGCATTTCTGCTTCCTGAGCCAGCCACTCTTCTTTGTCCCCTCAGATAGCCCTATTCCTCCCCCGCTTGATTTCCCACTGCAACCATTTGGATCACAGGAGGGTTGCTAAAGAAGTTTTTGTCTTCTCCTGTCCCACTGCTTTAAATTTCTCTCTGCAGCCTTGGAAATCCTCTCCTGGCGGCTCCATCCCAGCTCCAACCCTGTTTAGCTTCCATCCTAGACAAGCCCCCTCTCAGGTGCGCTCTGGGAATCCAAGGCTTGTTTCCTCCCCCCACCCCAATCTCTGACTTGAGCAGAGCAGGCACTGGGGTGGGCAGGGTGGTGGTGGAGTGGAGGGGCTTCTGGGTTTTTTGCCTGAGCTGGGTGAAGATCATCCTGGTGGCCCCAAAGAGTGGTCTTTCAGATTGCTTTAATGATTAACAGGACACTTCCCTGAACCCCCACCTCCCTCCAGTGGGGAGGACGGCATCTTGCTGGGCCCGGGAGAGATGATGGCTGCATTGCAGGGGAGAAACACTCCCCCCCCAAAAGCCCCTTGGGGAAACGTAAATGAATGAATAAACTCAAAGGGTCTTGGGACAACCCCCTCCCCAGGTAAAAAGAGAGGTGGCGGAAGAGCAGGGACCTTCAGGTTCAGAAACTCGGTTAAGCACAAGCTGCTACTTCTTCCCTCCCTGCCCTTATTTCACGTTGCCTTTGATCACAAAGCAGATCTTAATGATAAACAACCCTTTTGTAACTTATGAACTGCATGCCAAATCCCAGCCACCACCCCAAGGTGGCTTAATGTGTTTGGGTTAATTGATTGAGTTAATGATCTAAAGTGATTTTTATTTTGGTCCAGAGAGAAGATGAGTTTAAAAAGAAAGAGCTACTCTGTGGAATTCAAGAAAGCAATCGTGGAGGATTCTTGTGGTAAGAATCTGACCGCTTTCTGCAAAGAGAATATGTTGCATCTCTGTATGGTCCAAAAATGGAGAGCTGAGTATGATAACCCAGAAGCCCCTCCACTCCGCCCCCTCCCTGCCCACCCCTGGCGGCGGGGATAGGGCTATCTGAGGGGATGAAGAAGAGCGGCTGGCTCAGGAAGCAGAAATGCAGCGGGAATCTTGGGGTCATCTGATATTTATTCTGACAACAGCATAAGTACATTGCGTTGAGCTTGCGGTTGCACTGAGTTTGCAGTTGCATTGAGTTTTCAGTTGGGAACCTGATGCATAGGCACACCTCGTCCCGAAGCGGCTGGTGTCTCTGTCTTCAAGGGAGCTTTTGTCTGCCGATAGAAGCAGCTTTGCGGCAAGGGGAGTGTGTGTGCGCGCTCACCCCGAGGCCGCTTCTACCGGCCGATCGAAGTGGCTGGTGACTGCATTTGGGGAGCTTCCATCGCCCAAAAGAGACTGCCCTAAAGGCGAGGGGACATGGGCAGCCACGCCATGCCCCAAAGCGGCTGGGGACTCTGTCTTCAAGGGAGCTTTCAATCGGCTGAGAGAAGCGTCCTCGTAGCAAGGGGAGTGTGTGTGTGCGCTCGCCCCGAGGCCGCTTCTCCTGGCTGATCAAAGTGGCTGGTGACTGCATTTGGGGAGCTTCTATTGGCTATCAGGGTATTCTAGCCTAGGCTACCGGCAGGGCACTCCTAAAGGCAAGTTTTCTCCCCACCCACCCCCGCCCTTCCCCCTCATTTCTCTTCACCTCATGTAGTTCCAACGAATGATGTGAGAAATGGTGGGGAAACACACGGATTAAATATGCCTAAATTTTGGGGGCGAGGCTTAATTTCACCTCATGCCTAGAAATCATGCTGGGCCTTCCTACTGGTGGAAGCCGTATTGTTGGAGAAACACAGTATTTAGTGCAATGATAATTCAAATAAAATAAGCAAGTTGTGAAAAATTAAGTTACATTATAGATTTTTTTTATTTATAGACAAACATGCACATATGTGCACATGCAAATACATGGATTTGACTGCCAATTGATCGTCAATCATCTTTCAGTGTGAATATTTATATTGATGATTTTAATATGAATTCTTCTATTCTCATTACTTTTTTAAAATTAACTTTCTGCCTGAGAGCCAAAATCCATCCAAGGAACAATTTAATCTAGGTTTAAAATTTAAGCAAGGTTTGTTTCTTCTTAGGCTGCGAAGTTGAAATCCTTGGAATTCGACCTAACTATTGTACACCATATGAAAATGTTCCAACGGATGCCAATTTCTCCAATGCTGTAAATCATGCCATTGAGTCTTTAAGGTAAAATCACCAAATCATTTTAATTATTTCCTTGACAGAAAAATGAAAGGCTTTGTTCTTGTTCTACCACTTTGATAATAGCATAAAATCATCTACATTTTCCATATAGTATTGTTTGGCGGTAGAGGAAAACAATAATGCAAATAATGCAAAAAATCTTCACAGTGGAACTTTTCCTCCTATGTTTACTTGCCAAAGTTGCTGTTCTTATGGATCCTAAAAGACATGTTTAGTGTGCTAATATACCAAGCCCACATATGAACATTGGGAAACAGAGGCATAGTTTGATCCAGTATGACTTGCATATGAACAATTATAAAGGGCAGTGAAGAAATTTAAACTTGTGGAACAGCATCAAATTAGACGTCATATAACTCATGTTGAAACTGGCTAGTTTTATTTTGGATAAATAACAGTGGTGGGACTTAAATTGAAAACATGCTTCCAGTCTAAATTAGACACCATACTGAAAATCTTTCTTGCAGGATTTGCTTTCAGACATTCTATTTCCAGTTGCAAGTTCACTTTTAAGATGAATAGAGAGGTATGATTTTCACTCAAAAACTGACAGAATCTCTAATCAAGATATAGGGAGCCTCAGTTCTTGACATCCAAACAGTGACTTGAAAATTAAGCAGCTGGGTTTGGTCTAAGAAATGAAAATCAAGGGGTTTGTATTGCTCTGTTGATTTGCTTAATGAAGCCATTGCCTTATTTTGCCTATTCTACATGCAAGACTTATTCAAACTTTGTGGGAAATGAAAAAGTTTAGTCAAATCATTTTTTAACCTAACATTTCATCTCAAAAAAAGTTACTTCAGGACTTAATGAATCACAAATGTTGCATAATATTGTTAACTTATTGCCTTGTACTTGCAAAAAAGTATTTTTCAAAGCCATTACAAAAAATGCCAAAGGACAATTAATATATATTACTTTACTTAGTACTTTTAAGAAAAGACAATACAGACTGAAAATAAAACAAGAAGAATTAAGAGAACAAGGGATCTCCTTGCTCTTCTTCTCTTGGAAAATATTCCAAGAGAGCAGGGAAAAAAACAGATCAGATTGAAAAGGCACTATCGAAGTAAGTTTATGTTACATTTAATTCTTTGGTGGTTATGTACCTATTACAGCAATGGTACAGCAGACATGGCAGCCATATACTATGAACGGATTGATGTAGAAGGTCATCGTTTTGGCCCTTCATCATATCAGAGGAAGAATGCTGTAAAAGCAGTGGATAACGTCTTGCTCAAGATGTCTAAGCTTATCAAGGTTTCTGTCACCTGGAAGCTACAATATCCTTTTAAAGATGTTTCTTTTACTCTCTTCAATTTTTTAATTAAATATTTGCAATTATTCAGTAAAGACTACTTCATAGGTTACTTATTGCTTCTATTCTGAATATTAAGAAGCATGCATATCCAAAATGCTACATTCAACCTGGGGAGTTTTCCCAAGCCTGTGAATCTCCATTACATCCCATTCTCATAATATTTTTAACTAAAAAGTTATAAGTAATCATTCTCATGTGATTTTTGCACTCCTTCCCTGAAGCATGGGATTTTGACTTTGGGAAAGGTCTTCACATTTGTGAAATGATTATGGTAGCACAACCTATATACGCTCAGTATCACATGCTGTACAACTCAGTAATGTGCACGCAAAAGCAAGCATGGTGGTCCGAGGGTAGTGAGTTCCATGTTTTGCTAGAAACTCAAAATGGATAGGGGATCCATTATCCCCCAAAAACTAACTTGGGAAAGCAGAAAATGAAACTTACTAAAAATGTAGTAATAAAGTGAAGGCTATCAGCTTGTGTGTGCAACATTTTCATATTAAAAGATCCTACATAAAGATCCCCAAGTTTCCAGAATCACAAATTTTGTCTCCAATATCTCTATTTCCTGTGAATGCTTAACTGGAGGAGATTCTATACCACAATAGTCTTAATTCTTATTAATTAATTCTTAATTATCAAGGTGAGATGAGTGGCAAATAAATCTAATTAATAATAAGTGTAACTGAAGGTACTGTCAAACAAAATGATGGGTGAACAGCTTATCTGTCTCCTTATATTTTGTCAATCGAGTAGGACTAAGATAAAACTTCCAAAACTTCAAGTTTTGGAAGCACAACTTGTCCTTCCAAGGCATTCCTCTGATTCCCCTGATTTCATTCCTCTGAATTCAAATATTCAGATCAAGTAAAAAATGATCAGGCTTCTGAAATCATCTGTCTGAATGCTGTCAGTGCAGCTGGTCTTCATTTTCGCCTAAGAGCAGCATATTAGAAAAGAGCAGCTATTAGAAAAATTGTTAACTGAAAAAGAGAGAAAGAGAGTGAGAGAAAGTGAGAGAGCAAAGAGTCTCCTTTTCATACTGTAATTATTTTTTTAAACTTTTTTGACAGGACAAGAATTTGCAGAATGAGTTAAATGTTGTTTTCTTTTCTGATCATGGGATGACTGAAATTGATTGGATGGATAAAGTGATTGAACTGAAAAACTGCATCAACATGAGTGATGTTATAAACGTGAAGGACCGAGGGCCAATTGTAAGCCTGTGGCCAGAGAAAGGCAAGGAAAATGAGGCAAGAACAGCAATCTTTTGTTTTTCTTAATGCAGTTTAGGCTACTTGTTGATATGTTTAATGTACCAAGTTATCTTGATAGATTTATGCATTCACAAACAGTCCAGTATGTTCTGCAAAGGACAGAAATGTGGAAAGAATGCCAGGAATCTTCATTTTCATATTTTCCTCATTAATGACAGGGAGGAGCATCTTCTTCCTTATCTTCATAGGAATATACTGTAAACTGTCTATACTGTATTTATCCAGAAGTAAGAATATCTGAATTTAAAATGACCTTGATAAGAGAAGGATAGCTGGACAAAAAATATCAGCATAGACAAAAGTCCAGCTTCTGCATAAGATCAAACTCCAGTTGAAATCAATTCTGAAATTCTTCCCAATACTGAAGTGAGTAGATATCTCACACACATCCACACACAAATATATGCACACACACAACACACACATAGATAAACACATAGAGAGATTAGGTATAGATTTATTTTACTTACTTCAGAAAAAGGCAGCGCCAAAATAAACAAAAACTAATAACTAATAATTAAAATTTACTTGAAAGAAAGATGTACATTGTCTATCTCTTCTGTTTCACCCTTGTAAACTACAGCCAGAGACAGAAAGGCATGGCTCATGAACATTTCTTTGGGTGTGGCTAATCTTCAAAAATATCCACACTTTTCAGCAGGGATGTCTGCAGCCATGTGCTTGTTTTCTGTTCTTTCCAGCAAGTGTAAGAAGGCGTATTTCATCACCTTGCATAGACAAAGAACCATACATTTCTATGGATTTCCTTTGAAATTTGGGATTTCCATCAACTTATTGGAAATATTATGAAGGCTTACACTGGTTTACTTTAACATAGAGTAAAGGTAAATTGACTTTACATGGTACATATTTTTACCTGGCTGGTTTACTGATATATGGTTTGTCAATTTGTATGAAAGTAGCGAAGACTGTCAAGATATTCCAAGCTAGACTCCTTGCAAAGAGATGGCTATGTATGTTACAAAACTTGAAAAGTAGTGAGGTTGTTCTTTTTCTTTCCCACTGAAATACCCAACCCATTCCTCCAAAACACTGTCACTGGAAGAAAGAAGAAAATCTTCTTTAACTAGGTTTGAAGTTAAAGTATCAGTCAGAAAGAAAGCCCATCTCCCTTTATCTTTATATAAACAGCTTGGAATCCTTGATGTACTCTGAGATTGGTTTGTTTGCTTGCAGGCATTTTATTTCTTGATGAGGTAATCCTAAGTGCACCGACAGGTAGTCCTCGACTTACAATCACAATTGAGCCCAAAATGTGTTGCTAAATGAGACATTTATTAAGTGACTTTTGCCCCATTTTATGATCTTCCTTGCCACAGTTGTTAAGTGAATCACTGTAGTTGTTAAGTTAGTCACATGGCTCTTAAGTGAATTTGAAGTCCTCATTGACTTTGTTTGTCAGAAGGTCAAAAAAGGTGATCACATGACCCTGGGACACTGCAACTGTCATAAATATGAATCAATTGCTAAGCATCTGAATTTTGATCTTGTGACCAGGCAGATACTGCAATGGTTATAAATGTGAATCATGGCCATAAGTCACTTTTTTCAGTGCTGATGATGTAACTTTCAACAGCATCAAAACAGTTCCAGCAAAATTTCCAACTTAAATTTTCTGTCATTATTTTTAATCATATAAGGTGTTTTAATGCATCTGTTATTGAATAAATTGTCTGACCTTTTATCTGTTTATTGTTGGGAGTTTTTCCTAATAGAATGCAAGAAGCCAAAATAGAAATATTTAAAGGAAAATCTACTTCACAAGTGGTTTGATTTTCAGCATGATCATTCACTTTGGTGTGGACCAATTCTGTACACTGAAAACAATTTCACTGCTTTTATTCTTTTTGCAGATATATAACAAACTGAAAAATGTGCCTCATATGACAGTCTATAGGAAAGAGGATATCCCTGGTAGATTTTATTATAAAAAGGGGAAATTTGTTTCTCCGCTGACACTGGTAGCTGAGGAAAGATGGTTCATAGCAGAGGTAAGTGCTTCTAACAACCTGATTTTAATCAACTGGGATTCTCCATGAACAGTTTAAAACAGCAGCCCCCAACCTTTTGGGCACCAGGGACTGATTCTGTGGAGAAAGGTTTTTCTGTGGATTGGAGGGGACATGGTTTTGTGTGTGCTACCTGCATCCTGCGGATGGGGCGTTGCTTGTTTGTGTGGCCAGGTTGCTGGCATGTCGTGCATCAGTGCTGATCCACAGACCGGGGAGTGGGCTGGTTTAGAAAACCTACTTGTTGCTGCAGAAATCAATTTGCTTGGGACTACTAAATCTGGAAAGTTTACTGAAAAGCTGGAATGCCACCAATCATGACTGTATTTTATGGGAAGGGTAAACATTGAATACACAACATGCCTCTCTCTCTCTCTCTCTCTCTTTCTCTTTCTCTTTCTCTCACACACATATGGATACACATACACACTGATGGCCTGTACTATCATATAGTGAACCTGGGTCTATCATCAATAAAATATTGTTTTTTCTATGTAATTGTGTTTATCTGAAACATGAAACATTAATACTGTACACACTGACATCGGGTATGATCCAACTTTACATCACATCTATATTTTTCTATTTTATTGTTTCTAGAACTGCACTATAGGGTTCAGGTGGTTTGTCCCTATGCAATAGAGGCCTCCTGTGGACATTGGAATTCTGAGAGCAGGGGGTGGGCAGTCTTATAAAATGGCTGCTCCGTAGTCTGGAGGAAGAGGAGCAGCTTGAGTTCTCTAGGCACCAAGGAAACTTTAGATGGATCTCTCCCAACTGTTGGACTAGTCAACTGCCAGTTTTGCTGGCAGTGCTTCCTTTACATTCCCTTCCTTCCAAAGACCTTCTACTGAATTGCCTGAAAGACATTTAGGTATCCCATCCCTGGAATGCAAAATATTCAGAAGATAGTTTGCAGCAGCAAAGAATTAGGAGGCTTCTTTTTCTTATGGTTGCCATCTAGTCCTCATCCTGATGTTTGCCTCCCAAAACATGGCATATTTCATCCTTTGTTTCTTTACATGAAATATAATCATAAATTATTTATTCTAATAAGTGATAAACTACTCTTCTGCTTTGTATATTTCTCAGTAGAAATAAGTTTATTGTGAAATAAATTGTTGGAAAGAGAATATTTACTTAGAAAAAGTATAAATTGTTGCTGCTACATACTGTTTGCTGCCAGGTCACTATTTAATACTGAAATAAAAATATTATACCTTGAAAACTATCAGTAGCAATGTAGAAAAATACAAGCATAGCAAAAGTTAATAAGGAGAGGCTGAATGGTGAAACTGTTTATCAAACATAATAAAAATGTGAGCAAATCTTTTATAAAATGTTTGTTCTGATGCCACAATGATGTCAAAGATAGCATTCTAAATAATATGTAGCAAATGAAATGATATTATTTCCTTCACCAATTCTCTAACCTTAGATATTTAATTTCTACATTTATTCTATAAAACTTTTCTGAGATAGCAGTAAAACTCATGAGAAACTTCTAAATCAGAATCAGAAGTTTACGAACAGCATCTTGGCTAAATTGTTCTTAATGCATATCTATTATTGCCTCTTTTTCCTCAATTACCAATATTCATCAGAAGTTAAGAAGTATCTGGAGAACGAGCAAATTTAGATGTCATTATGAGCATATAAAAACTCAAGTTCCAGATTAATCACTGCTGTAAACTTTGAAAGATATTTTTCAATAAAGGTTGTCTTTTTAAACATGTAATTGTTCAATTGTTAGTTCTGTTTTATTGCTTTTAAATGGTTTTTTAAATTATGTCTATTATATGACTGCATGGTTTTATTTATAAACCGCCTAGAGTCACGCAGGTGAAGCGGGCAGTATAGAAATATATTAAATAAATACACTAAAAATACAAGTCACTATTAAATTTATTAGGCTCCCACTGAATGATTTGATTAGTCTGGTTTAGCAAGGATTACCTTATGCTCTTAGTGGTACATATCTATTCAAAGTTGTGTGTTCGGTGGAAAAGGATAGCTATTATAGAAACAAAAGAAACAGAATAGTTCTTGACTACTGACATGTTCTAGAATTTGTTGGTTGGTGTTCTGATCATTACCAAATGAATGTGTGCATATTGGGCAGACATGATATTGTCCTCTACTTTCTAAAAATGCATTTGTCTTGATTATACTATTGATAAATATGCATAACTTATGAATAATAAATATGCATAATTTTAATATGATTATACATAATTGTATCTTCTGGTGAATGTAAGACATAATTTTAGCTACAATCAGATTCATACAGATATAGCCTCTACTGATATCAGAAATTACCTTTACTTTTTTGGCAATGCTGAATGTTTCATGAATGATGCCAACAAATAAATCACAGGCTAACAATACAATCATAAAAATATTGTAAATTAATCTTGGGTGTTTTTTCTTAATTTTCTCAGCTTCTATTTGTGCTACAATTTTAAAATAATGTAGCTGCAATGGCCTTGAAAGCAATGGGGGGGGGGGTCCTGGTGTGGTCACCCATTAAGATTGAAATTAAAGCTAATCACAAAGGGGGTGGAAGCAATGAAAGCCCCACTCCCCAAGCATGAATAAAACCAACCTACATAGGGGCAGGAACTTTGATGTTCCACTACTAATTGTAAGCTTATGAATGCTGGACACTGAAAAAAAAAAGGAAAAGACTTTGAATTAAAGATTTGGAAACAGTTTCTACCATATGTTTCTAAGAATATCATGAATTTCATGAACGTATTGTGAAGAACCAACTAATCTTTTTTTAACTAACAAAGAAAGTCTGTTTATTTTATTAAAATGATCATCTGCAAGCATATATTCACATGCTTTGGACAACAATACTAGATACTTCTGTGGGTTCAGTTGTACAATATATCAAAGCCAAAAATTGAAAGTTCTCTGTTCAGCCTGAATCTGTCAGTATAGGTAGTCCTCAACTTACAATTCGCTTAGTGACCATTCCAAGTTACAATGGCACTGAAAAAAGTAATATGACCATTTTTCAAACTCATGACCATCGCAACATTCCCATAGTCATGTAATCTACATTTGGATGTTTGACAGCTAACCCACATTTAAGACATTTGCAATGTGTCAGGGTCATGTGATCACTTTTTGTGATTTACAAGCACAATTGAGCCCGAAATTTATGTTGCTAAATGAGAAATTTGTTGAGTTTTGTCCCATTTTATGAATTTTCTTGCCACCTTTGCTAAGTGAATCACTGCAGTAGTTAAATTAGTAACACGGTAATTAAGTGAATCTGGTTTCTTCATTGCCTCTGCTTGTCAGAAGGTTGCAAAATGGGAATCAAGTGTCATAAATATGCAAATGGACAAATATGAATAATGCAAATGTCATAAATATGAACCAGCTGTAACACATCCAAGTGTAATTCACGTGACCATGGGGATGCTGCAACAGTCATTAGTGTGGAAAATGTTCATAAGTCGCTTTTTTGTACTTCAGAGAGTCACTAAATGAATTGTTGGAAGTCAAGGATTACCTGTATACTGCAATTATTTAACCATCTTATGTCTGCAATATATATATTAAATAATGTTTTTCTCACTCTGAAGAGCAGAGAATCGCTTCCATTTTGGGATAATGGCACTGGAAAACGAGAAGCTTGGCAGAAGGGATGGCATGGCTATGATAATGAATTCATAGATATGAGAGGAATCTTTATGGCATATGGACCAGGTAGGACAACTGAAGATTATGACGACCATATAGCTTTTCCTCCCTTCCTTTCTCCGTATATCTAGTGATTACAGGTGCTTATAACTGATGGATAGATTTGGATTTTCCAGGAAAATAAAGAATATGGTTTCAGAATTTATCCATTTCCAGTTTTTAATGTCTCATTTCCAAGTCATATTCTCCTTGCTTTGCCAGCATGACAGCCAGCCATATTATTAAAATTTGTTTCAGCAGTTACAATCCATTAACAGGTGATAACTAAAAAACTCCCTTTTTTGTTAATGCATATATGAATTGCTATAGATGGTAGAACAGGAAAGCATATATCTTTCAAAATTTGAAATTTAAATTACTGACCCCCTGACATCAACCCAGACAACACTGATTTCTAGAGTCAGAGTCGCACAAAGATATTTAAGGCTAAGCATCTTCATAGTTCCATTTTCACCATAAAAACTCCAGTACAATTGTCCTTAACTGAACCAAGCCTGGAGAAAGAGATTCTGTCCTAATTGGGGAAATTGTATCAGCGCTTTGCGTACTTAACACAAAGTTCACAGCTGCTGATTTGCTAATGTGAGAGATTCAAAACTGAGTTATTTTAATATACATTTTTATATTGACTATACATTTCTATATTAACTATACATTTTAAGGTACCATTCCCAGGACAGATAAGCTCCATAATGCTACAGGTTCTTCATTCTTCACTAGCCTCTTGTTATGCTGTCTTTTGGCTATTCTCTTGGCCTTAATGGGTTGTGACTTTTTTCTGTTGCACCATTCATCCCCTGCCCATCCCCCAAATTAAAGCATGTACAACAATGATGGTCTATATACATGCTGAAAAGATGCTTATTAACTTTGGCATTAAAAGTTCATGACGGAACTCCGGAATTATGTATAACCACTGTGATATAATTATTGATGTATTTTATTATTTTATTTGATGTATTTTTAGCTTGCTCCATGTCATACATTATCCAATATATTCTTAATTTTACACCCCCTCTGGAGATGCAGTGCATGGCAGGCAGCACTGTTCACTATTTTTAAATAATAGATGTGCTTGCAGCATTCTGGCAAAGACTGCTGGTTTAAAATGCTTCTTTGTCTTGTTTCAGATTTCAAGTCTAACTTCAGAGCTGCACCAATCAGATCAGTTGATGTGTATAATGTTGTGTGCAAAATTGCCGGAATTCCACCACTGCCAAACAATGGATCCTGGTCGAGAGTGGCCTGTATGTTGAAAGATAATGCCAATTTGGCCCCGGCGTTCCAGTGGAGCAGCTTTGTGCTGGGACTTATTCTGTTTTCATTGTTTGTATAACAGATCTTGTAACACCAGTCTCAGTACAATGTCAGTCAGTGTGTCTAGTTTTTTTTTCCCCTCTTCCATTTCAATGGCAGCATTGAAATGGAAAATTCTGTTAGGAGAAAATGATATAAATTTATTTCTGAAAATCCTGGTGCCAAATGCTTGGAGGGGTACAAACAAACAAAAACTAGTGTGAGTTGGTTCCAATAGGTACATGTTGTCCATTACCAAAGTAAGCCCTGCTTCCGCCTTCTGCCATCAGCTGCAGAATTAATCCCCAGGGGACTGAAACCAGTAATCAAGATGAACCAACTCAAAGCAGGCAGACCCACTTGCTAATAACATCTTTTTCTAGCAGTTTTCTGCATTTGCAATACATTTACATTTAGACCAGCTTTTCACAGTCAGTCACCTCCCATCATGTGTTATTTCTATGCTGTCCATAATTGTCTGACAGCCACTCTGGTGGGCTAATTTGCCAGGGATAGTTCACATTGGAGCCAGTTGTATGGACAGCAGTGGAAAAATTGATACTTTAAAAGTGTTAGATGGAGCTTCCTTATATACATACATGACAGGTGACAGCCTGATCAATAGTATGTAATTGTTATATAGAATCCACTGAGCCTCTTGGCAATCTCTAAGAAGACCTCAGCATTTCATGTGGCTGCCTGTCCCAGTAGCTGTTAGGTCAGGACACTCCTTCTGATGCTACCTGAACCTGCTTCCTTTAGTTATTCCTTTTCTTTGTGACAACCCTTTGGAAAGATGAAAAGTGCTCTATCACCTTCAATTATTTCTTCTGTGGCCTCAACATAATCAGATCCTTTCAATGTGTGCCATTTAGTCACCAGCTGCTGAGCTCAGCCTCAGAGAGGTTGAAGAGAAGAGACCAGTGGTGAATAGTGGTGGTGTATCTTCAGTAAAGAGGCCTTCAAATTAGGAAATTGATTTGGGCTAATAATAATGATCCCAATGATTATTGACACACTTGGTGCCATATCAAAAAATTCTGGACCACACTTAGAAAATCTGCATATTGACAAAATTTCCTTCTATCAATTACAAAAGGTTACACTGATTGTATCCTCAATGTACTCCACCGAGTACATTTCATACAACTATACACATTTAAAGGCAAGCAGAACAATTCTGATAACTGATAAACATTGACGTGCTTTTAAATCTCAAGTGAATCATTGAATCAATTGGAATGGAGGAAAAGAAAATCAATCTTTTGTTATCTGGCTATTGAATATAGAAGGCAATTTAGTTCTTGTTAAGCATTTGCAGTAGTTGGAAAACAAAGATCTATTGTTTAAAGGTCTGCATGCTACATTAATAGAGCAGACTGTTTGAATTCTTTGGAGCACTGTTCCCTCCCATTAAAAAAATCATTCAAAACCTTCATTAAACTGACAGAATTTTACAATTTTACAAGATACACAAACACAAAAAAACAGTGGTCAGAAAGTTTCATTATTTCTTTGTCTCTTCCTCACATCATTTTAATCTGTTTATGAAAACTCTTTTAATAATAGTTGGGTTACCCCAGACTGTAGATTAGTGGAATGGAATTTTGAACTGAGGCCTTATTTTGAACAGTGCACATAAGATAAAGTCTGCTTTTATTGATTGCTGCTAAGCCAAATGATTCTGAAGCAGAACTTTTCAGACATGTTTACAGAGTGACTATGGAAGCTTACTGATGTGTAGCAGGACAGCTGCATCATTCCCCCAAATATGAGTTATTTAAATAAAAGAACTACTTGGATTAATGGCCTATAGAAAAGTAACCTTTTTATGTCTTTTGAATTGATTTGTGCATTTAAAAAAATCAATACATTTTATAAAGCCATGACATACATGGAGAGTAAGCAAACGTACAGTTTTTAAAATATGGATGTGTGAAATTGGGAAGGGGCATTTTGGCATTGATATTTACAATACTCTTGAACTGTGAAAGCATGAATATTGTGAAACAGGATATGAGGGACTCTGTTTCTCTTCTCAGCCTAACAGAAGGCTGGAAAGAAATTATGCAAGCAGGGTCAGGACTCTGTCCATCCGTCTCTCTGTCTTCTCTGAAAACTTAACAATACAAGATCAAATTGGCATGGGAAGAGAAGCTGACAAAAGAAAGGTCACCTCAGAAATGGGCTAGATCAGGGCTGTCAAACTTGTGGCCCTCGGGCCAAATACGTTACACACTGGCCATACCTAGGCCCAGCTTAGTGAAAGGGAAAAAAGTCAGGATACGTCACGTGACACTGCCATGATGATACGAATTTGACATTCCCGGGCTAGATCAAACTGGAGGTTATAGAAGAAAAAAATATTTAAAAAAAATATTTCTGAGTGTTCCATTCTAGGGCCAATATATCTAGCTGTACTATACATTTTAGTGCCCATGCACACACACACAAATGGCAACTCACTATTTTACACACCACCTCACACATCTACTGGTGCCTTCTATGACCACGACTTGCAAAAATTTTGGAAAGAAATCCAGAAGCTGTGCTCTGTAGGATTTCTGTTTGTGCAGACTGAAAAATCACCCTAAGGAGAACACTTCCTGGCTGCTGCATCTTTACCACCCCTCAATCTACATCTATGTCATATTTAGCTCCACTACATTCTTCATTGAGGTCAATAGCCATATTATTTCTTTGTTTAGATTTGCATGGCCACTTCCCTTTCTACAGTCTTGGTTGGTGAACAAAGTTTAAAACAGAAGTTACAACATAAAAGACTATTAAATCATACAACAGCCAAGGATGACATCAGACAGCCAGGCTTCACTGATTTTTCAGCACTTTCTGAAAGTTAAGGAGAATTGGGGCCAATCTAACCTCAGGTGGCAAAGTTTTTCCAAAGGATACACACTATGATGAAAAAGGTACCCTTCCTGGATCCCATAGGATGGCCCTTTTTAATCAGTAGGACCCGAAACAGGCTCCTCCTTCCAGATTTAATGTGGAGGGCATAGACTTATGCATGTACAGGGGACATGGGTGGTCTCAAGAGGTTTTTAAAAGGGGCAAGAAGTGGCTACAACTATGCAGTCAAAATCCTGGCCCTTTTAAGTTCGGCACAATGCATAGAAGGTGGGAGGAAGGGATAGACTTTGATTGCATCTTGTGATCACCATCTTGAGTTGTTTGAACCACTCCCTGCAGACCTGCCTGGTTATGGGGAAACTGAACAATGAAGGAACTCTTTGGTTGACCTGATTGGGATTGCAACAAATAAGATGGGGAAGCTATTTTTTCCCCTGTAGAAAACTCTTCCTCATAAGCTTTTGTATACATTTTTAGGAGGTAATAGGTGAAAAGTTTACTCAAAGGATCTATTTGTCATGACAGGCATACATAATCTCTTATTTCCTTGCTAGTCATCTGATCTGTGTTTTGCATTTTAACAACTGGTGTGTTAAACCTGATTGGGTTTGTTTTTATTTGGCCCTTGGTCACAGTAATTGCAATCTACTTTTGATTTAGAAGTCATTCTGGTACCTGGATTGAGGTCAGCAATGAGGTTTGGGGCAGAATAAGAGGTACCATCTGGGAAGCAATGGAAGACAATGGGTAGAGGAATAGAAAAATATTTTAATTGCTTTGGATAGTGCCAGTAATTATGGCAAATTTATCCAATATCTGCTTTCTAATACAAGACTAAGTCATCACAAAAGTGCCTGGAAGAGGAATCTATCCACTTCCATGTGTTATATTACTCTATGCCACCTCTTTTTGGGAATCCTGCTTTTCGATACGCGATATATTTGCCAGTGTAGCCATTTTATTTTGGGAAAACGTTCTGTGCCTTTGCAAGGTTCCCATTGCGTGGTCTTGGAAGTATAAGGATCTTCTCAGATGGCAAACGGCTCATCTAAATTCCTCGCCTCCTTCCAGCTGCCAATACATTCCAAGCATTCTCCTTCCTCCTCCCTTCATTTCCCTTGTCAAGTTGCAAGTAGAGGTACAAGTCAGCCTTGACAGCCATTTTCTAGGATATTTTCACCACTGATTGTGCATGTTCAGTTCAAACACAGATACTACACAGATGTTGTAGCAACCTGCCGAAATTTCTACTTTTTATAACAAAATATTTTGGCATATGATCTAAAGTTAAATTGTAGTTATGTACCAGGACTAAGGAAGATACTGGACTGACTGTCTTCCTTGGAAAAAAGAAAAAAAAAGTGTTCAGTGAAAGATTGCACAACTTAACCACTAAAATAGCCACAAATTAATATAACTTTCTCAAGAGAAATTATTTCCCAAGGCAAAAATTTAAATCTGATGTTTCCTTTATTGGATCAGTATGAATGATATTAAATCAAATCATTCTTTTAATAAACCCATCTTTGTTGGGTTTTTAGAGACAACCTTTACAGGAACATGTCTCCTACCAATGAATATTTTCAGCTTGTATAAATTACAGTATTTCTTTAATTCCATTCTCCTTTGTTAATTTCTTCATTCAAAATGATCATATAAGATCATGTATGGCGTCTGTAAGTAAACAAACCCTAAAACCTTAAAAGATACATCGAAATGTATCCAAATTTAGGTGACTACGGCAAAGTGTGTATTTATGTAATACAAGATTATTCAGCATTATGTAAAAATCGTGCACAGAAAATCAGCACTACAGTATGTTCATGAAATATCCCAACACTATTTAGCTGATGTGTTCTAAATTCTTCCTTTCTGATTTTTAATTAGCTTAATTTTATTCATGTTCAACCCAAGTGCAAAAGCGTAAAATGCAGGTGAGAGACAGAAGGCTGCCAGAACGAATTTTTCAACAAACAGCAAACTAGGTGAAAATTATTGCGCTCAATCAGTGGCATGGTTTTAGAAAATAAAGATTATGTCAAATGTTATTTGAGATCAGAGCTTTTGTATCATAGCTGTCCTTAGACCAATATTAAATATTATATTTTGGTTCACTAAATAATCATTAACTACACGTGCCTTTTTTAGTAGTAATGGAGTTTCCAATTTATTTCTTCATTCTATTAACATATAGAAGTCTTGCAATCAAGACCAAATCTATAGTTGCCTTAAATTATTCCAAAATCCGAATATAGAATTTCAGTTATCTTTAGAATATAACATTTAAGCCATGAAAGCTATTGCAAAGTTGTTATTAAATCAGATCAGATGACTATAAAATTTTACAGTACTGATTTATGACTTGACCATGAATGAAAGAATTGACTTGGTATCAGAACTCCAGATAGATGAGCTGGTTGGTATGGATTTGACCCAGAGCAGCTGACTTGGTTTCTTGGTTGCAGGGACAAGATTTAAAGACTTTTTTGTGGTCTGCAGGAATATCTTCCCATTTATGAGAAAACCTCAACTGTGGGTTTTTATTAGTTGATAAGATACCACCACCTTATCACTCAGTTTCCTCTATGATAAAGTTGTAAGAGTGGCAAGCAGTGTGATGTAATTCTAATTCCAAGAAGTTAATTTTGGGACACAAAGTTGACATTTACGCTGAGACAGTCCTAGTAGGGCCTGCTTGGAATTTCATGGCCTGTTTGATATACGGTACACAGATCTCTGTCAAATTACAATCGGGCCAATGAATAGTCAACCCCCATTTTAGTTTTTGCTTTAAGCTGATAGTTAGGTAGTTAGGGATATCGGGGTAGTTCGTGTCAACTCATTGACCTGATCAAACTTCACTATGGTGAAGTTTGATCTCATTTCTCAAGCCTGCTATAACACCAAAGGTTTCTGTGATTCTGTCATGATGGCATTCCTATCAAAGTCCTGCAGAGATGAAGGACTATGTGGAAACTTATGGAAACTGGTGAATTTTTGAGGGTACTGGGATATTTTACCGAAGTCAGAGTCAATGAGTGTAGTAATGCCTTTTATGGATTTGGAGAGCGGTGAATATTCCCTTTCTTTAGCACTATGACATCAGGGTTTCTCCATGATTTTTCGGGGGGAGGGGTCCAGGTGATGAAAAAGTTAGAGTGCAAATGGCGTAAGACTCATTTTGAAGCTGATTAGACATAACACAGTACAGTATATTCAGTCATGCTTACTAAATGCCAACGAAGGCTCTAAAGCAGCCTTCCCCTTTATGCAGGCTACGAGTATACTGTCATTTCCTTCAGAAAACACTTAAGAGACCTGCTGTGACAGATGTGCAAGACATTTTGAGAGCAAAATTACAAATCTTCACGATGACTCATACAAAGAATAAGTGTTCAGAAGATGGGAAGGGATTTGTCCATTCCTCAGAAAGCTTATCTGGTTGCAAGGGATTTGGTCAGCTGTTATTGTACCATGATGGTATTCTTATTGATAAAATGCCAGTGTGAGCTGGGATTAGAGACATTATGTCAGAGTGCTTTTTCTTCTAGGTTTAGGGACATTCTCAGTAATAATGGGTAGCTGTTCCTCTGTATGTAGGCGCTTATGCTACAGAGTACTCCAGAGCATGTTTTGCCCCCAGGACTCTTTAACACCCGTCTATCATCTACGATTTGCCTAACCGATCACATTTATAGGCTGTACAACTTATAGCAATTAAGAGTGGTGCACATGAAGCCAATGGAAGTTTTCATCGAACATTCATGGTTCAGTGTAAGCAAAATATTGATAGCAGTAACATTCCATAACATCTGAACCAGGAGAGCTTGGGCATGCTCTAAATCAATATCTAGCTGTAGTGAATTGAGGGCCAATAAATTGAGACAGACTCCTAATAAGATGGACAATCATAGAATCATAAGGCTCTCTTTCGAGCTTCCACCTATTGCTTCTTGTGCTGCCCTCAGGTGCTATGGAAAATACACTGATCTATCTTCCCCGTGACAGCCCTTTGAGGGGTCCTTGGTACTCTCTGAGCTTGGTTTTCTTGTAGATGTTTCATTACCCAAACTCGGTAACAGCACACTAATGACGTTACATAGTTTGGGTAATGAAAGATCTGCAAGAAAACGTTTTATCCATAAGCTACAAATATTATCCTTTATCAGTATTTTTTCAAGCCTTTTCTAAGTTAAGCTAAACATACTCTTAGCTGTTCATCATATGATTTAGCCTCCAAACCCCTTACCATCTTTGTTACTCTTTTCTGCACTCTTTCTAGACTAGAGCCTCAACATTTTTGGTGACCAGAACTGGACACTGTATTCCAAGTGTGGCCTCACTAGTGTAGTATAGAACAGTATTACCACTTCCTACGATCTTGATGCTTTCCCTCTATTAATATGGCTTAGGACTGCATTGGCTTTTCTGGCAGCTGCAGCACACTGCTGACTTAGACTTCAATGGTGTAGGACTAGTTCCCTGTGACAGGCACTAAGGTTGAACCAAGTACTCCCTATCCTGTACTTGTGCATTTGTTTTCTTGCCTATGTGCAGGACCTTACTTTTCTCACCAGTGAACTATGTCATTTTGGACAGAGCGAAAACCTCACCTGTTTTGAGTCTTTCAATGTGTTAGCAATTCTCACCAACTTGGTCATCCATCCCTTCAAACCCTTCATCTAGGTCATTTATGAAAAAGGTCATTGGTACTTACCTGACACACCCGTTCTCTTTGAGCTGTGAAGAGCATCCAGTAGTGGAAGGTGCTTCAGTCTCTGCATGTCTAGGATGGGCTTAATTTGTGGAATGCTCCTCCTCCTCCACGGGACTCCACCCCAGTGTCCCCCAGTTTTGGCGAAGACGAGAGAAATAAATGCCCTCGTCCTCAATGTCCTAACAATTCGTTGGCCGAAACAGGACCCCACCAGATGGAAAAAGGGTAGGGCTGGATGCTCTTCACAGCTCAAAGAGAACGGGTGTGCCCTTTCTCCCATGAGCTGTTCAGAGCATCCAGTAGTGGGACATACCAAAGCTTGGCCTGTCCTATGGGAGGGACTCCGTTTGGCCTGAATCCCCTCCTGGTCCCTGTGGACCCATTGCAGAACTCTTCTGCCAAAGGAGGCCTCAGCGGATGCAAACACATCTATTTTATAATGCCTAATGAATGGTGATGGAGAGGCCCAGGTTGCGGCTCGACAAATTTCAGTTATTGGTGCCTTTCTGGCCCACGCTGCTGATGTTGTGGCGCTCCTTGTTGAATGAGCTGTTATGCCCCTGGGCACTGCAGTGACTGAGTCTGATACGTTTTCGCTATTGTGGCCTGTCGCCAATGGCCTATTGTAGAAGATGAGACTTTGCATCCCTGAATGTTGGGCTGAAATGACACAAATAAGGCTTCCGTTTTTCTGCAAGTTGCTGTGCAGTTAATATATATTCGCAGTGCTCGCCTCACATCAAGCCTATGCCATTGTAGTTCCAACCCTTGGGATGGTCTGGGACAAAAATTAGGAAGTATCAGCTCTTGTGCCCTATGAAAAACCAAGTTAATTTTGGGAATAAATGTAGGATCAGGACAAAGGACCACCCGGTCAGAATGGAAAACACAAAGATCTTGTCTGATAGACAAAGCTGCAAGTTCCGAAATATGATCAGCAGAAGTGATCGCTACACGGAAAACTACTTTATACGTCAGAATTTGGAGACTTGACGATTTCAAGGGTTCAAAAGGGCCCTTAGTGAGTGCAACAAGGACCTTGTTAAGGTCCCAGGTGGGATAACAGTGTACCACTGGAGGGTGTAAATTTGTGGCTCCTCGAAGGAAACTCTGAATGCATGGATGATGGGAAAGAGATAGTAGACCTTCACAAGTGAAAACTGATGCCAAGGCCGCCACCTGTCTTTTCAACGTATTGGGTGACAATCCCTTGTCAAGTCCCTCTTGCAAGAACTCTAGGATTTGAGCCACAGATGGAGAGATGGGATCAATTCGAGACTTGGTACACCATTTGCAGAAACTGGACCATGTGGCATTGTAAATGCGAGTTGTTGAGGGGAGTCTGGCGGCTTGGATGGTGGTGATAGCTTTGTTGGAAAACTTTTCGCTCTTCAGACAACTCCGCTCAACCTCCAGATGGTCAGGTGCAACCATTGTGGGTCCGGATGTTGAAGGGGTCCCTGGGTTAGCAAGACCCTATCTGGCGGAATTCTCCATAGTGTTGATATGGATAGACTGTGGAGGTCTGCAAACCATGGCTGTCTGGGCCAGTAAGGAGCTACTAGAAGCAGCTCTGCCATCTTGTCTAGCGGTGTCTGGATGACCTTGGGAAGCAGTGGAAGTGGTGGAAATGCATACAGAAATCCCGGGGGCCAACGACAGTGGAGCAAATTGAAGTTCTCCACTCTTTACAAGGGGTACCTGGAAAAAATTCTTGGGAGCTGAGTGTTGAGTGGGGAAACAAACAGGTCCACCACCAGCTGTCCAAATGTCCTGACTGCCTCTTGAAAGAGGGTCGGATGGAAGCACTACTCCGATTGATCGATCGTGGCCTGCTTAGCCAGTCTGCCTGTGTATTCGACAGGTCCAAAATGTGCTCTGCTCTGATGGGGGTGGGCTCGGAGCAATGCTGAAGCCTCCTGCCGCTTTGGGCGCAAAACATCGCTGCCCGAAAATGCAAATGATATCTGACTAGATGGAGAGAGCTAACGTCGGGAGATCGTAAAGTGATTTGGAGGCTAGAAGCCTGAAAAAACCCCAAACTGGACTATATCCAAACCTGCTGAGTAATACTCCTGTTTCGGCCAAACAAGAACAAAAAGCACTTCCTATCCACAACAAGGCTGAGCCAAAACTGGGGAATGCTGGGGAGGAGTCCTGTGGAGGAGGAGGAGCGTTCCACAAATTAAGCCCAGCCTAGACATGCAGAGACTGAAGCACCTCCCACTACTGGATGCTCTGTACAGCTCATGGGAGAATGTTGAAGAGCACTGGGCCAAAGACAAAACCTTGAGGTACTCCATTGCATGCTTGTCCCCATTGAGTGAGTAGTCAGCCAATTGCAAATCCATCTGGTGGTGGTTTTATCTTTTTGAAGATTGGAATCATATCACCTACCAAACTGGGCTTGGCTAGTCTAGTAAAGAAAAGGACCAGGGGAGACATAATAGCGGTCTTCCAATATTTGAGGGGCTGCCACAGGGAGGAAGGGGTCAAGCTATTTTCTAAAGCTCCTGTAGGCCAGATAAGGAATAATGGATGGAAACTGAACAAGGAGAGATTTAACCTGGAAACAAGGAGAAACTTTCTGACAGTGAGAACAATCAACCAATGGAACAGCTTGCCCTCGGAAGTTGTGGGAGCGCCATCAGTTGAGACTTTCAAGAAGAGATTGGACTGCCATCTGTCAGAAATAGTGTAGGGTCTCCCGCTTGGGTGGGGGTTTGGACTAGATGACCTACAAGGTCCCTTCCAACTCTGATTATCTGTATCTGTACCTCTTTTCCAATCTCTGGCAGTTCCCCCGTGTTCCAGGAGTTCTGAAAGATTTCATAGAATCATAGGGCTGTAAGGGAGCTTGGAGGTCTTCTAGTTCACCGCTTGCTCAAGGAATGAGTTCTTATCCTGGACAAATGATTGTCCAATTTTTTTCTTGAAAAGCTCCATCAATGAGGTACCCATAAGTCCAGGAGGCAAGCTGTTCCACTGATTAATTGTTCTCAATGTTAGGAAATTCCTCCTCATTTCCCAGTTGGAATCTTTCTCTGACAAACTTCTACCCATTGCTTTTGCCTGCTCTCAGATGCTATGAAGAATAAATCGATGCTCTCTTCCCTGTGATAGGCCTTCTTCAGACGAGTAAATGAGTTGTGTTTCACGGTTTCCAATTCAGAAAGATCAGGTGCATTATCTGGAGGATACCACCAAAGGCTCAATTACTTCCATCAGGAGCATATATCACCAGTTGTAAGACAATGATGCCTTTTCCCAGCTATTGTAGTCTATGGACAGGTAACCTAATGCCTCGATCATTATATTATGCTATATGTTGAGGTACGTTTATTCTTAGTCCAGTAGCTGCAGCTGCAGCTGATGCAAATTCAACCATGAGGTTGTTTAGTGGAATCTCTGAATATACGCCCTCTCTAAGAGAAACTCAGTTTGTATGCCATTGACTTATTTTATTACTGACTCAGATCCAGATAGTTGTTTATGAGATGTAAAAACATAAACAGCTTATTTGGTTGTATACAACCAGGATATCTGATTGATAGGCTTCACAATTAGAAATGGATCCATCACTAAGATCATCAACCTGAGGTCATCGTCACTTTCAGGCAAACACTTTCTGCAGCACTAATACTTTATGGTAGGGGTCTCCAACTTTGGCAACTTTAAGACTTGTGGACTTCAATTCCCAGAGTTCCTCAGCCAGCAAAGCTGACATGACTCCTATTTTACTTCTTGAAGGCTTAAAATACTCTCCCTTCGTGCAATATTTCTCTTATAGATGTTGCATTTTTGTTTGAGTATCAGAAAAAGAGAATTAATATTAATTGTAAGTAATAATACAGGCAAAAACTCGAATCTTAGCTATGATTAGAGTAGCACTATCTCCCTTTATTATCTAACTCAGAGCTCCCTCTTCTGGATTTATAGGACTATACTTCTATATATAAAGTGAAATATAAATACATATTTTTGATAGAAGCAATCTGAAAATTAGTCCTATTTACAGTAATTCCTATTCAACTTTTATATTTGCATACTGGTTGAAGTTGAAGTTAGAACATATTTCTAAATATATTAGAAAATAGAAATCTAATTTAATATCACCTTTTCCACCAATTTATAGCAAAACTAGGAAATTAGGAGAGGTTTAGAACACAATGTATTTGATGCATATTCTTTTCCCTTTAAACTGCATTATCTGTAAATGAATATGAAAGAGAAAGGAGGACAGCATTGTTAAACTGTAAGCAATGTCATTGCAAGATTAAGAAATGCAACAGGAATATCAAATCAACTGGGTGATCACACTCAGTCCTAGGAAAAAGGCAAAGGCAAACCTCATATGAAAATATTGCAAAGAAAACTGCAGGGTTTTGTTCATATTGTTGTCAGGATTCAAGACAGACTTGAAGGCACCAGAACCAATAAAACATATCCATACCTCATCCAATCTTAGTCAAAGGGCCAAGATAGATACATGTTTTTTTAAACTTATGTTTGGACTATGACTGTATTTTAATAAACCAAAACTAAAAATAGTATTTTCTGCCATGTCTGATAATCTCAACTAAGAAGATAATTATTTGATTGAATCCAGATGCTGTTCTACAGTTTCCAATGTTCAAAACCAGGGATTAAGAATGCAAACGGCTTAATATTGAAAATACATACCGTGTTTCTCATATAATAAGGCCAGGTCTTTTTTTTTTTTTTTGAGCCCCGAAAAAATGGCAAGGCCGTCTTTTCGGGGGTGACTTAATTCCGCCCCCCTTGCATCTTCGGGCGGGCAGGCAGCAATGGCTTGGATGTTGACCTCGGCGTTGGTGGGGCACTTCATATTGGGGTCAACGCAGGCACCACCATATCCCGGTGTACAACAAAAATACTTCCTAATGGCAAGACCCCCCCACCATTCCCCCCCATTTTGCATGTTTTAATATAGGCCTTAATTTGGGGGGAGGGGCTTAATTTCATTTCATGCCTATAAAACATGCTGGCACTTCCTATTGGGGGAGGCCATATTGTTGGAGAAACAGGGTATTTCCCATGGAATGGAATAGTCTGATAAAACAGCTCGTTTCTTTGTCTTGCTAGCTGAAATTAATTAAAAGAAGCAGGTGGGGAAAGAACTGTAGGATGAGACTAGGACCATACCAGTTACTTAAATGATGGTTTGGAGGTTTATCACCAGTAGCTCAAGTATATCAGCTATACCCATGGTGTTAGAAAGGAAAAATCCTGGGCTTTCATCCATGTCCCTTAAAGTGAAACTGGGGCCACCACTTCCTGTAGACTCTAATGCTCACTGCAGGTCATGGCACCCCTTGGCATATAGAGAGATATAGAAGTGGTTTTGACTTACATCCAAAGTTCTAAGCTACATTGGGAATTTCCACTTGATTGCTTAGGGAAGAAACAATTCTATCTGGGTTTTGCTACTTTTAGCTAGTCTAGCCCCTCATAGGCAATCAGTATAGTTTATATGAGGCCTGAGCCCCCACATTTTAAATTCCAATCCATCTGATGAACACGTGCTCAAATGCAGTTTGCCATATATGCAGTGAAACCTATTGTCGGGAGAAGAAGGTAGGCATGACTTTACATGTGTATCTAAGGGTATTCATGTTTGATTGCAGCTTGATAAAATAGGAATAGCACACTATGCATACCCAAGCACTGAAAAGCACCCTTCCTCCTCAGATACTTAACTCTTCTAAAATTGGAAAACTGGAACAGGGTTAATTGAACTGTGGCAAAATAATATTAAGTAGCAGATGGTCAAAAAAGTCCTGGCAATACCATCAAAGATCTGCAAATAAATGGTCACTTTTTAAAAATAGGAATTAAAAGGCAAGAAAGTAATAACAGTTTTTTGTGTGTGTGTTTCATGTGTATGCAGTTCTTTCACCAAGTGCAACACATGCATGCAGATAGCATACACATATGGACAAATAATAATGTTTGACTATTGAATGGGAAGCAATCTCAGAATGCTTTGAATCATAGTTTGTAAAAGGACCATAGTTGCCTACCCCGTTTTAAAGGATATTATGGACAGCTCAGAAGCTGACTGAGCAAAAGAAATATGGACCTAGGGCATTATGTGGATTGCTGCTTCTCTGGAATTAGTTCCCAATGTCTTCTGTAGCTTAAAAACTTTTTAACAAAGGCCGTTGACAATCATTTTGGCACTCTAAAACAAGGAAAATAGCAAATAAAACTAGTTCAGCACTTGGAGGAAGCCCAGGAAAGTTTTGCAGTTTATATTACATAATATTAAGTGTTTAATTTCCAATTTGCTCACTTTTGGAAGTAACAATGCCTGGGAGTGAGGGCGAAGCCAGAGTTCAGCCCAAGCTGTTAATATAGGCAGGAAAATTAAGTCAAAGTCTATGCTAGTTATTTTATTGGCAATGTGAAACTGACTGAAAAGGATTAAGATCAGATTTCCTGGTAAAATAAAGCAACAGGAAATGAGACCTGTGGGTTTTCTCTTTTTGAGGGATGGTCTCATAAAACTGATCAGAACTAGAAGAATTAAGACTGAATTGTTTCATAATTTCCAGAGAAATTTACTATGGTGGTTCTCTTCCATGCCCTGATCCTCAACTGGTATTTTATTTGACAGGAGAATTTTATAAGCAGAATGTTTTCATCTTTTCATATTCATATACACAAATATACATTTATTCTGTTTTTTCCAGTATTGCTTACTATAATAGGAAAACTTTTTATTTGTGTTAGCTGTGATATTCTGGAATAGGATGTATAAATGGAGGAAGGGATGGAGGGAAGAGAAGACTATTTCAAAGAAAAAGAAAATGAGGACAGTGAAGCAAACTGTAAGAAACTCCATTATCTCCACACTTTTTGATTTCTATCCAAAACATTTGCGCAAGGGCTGTAATTCTTCCATTGCACTTTAAAATGTGTAGTCAAAGAAAGAAAACCCCACATCTTTCCTCTAAGCAATCGATAATCTAAATTTAAGACTGTGAGAAATTTAATATGAAAGATGAAAAAGGAGCAGTTACAAAAAAGCGAGGAGAGGAAAAGGCCAGGCAAGGCAAAGGAGAATAAGGAATGAATTCGAATAAATGCAAGAAGAATACTTTTTGTTCAGCAAGAAAAGCTGTTCTAAGCCAACTTTTTGGGAGTGGGGGCAATTTATAAGAAGAGAAGCAAGAATGTTTGGCAGGTCTGGATGCATCCAGAATCATTATTTAGAGTGAAGGTCCTTGGTTATTATAGTTAGTAGAGCTGATGATCTAAGGTCAATCCATATAAAAATGACATTTCTGTGTGAATAATAAATTCACAATTATTTTAAATTCTGGGAACCAGGCAGAGGGATGTTACTGTAAACTGTCACAAGAAATAGTCTCAAAAATAGTAAAAGATCAGATCAGAATTTTTCCTCATTTTTCCTTTTCATTGATTTTTTTTAAATGTCTTGTTTGTTTTGTGGGGGTTTTTGTCTGGTTTTTTTTGAAAGATTTTTTTTTTAAAGTTTTATATTTGTATTTTAACTTTTGAATAAAATAAAAATAGGAAAATAATTCTTCATTACCCCCTCTATTGAATTAGGCATTGTGGCAGGTGATATCTTAGGCTTAATAGCCTATCATAACTTATGGATATCATCTTAAGTGACCCAAATGCAGCATTTTGATGAGCAAAATCCTATCATAGATGAACATATTTTAACTCACATTATCAACTCTGTACAAAGGAATTACTATTTGTATCATAGTGTTTCTGCCTGATTCTAGGATTTAAAATTGAAGTTTTTGCTCCTTGTTTATGCTTCATGTATTGCTTTGAATGCTCTAAAAAGGACTTTCTGAACAGTTAGCTCTTCTTTTCCTTCAAGAGAGATGCTGCTATCAACACTCTTTGCCTCACAGTCTATTTTTGCATTCACATATTTTTCACTTCTTTGTTTCCACTTTCCTTGGTATTAAATTGTTGCTTTCTGAACTTGAGCACTTTATCCATGTCATATTTTTTTCTCTATTCGTTTAAATCAGTATGTCTAAGAATGCCATCCTTTTCTCTTTTGGCTTGTTCCCTGCCATTTTTATTTATTTTTTTGTATAAGTCAGTCTTGGCTCCTGCCTAAGGCAGAGTATTCCACTATTTTTCTTCCAAATGGTCAGATCCTGGTTTGTAGTTTAAACCTCTTTGTCACAAATCTACTCTGCTGATGATCATGTTGTTGTTTTTTTCCCCCAGACTACCTGCTACTCTTAACTGTCACCAAATGTCATTCACTTTGTTTTCCCTCAATTGAAAGAAATGAATTGTTGAATGTGCCCACGCTAATTTGCTAACACTCTCTCCCTGTTCTGCCCCAAACTGCAGCTATCTAGTAATGCTTCCCCAACAGGCAAATGAAAACCGGAGCCAAAATCGAGTGAAGAGTGAAATAAACTTGAAAGCCAAACCATCAATCAGATGCAGTAGTCAGCTATTCCCCAGTTTCAGGGAGCTGCAAGACGAATAGCACAAGCGCACGCAACCCCCACTGCCAAGGGGCCTGGCAGCTGAAACTAACAAAAAGGAGTTACTATGGCAGAATTACTGACCCTCCTTCATTTGAGCAATTTCACGATCTGCCCTGTCTTTCTCTTTGTCTAGGGTTCTTAAACTCTTTAATGTGCTTTCAAGTCGTACTGAAAGCCCCCAATCTTTGGGGAAGTGGTTCGCTCAAGTGTTCCCAGATGTGCTTTTATTAAACAGACATATTCAGTGTAACTAGAGTGAAAAGCTTCTTGCATATGGCTATTAGCTTTGGAAGGCAGGGAAGTTTCCTGTTCAGCAAGAATAAAACACAAATCCCTTTAGAAAACATTGCCCTTCCTACTTTCATTATTATCCTGCTGCACTCCCCCCCTCCCTGTCAGCCAAGAGGCAACCTACCAATTAATAACATGCTCAAATGCCATAGATTGAAGACTATTTGGGGGGGACAAAATTCTGACTTCACCATATGGAACATTCTGGAAAAGCCTCAACAGGGTGATGGATTCCTGAACAACTTTGCAAGGTTTTGCTGGATGTCTGATATTAGCATTTCCATAATTATAGGCAATGACCCTAGAGTTTCTCAGATGAGGACCCCCAGGATTCATTTGGTTCTGCAGATTCTGGCCTATGTCATGCAGTGTCACTGTTGTATCAAGGAGGCAAAACACAAGAGTGCAGGATTTTAAGAATGTGACCCTTGGGAGAAATGGCTTTTGGGGAGTAAAAACCATGCAGAAACATTGTTAGAGTGAATTGAAGAAGCAATCAAATGTCTGAAATTTAAAGTGCAACCCAGGAGACTAATAAAAGGAGCCTCTCTTATGGGGCTCTCTCATTTTCTACTAATCCGCCTAGAATTCTGCTTTTGCTCTATTCAAGACAGTAGAAATATAAGGACTTCTATATCATAGGCTGTTCTCTGCCTCCAACCTTGTGGCCTATGGTTTTATCTATGTCACTTGAACCTTGAAATGAACTCAATTCCTCTTGTTATAGCTTCCTTTGCTGCATTTGTCTCCTTTGCCTGCAACCTGGTTTGTTAAACTACATTTTGCTGATAACACAGCTTTGAACAGGGACAGAAGCAGGTTTTAAAAATGCACTTTGGGATATGGCAGCTTCACACTTCTCTTTTAAGTTATGAAGCTGTCTAGATAAAATCCATCTCCAAGTGTCAAATGAGCCACAAAAACTGATTTTGTACAGTTTTGCATTCAAAATACAGTAGAACTTATCTTTTACAAGTGTCTCCTTTGTGACAATTCCCCTTGAAAATACTATCAGTGTAAAAAGTCATTGATTCAGACCTCTTTTGATTTGTTTCATTTCTTTCTGGTATGGCTTCCATAATGAAACTCACAAATTCATTGTCCAAACACTGAATGCGAGCCCCCTTCACATAATACTCAAGTCTTACTCAATCTTTTCCATTCTTGTTTTTCTCTCATGGACATGCACACATCCTATTCTGAGCTCCCCTTTGCCCAAGCAGCAACATTTGTTAAACTTTCTCAGTTTAATGGCAGCTGTTGGGCAGCCGTGTCACCTAAAGTCCACCTTGTCAGGCATCCTTACCACGATCTGCTTAAATTAGTGATTAGGGAATTAAAAAAAAAACATTTTAACAGTGGGCATTTACAAAACTAGAAAGGGAAATAATCCTGAACTGCTTTTGATTTCAATAGGTTAGGTATGTGTGTGTGAGATTTGTTGAAATTTATTCAATAAATATCTGGAATGTTTACACAGTGAGTGCTCTAGATAAGCCCCAATCCCACTAATGTCATTCAAATGACAGCAGCCTGCTTGTGAGTCAGCATGTCCTGCCCCAAAGCAGCATGGATGACAACTTCTCTGTGTATAACTCTGTAATTGAAACCACCCTTTCTACCAATATCACCAGTGATCGCTGACAGAATGTTTGGAATGCATAATAAAGCTCACTAAAGTGACAGAAAAGCTGCAGTTTTTAATCAATACTAAGAATCATTTTCAAAACATGTTCATCTGAAATATTGTATGACAAATTTCTATCACTCCCCAGAACAGAGTCCAATCGTAAGGCCTCATTTTTCTATGGTAATGTTGACATATCATGTTTGATTCCTTGAGCTATTGTATACCATGTAATTCCACTTTATGCCATCAGTTTTTTCCAAGTTAGTGGTAATTAAATGAATAATATGTTCTTCCAGCATGTAATCTGAAATGCAAAACTAATAATAGTCCTATAGATAGTTAGTGGCTAATCGTTAAATTCAATGGATTTTTTTTCTTAGTAGAATATATGTTTGCAGTACTACTGGAAGAAATAAAAACATGGAATAAAAGGTGAAAAACAGTCCATTTGGACATTTAGGGAGCAATTTTATGCATTTCAATATCCCTGCAGAAAATTTCTGAATTGAGACAGCACAGCTGTCTGCATGAGAAAGCTCAGGTCTCAGGAAGTGAATTGCAGAGTGAAAAGCAAATAAAGCTGGAAGCCTGGGAGAGAACATCTGGTATGTTTGAGGCAATAGAACATTTGTTCCCTTGAGCCAATCAGCAAGTTTACTGGTAATTTTTCAAGCTAGTCGTGTATGCCATTTAGGCCCCCAAAGACCTTAGCAAAAACAGTTTTGTCCAGAAGATTATCCTACAATATATAACCTTTGTGCCCCACTCAAATTAAATTGGACAGGTGCCCTACAAGCATTTGTTGTTCTCTCTTCCCAAGAAACGGAGAGCTGAACATGATAAATCTAGGGTTTGGTGATTTTTTTGGTAGTTTAACACTTGAGAGAAATGTACAATTAAAGCAATATTTTGCCATAAAGGTGTGGACAGATGCCAAAATGATTTCACCTCAAAATAATCCTGCACAGTAGCATGCAAACCAGATTGAATTCTAACCACTGTAAATTCCAAATATACTACTTTGAATTCAAAACAGCCTGTCTTGCATTTGAACACAGCAGTTTCAATTATTTTAGAAAGTGTTCTGAAACATCTGTTTTGTTTGGAAACAATCCCACAATGATCCAGTCTTTTTCCAATACAAAACAGCTGTTTTAAAGTCAAAACAATGGTTTCAAACTTGAAACTGGGCAATTCAAATTGTTTTGCATTCTTCAGTTCCCACATACCTATCTTTTTACTAAATGCTTAATTTTTAGAAAAATGCTAGTTTTAATAATAAACTAATACATATCAGGTATGAAGAAAGACCTCTTTCCAAAATCCTGCAGTGAAGGGTCAGATATGTGATTCTTGTCAAACAAATATAGCAATCCAACAGATGACTCTAAAATTATACAGTTCAACTGTTTTGTATTAGGCAACATCAAATATATTTTTAGGTTCAAATTCCACATGACCATGAAGCTTTCTTGATGCCTGACCAGCTACCAACTCTCAACCTAACTAAAAGGACTGTTGCTACAGGAAAATTATGTTTAAGTTGCCTTGGGGCCCTTGGAGAAGAAGTAGGTATAAAAGAAAGAAAGCTTTTCTTCACTTTGTAAGTATTCTCAAACTGATCTTTCAATATACAAGACGTTTTCTGAAAGATCTACGATAAAATTATATTTCAATTATTATAATCAAGTTTTAAAGATAATGGTATAAGGAGAATTCATACCTCGATGGCTGAACCAAGTTTCAAGCACACCATTAGAGAATCAAGATGAGAAAGCTTGCTTTTTTTCCTCTTCCTAAGGAGGAAGACAACTGTTGGTTGGGAAGAGCATTTAGCAAAATAAATTATTAGGTGGTATAAGGCTTAATTATTATTTTTTTACAAAAATTCTAAGACACAAAAAGTATAACATTCACATATAAAATGAGTTGAAAACACAGAACATAATTGTATGCACATTTTTCTTACAGCACTGGAATTTGAAAAATAAAATAAAAAAGGCTTGAAAACACAACATATAACCAAATGTTATTTAATATTTTAAAAAGTAACACAATCCAAAATGGATATTTCACACAACACTACATAAACAACATGAACACAGTATTACCATATGAAGGGACTTTCAAATATAGACTTACAAAAATCCCTGTCCTTTTTTAAGTTATTTTACTAAGCATGACAAGTTATCATCATTTACAATATGGTACACTGACACAATAAAAACCATGTCACAAATGTGCTGTTATAAATCAGTAACGTTAAGGGAAGACATTTCATGAACTGTAATTATTTCATATGAAATTCTGTACAATATAAACAGAACATCCAGCTTGGATGACCTTTACAGCAACCAGAGACCAAGTAATTTTAATATTTCTTTTTCAGTGCAAACACATTTGTACAAGGCTGTCTTGGTTGCAAAACTCCCTTCTAGCATACAGTAAGTCCCACTTGCATTTATTTACTCATTTAAACCTAATGCAACAGTCACATTCAGTCACTCACAGAAGGTTACCTGCAGAATTATGAACCCTTAAATGGAAAGTCTTTTGATGACGTATAACTTACTCATTGGGCCCTATTGGGATCTTTCATGCTCACAGGCGTTTGATGTATATCCATTTTAACAGCATTGTAACTTGAAAATCAGAGTACTGTTACAGATGATTATCAACTAGCATCAAGGGGTGTGTGTGGGTAAGTTTCTCACAGAGAGAAGAGCAGTTTGTCTAGAATACCTTTTATGATCCAGAACTCAAAGTGGAGGCACTCTGGTGAGTTTATGAAGTGTTTGTGTATCATATACTTGACGTGATAGGAGCTTGCAGGCCCAAATTATGAAATACAATAGCTCTATGTGTATTTCTCCAATAAAAGTAAATCCCAATGACTCTATTCAAACTATATCTGTCCAACATATAGAAGTCATCTACTGTTCTATACTGCTGCATAAGCTAGTAATATAATACACTTCTCTGAAGTGTTGTGTAGCCTTTGCTTCAGTCACATGTTAGAAGAGGCACCATATTTTGTTTTATCCAGGGAAGGCTGAAAGAAGACTGAATTGTCCTACTAATTTTGCCATCATGCTATGCAGTGGATCTGTTTTTCAATCTGTCTCTGCACCAAAAATGGGGGATCAGCAGTTTTCCTAATAATCACCTGATGTTCAAGCTCTTTGTCTTTGTGGATCAGAGGAAGACTGCAATATTATGAGCAAAAAACTGTAGTACAATATACTTAATTTGATACATTATTTAACCCCCTTGCCACATTTGTCTTACACTTTGTGTACTGAATGCACATCATACATTTTTATGCATTCATTTTACTTGAGTTGAGCTGAAACCATTATTATGACATTAATTGGTTCTATTCCAGTAATGTTATTTTTAAAACAAACACAAACATTCAAGCCATTTTAAAAACACAGTCTATGTATGTTCTATCATTTCAATTAACGTAAACATGATTTGCACCAATGAACATGAAAGCAGATTTGGAATGACAGCATGTAACAATATCATGAAATATCTTACTAGCCTTCCTTTGATCCCAAATCCAGTGATAGCACCTCGTATAGAAATCTGCAGCAGAGAAAGGCTCAAAATGCCAGCCGTAAGGAGGTAAGGAGAGAAAACCTCCAGTAGCTGGTTTGTGTGCTTTCAAAGAGGCTATGACCATTTCTTGGTAGACAATCCAAGAATGTCTAAGTTCTCAAAAGGGCAGTTAGGAAGTGCCACAGACCTTGAAAAAAATATGCTTACAATAATTATCTGAATGCTTAGGACTGAAAGGGGATTTTCTTTTCTTTTTCAAAAGCCAGTCCACAAAAAGAATTGAAAAAAAGAATTTTCTATTTTATAATATTACTTGCATGGAGGAGCAGAAAGAAGTATAAACTACAGCAAACTACATTAATGAATTTGGCAACTTCCTGTTAAGGTAAGTCCCGCATAAAATGTATTTAAACTATTTTCCTTGCTTGTATTAATTGTTCTTTTTTGTCAATGGGAACGGCTAAGTTGTTGGAAGTGAGGCATTTTGGCACTCTGGTAAGAGCTAATAAGAGCTAGTCAAAATAGTCTCTTTTCTTCAATAACTTTTAAGTGAATGATGCTGTATTAATATTGATCTTATTTTAAACATTTATTATAAGCAGGAAGGCAAAGATTCCCTGATGTACGATAAATTCAGGTCAGATGGGAGCACCATTACTTGATAGGTTTGTGAACCTAAGAACACTTACTTAAAAGCAAGTCATTGTATTTCAGTGGAATTTTCCCACTTGTTTGTTGGCTTGTGAAGTCAAGGCACAGTATCAGCGCAACCTATTACTGATATTTCATGACCTGCTCTTTTTAGTAAAATCATTCAGTACCCCCCCAAAATAGTAGTAGCTGTCATTTCTGATTGACAGCTAATGCTGGTGATTTACTGAGACTAAGTATGCTTGTTTAACTCTTTTATAATTATCTAGTTATTATATTCAGGGATGACTGTTGTCTTTGTGTCTGTGATCACACCACACAGCATGAATTCTGAGAATTGGCATCTTCTGCATTTCTATGAAGAGAGATTAATCCCTCCACTGTTGGCGATTACTTCTTGATTTCAGGATGGATCTGCATAGGGTTGTCATTAGATAAGGTCTGGATGTGATTCTCCTTTCAGATGAACAAAAGAGCACAGGAACAAACTAGCATTCAGATTGCAGGTGCAGAATTTGGATAATTTTGCTGTATGGTTGCAATATGTTTCAGGCACACAGTGTCAGGGCCATGAGTATAACAGCTTAAAATATTCTGAAAATATGTTCTTCCAATTATCTTTTTAAAAATCCTACACTGAACTGGAATATCCTTAGAAACAATATAGTTGTTGTAAGGTAGCTGCCATTTAAATGCCTCTTGATCCTCCAACTTTCTCTAGAATTTTAAATGTACTTCTTAACTGCTCCTCATTACAAAAAAAGCAAAATGAAAATCAGTGGTTTCATCTTATGTTGTGGCTACATTCCCAATGCCATAATGTCAAGACATCAGATTACTTATTTCATTGTGAAAAGGACTCAACTTATAACATTTAATCCCCAAGATTCCTAAGATCAAAAACAGAGAAATTTATTGCACCCATGGGCAATTACTGTAAGGATGTAAGTTAAGTTCTGGCATGCTTCTCCCCACAAATGGGGCAGAATAGGGCCCAAAGTGTTCCAATGGAGGCAGTTAAAATAGCCAGCGTGTCTCCTGTTAAGCCCTAAACTGCCAGTCATATTCCAAATACTGTATCTATTTAACAGGCTTCTAAATTACAAGCAACACTTGACTTTCTATCAGGTCGACATTTCAACAGAAATGGAAATACAAAGGACAATTTTGATCCTCCCTTTGTTTATCTAAAAGATTCTACAACTTTTTATAAAATCTTGTACTACTAAAGTCAAAAGCCAATTTAACACAGTAACAGGAAATCATGGCAATGAAAAATGACTTCATACACAAGCACCGACACACGAGAGAACATCATGGCCTTTTTTCTTCATAAAGTTTTAAATGCTGCTCTTAGCATTACCTTTTTTTAAAAAAAATGTTGCTGCATTTCATCAGATTCATGGAGGTAGTTATATGTGTAAAAAAATTTTTTTTTACCATAAAAGTAATATGTTGTATTATAATACATATTCAGTGTGCAAAATGCCGACAGATTTGTGTTGACCCTTTAAAGTCACAACATAGAAATTCAACGCATTCTGGTTTTGTAAACCTTTTAGTTGATATAGTAAAAGGAGGATAATCAACCATGTAATACAAGATCATTGTAATTTTATCACAGGATAACAGTTTGTCACTCAACACTCAAGCTCCACTCCTGTGGGTATATATCTATAATCTCAAGATGGGCTTTCCTTAAAAAATAATGCACAATAAGAACATTTCTTTTTGTAACTTCTGTTTATATTACATGTTGCAAGAATTACATTAATGCTAATAAAAAGTCATAAACATACTATTGGCCAATAACCATGCCAACATAGCCAGGACCTTTTTAAAGCTCTTCTTTGGGAACCCTTAAATGTCAACTTAAGATAATCTATAAATATAACAGTGTTATGATTTATTTTGCATAACTGCTACAGGTACCCATTTCAATAATTCTCATTGATGAAAAAAGTAATTTCCCATATGTGGTAATATCTGCCTCATTTTAATACTGCATTTTGATTTTTTCTTTTGGGTAAGTTAAGCAATCTATTTCTACAATTTTTTACTTGGTGAACATATGATACTATCAGAACATGTTTCAAATTCAAATTATAATGATTATGATATTTTTTCCCTCAAAACCTATTTGGAATCTGCGCGTATTAAAATACTGCTAATGTTATATGTGTCAGCAGTAAGCTCTGTCCAGCAATGCCTTACTGGGTTATTACAACATAGCTTCAAATTTAGAGGAGAGCCAACCCAGGAATCAAGCAGCATAATATTCTTTATTACGTGCAGTGGGTTTTACCTTTCTCTTTGCAGGAAACAGAACTTACACGAAGTATCTAGTCCTACTCCTGTACTGTTTGTTCTAAGTATAGAATGGTTGCAACTCAAAATGAAATGGCTCAGGAAGTGTGGTGGAACGCTTCCCAACACTGAAGGGAAGAAAGCGGCTCCTGCTTGATCAGAAATGCAAAAGGTACTTCTAAGTTTTTCAATAGGTTCCAAGCCCCCCCACCCATTTACAAAGGAATACTGAAATCAAGTAAGTTTAAGATTGATAAAGCTATTTCAAGAAGCACCTGCAAGCTGTTCAAAACCAATTTCAAAGTGCACCTTCAGAAGACAACACAGAACACAAGTGAAGCTTGAAAACTTATATTGTCACCAATAGCTGATGAAATACTGCCTTTAATGGTCTATTTGATTTTATCACCTAAAGATCAACAGAAGACAAATAGTGTAAATGCTAATGTGCACAACAATTTACACTACTCCTGATCTTACTGAATTTCATAGTTTGACTTGCACCACAATTATGATTGAAAAACTAATTTTCTGCAATGTGGGATTGCATAAATAACTGAAGCAGAATTTGGCCCTTTATATTATTCAAGTTTACTTTTGAAACTGTAAACTTCTCTAACCATTAATTTAGTATACTTTTTTTTTTCAAAAATAAATTACTTTGGATTAGCCATTGCAGGACAAATACTTTATAATAAACCAATGTACACAGAACTTCTGCTATTAACTTCGTGAATTTTATATGAGAGGTAAATAATGTATTTTATGGACCTAGCTTTTGATGATGAAAAATTTAATTCAACTTTCTATGCATCAATGAGTCTTTTTATCACCTCTCATATCAGGAAAGTGATCTCTCTGCATATCAGCAACACTTCTAGATATGTTTAATTTCAATTCCTCTGATTGTTCTTAAACTTAGTATTTCCATACAATGTTTACTTACAAAGAAATATAATTCAATAAAAAGCCTGAAGTTTATTAGTCTCTATATCTGTTTTCTACAATGTATGCTCATTTCAATAGCCTAATTTAGGCACTCTAAAATCTACATAAAATAGAAATATAATATGTCCTTCCATAGAAAGAAATCAACTCTTCAGGCCACTATTATTTGTATTACAAAGAGCTTTTTCTAAATAATTGTTCAAATTCTTTCAATATTAGTAATATTTGGGGGGTAATAGCTGGGGTAACACATTAAAGTGATTGCTTAACTTTATTTGCTATTTAATATTTGCTATGTTTGCTACCTCTCCTATCACTTAACGATGTGTCCCAGTCAAAGTTAGTATTTTCTTCACTCGCCATCTATTACAAGTATTAAACCCCTCTTTGCAAATATGCAAAATTAAAAATAAGATTTAGGCAAATATCTACTTTTTACTTTAAAAGAACTCAAGTAACATAAAAATAGGCAACTTCTCCATTAGCTCCTACCTCTTCCCACATTTTAAAAACATGACCTCTTTTAACTTACTTTTGCTATGATTTCTTGCAAGATCATGTCATGAAGACTCACAGTGAAAATGACAGATATATAAATAATTCACAGGTAGAGCTGAGGTCTTTCCTAATCTTGTTTGGCATTGTTTGCCTTCAAGGTGACCCTTAGCTGTTTACTTTCAATGAAGGCTCCGTTTATAAAGGAAAAAAATCACATCTGTGGTAAACAGTTTAATCAGTGGTGGGGGCATCACATATCTGTGGCATTTTTAAATGAAGTTGGCAACTGCATGACATTGAAAATGCAGATTACACTTACAGTGTCTAGACTTTCATATATGTGCTCAGTTACAATAAGTGAAGCAAAAGTGTACATATTGTCCCTATTCTGTTGCTACAGAGCCGCAAAATGTGAAAAGCAATGCCTTGAAATAAAGATTTCTTTGTTGCCCCTAGCCTATCTAGCAGCACAGTTTAGGTTGACACAAAAACTATGCAATTAAAATGCCTGGTTTATTTTTTTCCCTCCAAACACGTAAACATCAATCTCAGTGTCGTAAACTTTGATGTATACGATGAGACAGAAGATGTGAGGCAGAAGCACTATCAAACACTTGTAACAGAAGCTTGCAAGCAATTAGCGGGTTTCTGCAGTTTTTCAGTTTCACTTGTTGGAGGATCAGTAGTTGCTCGGAAGCTGAACACTGGACCTACACCACCATGAGCAGGACTGAGAGCTGGATTTTGGCGTCTGTTGCTTTCAACAATGCTTGAAGTATTAGAAGCTAAGCTCTCGCGGGTACTAAAGAAAGAGAAAACATAATTATCAATGTAACCAATGTAAACATAATTATCAATGTAACCAATGTACATATCCACGAGCCAGCCATAAGGAAAAAAACAAAGAGCCATCAAGAGAACCTTTTGAGTCTGATTATAAATATATGCTATTCTGTAAATTCCACCCAGGTACTAAAACATATATTTCATACTTATTTTTAAGGAAAGCCAGGCTTTAGTCCCTCGTGTCTATAAAGATAGAAGAAAGAGTCTAAAGAATGTTTTCTGCAAATTATCTACCCAAAGAGGAGCAAATTTTTACTTAGCATTACAAGCAGAATCAGAATAAATTCTGTACATTAAGGAAACAAATTATTGATTTCACTCCATATTATATTGTTGTTGCAGAACCCAGCCTCTTGTGCAGAATTTACCATTTCCTGTTCCACTTGTTGTGGAATATATATACAAACGCACACACACACACACACGTGTGTGTGTGTGTGTTGATCTTTTAAAATATACTGAAGATTCATAGCTCTTTCTAAAATTGATGAGTATTAAACTACAGTGATACTTTATAAATATGTAACTTTAAAAAAACATGGAGCTAGAGATGCTGGAATTATTAATAACACTCTAGCGGTTTTTTAATGTTAGAATTGGATTTATCGCTTGTCATTCAACTGGGAGAATCGATGTTCTAATACTGCAGGTGAATTGTGGCATTTTTGCATTTTCGACTGTCCATCCAAGGACACATTTATCCTCAATAAGCTGTGTCCCTGCATGATTGAATAAAAATAGATGAATTATTGTTTTATTACAAGTTCTCATATAGCACAGAGAACCCTAGACTTTTCAAAATAACTTACCGTATTTCTAATGATAACTCCCACAGTTTTATCTGTCAACCATGTCCAAGGTTTGAATTTATGTTTAATCCATTGATATATTAGAGAAGAATTTAACCAAACATCTAAACATAATCAGCAATGGAAGGCAAACAGTAATTACATGTATAGCAAGTTAACACTTGGTAGTTCTTAGGCACAATATAATGGGGGTAGGAAAAAATCAATTGGTATTTTTGGGACAAATGACATTGATAGAATTTGTATGTCATAGTGAATTAGGATTTCCAAGTATTCTGGCTTAGTATACACAAGCCAATATGTTTGTTAACAATTAAAAAAGATTGGCTCGAGTAAACACAGACACTGGAAACTATTTCTGTAAATTGCTTTTCATGGTGTTGGTGATTTTGTCTGCCTTCCAAGCCAGAATTAAAAATCATTATTTGTTCTCGTTTGATTCTTAGCTTGGTTAGAAGAAATACCTCATATATATTCCAGAAATACTGTACTAAGATTTGGACAAGTCAGTAAGAAAAACATGGCACTGCTACCCATCTATGTAGCTCTGCTGAGAAGGATGATTGAGCAATGTCCACTGCCACTGATTGATTCATGGTAAGCCAGAATTATCAGAAATTGTGGTTCACTATACTAAATAAAGTTAGTAACTTTCTTGTTTCCTTTACCTGCCTTCTAATTCTTCTTATAATTGGTTTAATATTATGCATACATAGATACATACAAAACCAGTACAGGAAAGCAAGGCTGCTCCTTGCATATTTTATTTTACTTTACTGTATTTTGCTTTATTGCTTTATATAATTTATTTTATTTTGCTGCTTATATTTCTCACAATATTGTTTAGCTTATAGTAGAATATTTCCAGCCAATCAATTGTTCTGTTGCAATTAGACTACTACTAGGGCTAGTATCTCTTTTCTAAGAAGTCATGCATTGGTAACATATTAAATGCATGTTGTAGCAGAAATATAAAATTACTTATGATCTAATATCAGTGAAAAATCAAAATGAACACGTCTGCCATATTTCTCTATATAAACAGATCTAACTATTTATTACACCTCAGGTCACATATTTGTGAGCAGTAATAGATTAGTCAGCTCCTATGAATTATTCTTCTTTTATTACCTTCTGTATTACTTCAGGAATATGGACATTGGAGTAACATCATGGTGGGAAAAAAAAAACAAATAAATGAAAAATAATCTAATTTAGTGAGTTGCAGTTCATTAAAATCTATGCCTTAAATTATGGTCCTATCAGACTCCTGATTTTCAGGAATATGGGTAATACTACAAAGGAGCCAGAATAAGACTCAGGAAATAAAAGACATTTCAAAATAAAAATGATGATGTATCAATGTAGAATACAGGAAGTAAATCAGATGTTCTCATTTATACATAGATGCTCTATGTGTTTTTATATTGTCAGTGTACAAATGCTGATAACAGAAAAAAAATATTTGATTTCTTCCAAATAAAAATTACGCATAATCATTTAGACCAGCGGTCCCCAAACTTTGTGGCTCGGCACCCCAACGGGGTGGGGGGGAGAACTGGGTGGTGTGAGCAACGGGCTGGCATACAAATGTGTAGGTCCACTTATATAAGAGAGAACAGAAGCCTTTGGGGTGCAAGCTCCTTCATGCTTCTCCACGCAAAAAGCTTTTGCAAAGGTATGGAAGGCCTGAAACAGCACAAGATGAACTGAAGCCTTTCATCTGTTTGCAAAAGCTTTTGGGGCTGAGAAACCTTTGGGGGCACAGTCTTGCACTTCTTCAGATTCACTGAGGCTGCCCAACACTCCAAAAGTGGATCAGGTGTCCTGTGCAGCTAGCTAGCCTCAGTGAATCTGCGAAGCTGAGCAGGTGCGCTTGTCCCATTCAGCCTCTGCTCTCACCGCTCCGTTTCTGGAGTATTGGGAACAGGTGGCTTGGTTGTGGGACGTAGAGGGGAACAAGGTCACCCAAGCAGTGGGCCGGCGCACGCACATGGGCAGCTCCATTTACATAAAAGGCTTTGGGGTACTGCGAGCGTGAGGATGGCTGTAAGTGCAGGACAGTTCTGCAAGTGGGGCTGTGAGTGCCCGTTGCTTAAGTGAGTGGGACTGCACGTGCATGCACCCACAACTTACATGGCTCGGTTGTGAGTAGGCCCGGTCCGGAAGTGGGCCATGGGCCACAGGTTGGGGACCCCTGGTTTAGACAAATGCAATACTCCTTGGTATTTGTCACATGCTAGAAATTATTGTAATAATATTATGTTGAAGAAGTGTTAGAAACCTTTATAAAAAAATTTATGCACCAGTGACAGATTTTCTTTTGATCAAAGATTTGTTATCATACCTGTAATCATAACTGCATATGAAACAAACTGAATGGTTGAATATAATGCAGGGGTGTCAAACTCATGTTGTCATGGCAACATCACATGATGTATTGGAACTTTTCCCCCCTTTGCTAAACCGGGTGTGGGCGTGGCTAGCATGTGATGCATCCGGCCTGTGGGTTGGGAGTTTGACAGCCCTAGTATAATGCTAAAGGAAAGAATAAATTGCAGAACATTGCAAAACAAATTTAGTCTGTAGTAATAAATATTTTAATTCTGTATGTATGTATGTTGGTGCTAAGTGGGGGGAGAGGTCCACCCTAGGCCTTTGTAGTATGGTGTGCCTCAAGACTTGAGTCTCTAACCTTTTTATATGAAATTGTAGGGTGAGGTCATTCAGTGACACAGGTTGTGGTGTCATCAATAAGTTGATGATACCTAGTTATATGTCACCACCCCTGGTTGATCAGGTGGTGATGTGAAATTTTTGTTCTTGGAGTTCTTGGAGTCTGTGAACGTTTGGATGGGCAGAACCAGCTCCAATTAAACATTAGCAGGTAGAATGGCTTGAAGGTTTTGGCTTCCCAAGATCTGGTGATGTTTCATCTTTGATTGTTGATGGGATTGCACTTTTCTAGACAAAGCCAACTGATCCTATTCCTGGACAGAATGGCCTTATGTTCTTCACTTGTTTGTGTATTCTTTTAAGCTGGGGGGAGATGACACTTACGATATTGTCATCATTTTAATCATACACTGAATGTTTTAGTTTTTGATAGATCCTACATCAGCTGCCTACGGTAGGTAAATAGCAGGAAAGAGATAGATATGAAAAGCATATAATTTACTAATGTTGATTTTCCAAGCTAACATCCTCGATAAATGTTGAATTCCAACTGGTTTCTTACGTTTATGATAATATCAATAGTATGTTTGCTGAAGTGATATAAAAAGGCCCTTATTGAAGTAGCCACATCAAATGTTTTCTTTATGCAAAGACAGCTATATCTCTTAGAAAGCTGTGCCTATTTTCCTTAGGTATTATGTAAAACTATATAAGATTCAAAACAGCTGCAATAATATAGTCTAGTCTGGTCTGATACAACTACATGTAGTTAGTAGCAGACAAACCAATTTGAAAAGTAGCATTAGAACTCAAAAATTGACCACAAAACAAAGGGAACAGGAAGGTCTGAGAAATTCAGGTTTCTTGGCACAAGCGTAGAAGCATTAAATGACAAGCAACATTCAGAAAAATAGAAATTCTGCAGCTAACTCCAAGTCTATTAAAATAACGTAACTGTTTCATATAAAGACTAATGTATTATTCGTGCACGTAAGTATCTGTACCATTTTTTTCTTTGAGATTAAAGAAATATGTAGGAAAATTATAATATCTGGGGTGTTTGGGCAATCCTTTGCTTGTTTTCTTGCTGTCTGACTTCAGATTTTGGTCTCACTTCAGTGGATTTCTCTTCTATTATTTTTACATATTTTATAAATAGATACTCTATATACAGTAGATCTAAGCTAGCCACAGAAAGATTATAAATTTCTACTTTAAATAACTGGGTTTTTAGTTAAGTTTAATACATGTAGATTAACTCTATAAGATATACTAAAAATCAATGCTGTTAAAATATCTAATGTCAAATGAAGTGGTAAATATTAATTGCAACTTTTGACTGACTTGCTGTTGTCCAGCTATCCACCGATATTAGCTGTTGAGTTAGAAGTACTTACAAAGAATCAAATAGTTAAATAGTCCAATGGGAGAGATATAGTTTTGACTGTATCTATTGACTGTAAGGTACTTTCTAACCCCTAGCTTTCTTTTAGAATCAAGTCTGGCCCTAACAACCAGTCATATATCCATCTATGTCTCTTTTGCTGTAACGTTATTCCTTTCTGATATAATTGAATGGGCCAATTTTGTACTGTTCTAAGAATTGTCCAAAAATTACAGGAAAAAAAGGAAGAAAATTATAACCTATTAATACTTCATGCATATTTCTGTTTTGCACCCTGTTTTGAAAGTGTCACAAATTCCCAGGAAGAGATGCATAATGTGGATAAATCAGAAACACAATTAAGGATGCAAATGTATCAAATATCTAGGAAAAGAAGAAAATTTGCAAAGACACTTTGTAGAATATGGTATAGCTGCAAAATTTAGTTTTAAGTTGCTTTTATTTTAAAAATAAATAATTTGCATAACTTCCTTCAAAGACAGTATTTGAAACTCTGTAGGCAATATTTGATGACCTTAAATAAATTTGCAAAAGGCTGGAATGAAAGGAACTGTATTTCCCGGTATTGTTTTCTCTTTCTTTATAATAACATTAGGGACAGAATAAATCTGAAGTCAATAGTTTTATAATTTTCTCCAACCTGTTTATCTTTAAATGGAACTCATGCCATGGGAGAAATATAGAACATTTGAAATTCTACAGTATTTTTCAATTCATTTTAGGATAAAAATTATTTTAACTCTGAACCTTTATTACCACAAGCGGACAGAGACAAATAGGTACTCTATTTATTGCAAAACAGTAAATAGTATGGCTATAAAAAATATCTCAAACCTTTGAAGAAATCTAGAATGCCTGGCTTCAGCAGTAGTCACCAAAATATCTGTACATGAATATACAGAACCTGCTTCAACACTTCAAAGAGAGGTGCTTCCCTCGCACCAACATGGTTTATATATTAACTCTATGTTAAGCCTTATCTCACAGTTAAACAATTACTTTAGCAATAGGCTAAATCTATAATATACAGACACCTGAAATGTATGATCCTGCAGCCAAAGACATCAAGCATCTGTAGCTGAGGTGAAGTCAAAATCTTCCAATGATGGGAAGTTAAGCTACTACAATGTAAATGTTATTCTGAAAAAGTCTGATTTATTATATGAAGTCATAATTTAATTATTTAAGTGATTGATACCAAGCCGTTGTGATACAGATTCTACACAAATCAAAGACCCTAAATACTGCCTCAAGCTATAGGAAAACTCCAACCTAAAACACTATAAATCTGCAATATTTCCATTAGTTGTTTATGGTAACAAGACAGTACATTTAAGGCTGTTTAAAATTAATGTTGTTAATTTAAAATCTTACCGTGGAGAATTGAATCCACTATCAACTGTGATGCTACTGCTGTCCATGCTGTCCAGCCTTGCTGAATGTGTGGCTCTCTGGCTGTTGCTGTTTTCTGTTTCCTTTGGAGCAAGTAGAGTGAGATTCTTTTCAAACTTCCTTTGCAAGTCTCTTTCCTTCTCTCGCTCAAGAAGCCACTGCATAGTGCCTACATCATCCCGATTCTTCTCTTCCTCTGTATTCTTATTAGTCCCTTCCTCAGAGTCGTCATCATCAGAGACATTATAATAATCAAAAGCTGCTTCTTGGTTCCCAGCTGTTTCTTGCTGCCTCTGGGAAATTGGTATGACTTGTGTGACTGAGGTTACCATAGCTTGTTCAAGTTTATCACATCTGCTTGGCAAAGTTTCAGAAGGTGTCTTTTGATGAGGTTTTAAGTGTGGCACATTAGGTTTGTGAAAACTGTTGACTGATAGAGTACTGTGGAGAGGCTTAAAAAGTGTGTCTTTACTGAATATTTCTTTCCTCTTATCAAGGCTACTGGACTCTGTGCTGTGATGTTGAGCTAGTCGGCCATTTGTAATTACCTCAGCTGTCTGACTTGTAGCAATTGGCCCACTACTATTACTTGGCCCTTTAGGTGACTCCTCTCTATGGACTCCTGGTTCTCTAGCTAAGTGCTGTGACTGTCTTTCTGAGGGAGAGACTTTTTTCGTACTGTCTGCCAAAGTCACTGGGTCACTGTCATCTTTGTTTTTGCCTAAAGGTGAAGGAGCTGTGAGTACTGTTTCACTGGAAGTATTACACTGAAAATAATCATCAATGGCTGATTTTGTTGTACAAGAACTGAGCTCATTATAAGGTGGTATGTTCTCAGTTGGTTTGCTTTGTTCTAACAAGGTACAGGAAGTAGGAGTTTCTGCACTGCCAATAGTCTTTTCAGGTTTAATTACCTCTTTGTAATTTACAGATGACAGAAGAGCCCTTTGATGACTAAGTGATTGTGAAGGCCTTAAGGTGCCATCATCGATGTATGTTTGATTGGTTGTTTGGTCATCTTGGCTGCAAGCCTCAGCTATGTCTTCTGGGGTACCTAAAGAAGCAGTACCCAGAGGTCCTTTTGAGTTATCCATAGATCGAGATCGTTCCTTGGCTTTATTAGATCTCTCATTTCTTGATCTTCGGTCCTGTGTGTGGCTGTGGCTTCGATGGACTTTAGAATGGGAGCTTCCTCTTGAAGGTTCAGGAAAAGGCATTTCTGTTCTCCTTTTGGCCAGTTCACCAGATACATCCCATTCAGGTGTCATAGGAAAATGAGACTCAAGAACATTAGGACTGCTGTGCATGATAAAGTTGTCCCTTTTGTGTTCTATTATGTAGCAGCCTTCCCTTGGGGACCTCATGAGAGGATCATAGAAATCGTATTCCCTTTCACCTGGCGCATCTAAATGGGAACCCTCTGAAGGATCTCCTTTAGAGACTCGAGTTTTGCTGTGCGACCGAGATTTTCCATGAGATTTTCTGTGACTTCTACTCTTTTTGCTTCTCCCGCTATGATGAGCTGATGATCCAGCTTTGCTCCTTTGAGCTTTTTCTTCTTCAAGCTTCTTCATTAGTGCAGTGTGCCTCATGACATTTTCTACAGTCAGATCAGGATTAATACGCCTAATAATCTCCATTTCTACCTCCCTAGGTATAGTGGTAGGAGTATCTTCATCCCGTAAAGGCCACTCCTCAGGAGGAAACTGGGCAGAAAAATTGGCCAGCTGTTTTGTCTTATCTTTTTTGAAACTCAGTCGAAACAATTTTAGCCCAAACTTTTTTGACTGCTTTTCTCCATCTTTAGGCTTTGAAAGTGTCTCTGTTTTGTAAGAAAAATTTACAGTACTTTTACTTTTTTCAGTGGGTGGCACCTGGCAAAGAGAAGGGGGGCAGTAAGAGTCTTTGCAGTCTTTCGTTGATTTCCTCTGTAGAGTTGATGCGTGCATGCTATGCATGTCTTCTCTGCAACAATGGCAGGAGTCGCAGTGGTTTTTAGGTAACGTTCGATCTCTGACACAGCCCGAGGTGGAAGGAGTAATTGTTCCTTGCTGTGGAGAGGTACACTGAGACCTGTCAGGTATCCTCTCGTCCAGATGGTACCATTTACTGTTAGTTCTTATGAGGGAAGGCGTTATAAAATAAGTCTGTGGGGTCACAATGAAGTAACCATCTGGAGTTGGGTATATTTTTCTTTCTCGTACAAGCATGTTTAAGGTATGACGAAGGATCTCAGGACTTGGAGTTGGAACACCTAAAAAAAAAACAATAAGGTGAAAAATGAGGTGCATTTTATCAGAGATAGTTCTGAGTACTCTTTTGAAGCCCTTCCTTCAAATAATCCATAATCTTCACAAGACAAAAAAAAGTCAAAAAACAAAAATACCCTGGCAAAGCATCTCACTGTGGGTTTCTTTCAACATTGTTTGCACTTGAAAATTTTAAATTGTTCATTAAACAGGAAAAGCATTAGTGAGGTTTTTAAAAGTACCGATAAAAGTATTGATAAAATTCAAATTTATAACCAAATGTTTAATTATAATCTGTTTTCTTCTACTTGAGAGAATATTGATAAATATTTTTTTAATTAAGTTTTTTAGAACACAAAAGCAAGAAATCAAAAGACATAATTCTCCTGTTTAAATAAACACATGAAAATTAACAAGAAAGGGGCTTTTAAAAATCCCCAATATATTCCTAGTATATATATGATCTATAAAAATGAAGTACAACATATTATTCAACAGGTTACTTTGATATGAAGATATCTTTGAAATTTTTTCCTTGATATCTCAGTGACCACTGCTGCTTTGATAGGTTTTTTTTAAGACATTTGCAACTATAATATAAAAATGCTATTCAAACTGAAGTTTTGGATATGCCTGATTAAGCAGCTCAGCATATTATGTATTTCCTAAAAGTTATAAAAAGTTATAAAATACAATATAACAATTTTAGGATATAGGTGAATTTCTGTCATATAAATTGAATATAATACAAACAACTTCTTAGTTGTATTTCTGAAAAGCTGGCTTTTCTGAGGCACGTGTTACAACCATTATGTATATTACAGACTTTCAGATCACTATCTTATGACTTGAAGAAAAAAAAAGACTAACACAGGACTCTTTTATACATAAAGACGTTTTAGATTTAACACTAACTATTGCCATGATACAACTGTGAAAAAGAAATCCAGCTATTAGAAAGATCACTTTTCATGTTAGATAAGTTAAATTTCATCCCCATACTTCATGTACCTACAGTATATACCCATACAATCAATGGAAAAACCTATAATATACTGTAAAATTAAATTGTACAAGGGACATTGATTTTATTAAGGAAAAAATAAATACAACTATATATCTTTACAAATGATTTGTAACTGTACAAGATAAAATAAAATCTTAGATAGAAATAAAAGAAATGAACTATTGTCTCATAATAGATTTTTATCTGAATCTACTATATATCTAAGATCACATTAACTTCATTAATATAAAAACAGTTATATTTCTTTATGCTTCTGCTGTCTACCCTTATGTTCTGTGAACTTCATCTCGCCAGTGCCGCCACTTACAACAGGACGCCATATCGCTTGTTGCGCCGGTGCTGCTGCTTGTGGCAGAAGGCTGTGTGTCACATTGTGGCGGTACCACCACTTGCAGGAGGCTGCGTGGTGTGTTGTGCCATTGCGATGTAAGCGGTATCATACCATGAGCAGCGGCACCAGCACAAGCCTCACGGCTTCCTACCACAAGCACCGCTTCAGAAGTCGGGCAGCAGCGCAACAGGTGTCGAGGCATGGGAAGCCTGGCTAGGGAGGTCCTAAGGTAAGCAGTTGCAGCATGCATGGGGCAGCTCCACCCCCACCCCAGCTTTGATTTTTATGCCTGTGCCTCACCCCACCTCGTACAACCAGACAGTGGGTGGGGCTTAACTATGGCTTATTTTGGGGGCAGGGCTTATATTAGGCTCAGGCATGAAAATCAGGCTAGGGCTTGTTTTGGGGGTAAGTTGTATTTTTAGGAAAACATGGTAGAACAAAGCAGATTGTTTTAAAAGTCTTATGAAGGATTAAAACACCCTTAAAAATCCTACTCCCAGTACAGGCCAGTGTCATCCTTTTTACTGGTTTTCTAATCCTCTGTATGACTTACAGTAACTATTTTATCCCTTTAAAAAACTGAAATGGAAAACAGGCCCATTAATTTCAGTGAGATACATATCCCACCATGGTCCTTAGCAAGACTCAAGGAGCATAAACTGAAATCTCTCACATGAAACAGACTTGCTACAAAAAAGGAATTATTTTAAGAAACTTTGGTACAATAGATGTTGAGTTTTAAATATAATAATCAGTACAGCTACAAAGAGATTTGGACTCAAAGGGCAATGTGTGACTTGGAGTACAAGTGAGAACACACATAGTTTCTACTGGGAAAACTTTAAAAAATGCCTATCTCCTAAGCTACCGTGGCAGCCACTTAATCCTGGGAAAAAGACCAGTTTTTTTTAGATAAGTTATATCGAAGTTACTTGAGTTGATGGATCAAATATTATTTCTCATCTCACCCTAATCCCAGAGCATTGTAGGAAAAACTGATGGCAATATCAAATCAATAAAATAACTACAAATGAGATTTCAATGGTGTAATATGGATTCTCTAAGATCCTCTGGAAATCAGCAAGCTGTGGTATACTAATTGAAGTTTCTGTTCTGACCTAGGCTTCCCAAGATCATGAAGCAGATAAAAGGGGTTTTATCCTCATCCCGATAAAACCCCTTTTATTTAGGTTAAAGTGAATTTCTCTCCAGCAAAGTCCTGGCAAACTTTCATTAGATTTCACAATTACAGACCTTTATCAGGCTTGGAGAGTTGCCAGGTTGATATTTTCCAAACGCCACACTGTAGCAGCAATTATTTGGCAAGAAGTCAGGAACAGGTCTTCACTCTAATGAATTGAACTAATTATCTCCTGCAAACACCACTCCCTTTTTGCTCCTTTTTATTCTCTATGGGAGGGCCATTCACTGTCCATTATTATGACACATCACAGCTTGAACTATCTTGATTTGCATGTAATGAGTCTATCTCATATATTAGTTTTATCTTTTAAGTTGCATTACTGAAATAAATGAACTTTTGCACAATATTCTAATTTTTTGAGTTTCACCTGTAGCTGTTAACTCTGGAGATCATCATAGCATTTAGCACCGAGTTTGATTATTCTCCTCAAGGAAATGGTGCAGCTGATATATATATCTGACAAACATAATTAAAGGTGTTCCTGGATGTTGCCTTAGGTCTGAAAAAAATTGAGAGATTCATACTGAGAAACACCTCCAAAGACTGTACCTTCCCTTCTGGAGAAATATAACCCTAACTAGAGGAGGGGATCCATTACTTCTTAAGAGTTGTAATCCTACACAATGACCATCTCCATCTTGACTGCATTTGACTTCCATTGATTTTCCCTCGTCTAATCTGTTACCAGCTGAAGGCAGCAACCATTCAAAGGAACCACATGATTATCATAACAGAATTAACAGAGTAACAGAGTTGGAAGGGACGTTGGAGCTCTTCCAGTCCGACTTTCTTCTCCAAGCAGAAAACCCTTTACCATTCCAGACAAATGATTGTCCAATCTCTTCTTTAAAATCTTCAGCATTAGACCACCCACAACTGGAGGCAAGTTGTTCCACTGATTTAATTGTTCAAACAGTTAGGAAATCTCTCCTTAGTTCTAGGCTGGTTTTCTCCTTGATTAGTTTCTATCAATTGCTTCTTGTCCTGCCTTCAGGTGCTTAGGTAAAATAAAGTTTACAAAGAAATAATTTGTGTATCACTAGCATATGACAGAAACCGGATTCTATAAATTTCATGGTGCTATTAGAATTAATAATGTGCAGTTAGTAGGAGAATGGTTTAAATGAATTCATAAAAGTGACAAATCAAGCAACAAGCTGGACATTGACACTTTAAGAAGCCATTTGAATCTATTTGTTCTCTTATCTGGTTTCCCTGAACTATTTATATTGACATAAATTAGCATCATGAAAGAAGAAAGAACATACTTATTTCATTTACAAAGATGCTAAACATATTCATTTACCTGGTCAATGGTTTCAACTGACAACTATTTCATGAGTCAAACTTGGAAAAGTAAGAGCTGGAATCTTGTAAGAATAAATCTCATATTAGTTTTAAAAAATATCTATTCTCACTGCAGGCCAGAGAGGAAGGTTTTCACGGGCTATTAGAAGTTTGTGTGAGAGGCCTTGATTAGGATTAGAAAATACATTTGCATAAAAATCTTCCCTAATTGGGGTCAGAATAGGAATACTGAACTGGAATTTACATTCCTCCAATAAACCTGATACAGTAGTCCAGAAGAAAATTGAATTTGTTCCTTTCATTAAAACTTCTATATCTGACTACATTTTAACTTTATAGGAGGCTTTAAAAAAAAAAAAAGGCTATCAGTTACTGGATATCATGCATAATTTTTAGCATTTCAGTGTGATTTTTTTGTGGTGGGATGTTCCAGGATCCTGCACATTGCTGTCCTCAATAACTTTCTGCTATCTAAACCAGGGGTGTCAAACTTGCGGTGTCATGTGACATATTGGGACTTTCCCCCCTTCGATAAACTGGGCATGGGTGTGGCCAGCATGTGATGCATCCAGCTCACAGCCCAGGAGTTTGACAGCCCTGATCTAAACAGTCAATCCAACCAATTTGATCTTATTTACTAATGGTTTCAGGTGGAGGGGGCATAGCATGGGTTAGAGAAGCTGCATGGATGAAAGAGTGCACGGAAGTTCCTTCCTCTCAATTCTTCCCTCCCCTTTCCCTTCTCTTACTTTCCCTTTCAAGCAGGCAGTTAAGTGGCTGCTGCAGGGTAGGTAAAGCAGCAAGGGAGGTTTGCAAGACTGGTTGGGAACCTTTGAAGGAATATTGAAAATGAAGATCACATGACTGCAGCAGCAGTAGCAGCAACCAGCAGCTTTAAAACAATCACAACTTTCCCAAGTTTTAATTCTCTTATGAATTAATAGGGAACCTCCTTTCAATATCTGTAGAGATTAAAGATTTATTTTGCTTTTTAAAATAAAAAAGAAAGAGACTGGGTAAGATGCTCAGTCCTTTCCTCAGAATTAACATTATAGGTTGAAGTTCCTTCATAATGGGACTCGGATGTCTCTATATTATTAATGTGAGCTTGCAGATAGATTGTCTCTATCCCTAGACAGTTCCAACAATACATAGGCATCCAAATACTGCATAATCTTCTAGTATCATTTTCTTCTAAGATGTGTTATTGACATTCAATGAACAAAACATTTGCTTAACATATCTGATTTTAAATGCATAATGCTGGCAATGTGATGCCATAAATAATTACCCTGTTTCTCCAACAATATGGCCTCCCCCAATAGGAAGTCCCAGCATGTTATATAGGCATGAAATGAAATTAAACCCCTCTCCCCAAATTAAGGCCTATATTAAAACATGCGAAATGAGGGGAATGATGGGGGGGCTTGCCATTAGGAAGTACTTTTGTTGCACACCCAGATATGGTGCTGCCTTTGTTGACCCCGATACGAAGTGCCCCACAAACGCCGAGGTCAACATCCAAGCCGTCGCTACCTGCCCGAAGATGCAAGGGGGGGAATTAAGTCCCCCCCGAAAAGACGGCCTAGCCATTTTTTCAGGGCTCAAAAAAAAATAAGACCCGGCCTTATTATATGAGAAACACGGTAGCATATTGGCTCAGATTTTCTCACCTATTGCTTAGTAAACTATGTATACCACAATTTCAATTTGGTTTCATATGCTGTTAAGGTAGGCATCACACAATCTATACATGTGAATTTCAGAACCCAGGCAAAACAGCTGTGTTGATCAGAGCATTTACAAAAATTTACCCCCAAATTAGAATGCATTTAAAAATATATATGTTATAAGATTACATGTGACTTTAATAACTGTTTTAAAACTGCTAGTATTTTTTCAACTCCTACTTTAAACTTGATGGCTCTATTTCAAATACATTTGAATAGGAAGGTAGTGTAGTAGCACTGTGGTTAATGCAGTATTGCAGGATAACTGCCCATAACCATGAATTCAATCCTGACTGGCTCAACGTTAACTCAGCCATCCTTGCGTGGTTGGTAAATTGAGGACCCAGATTGTTGAGGGCAATATGCTGAAGTTTGTAAACTGCTCAGAGAGTACTGTGAGGAACTATAGAAGGGCATATAAGTGTAAGTGCTATTGCTAAATTTGCAATATATGCCTTCCATACATCATGATATTTGGAAGCAAAGTCTTTAAAACAATGATGTTAACTTAATTGAAAAGATGCATTATTTGGACTTCTAAAATACAATAACTTTCTTAAACAATAGAAAACAGCAACCTGGGCAAGAATTTTTTTTTCTGTAAAGCCTGTTATTTTAAATTACTCATTGCATGTATCTAAAATAAAGAACAGGAAATCACTTCTAAAAACCAATTAGGTACAGTACTTATATAAGGAGAAAATATTACTAAATGATCAGTAATTATCATATGCCATTCTTGTCCCCAGTAAGTTGGGAAAACGTTCTGTGATTCTTTACATGAAATTCAGTGTTCTTATTTGTTCTAAGAAAGTATGCCAGTCTAGAAGTAATGAGTAAAGGTGAATGATAAACTAAATTTCATCTTGTTTATTAACTGGATCTACCATGAAAGAATTATAGCTCGTATATAGAGATTGTAAAACAATTTAAATAAAATGTATGACCTCATGAACTGAAGATAGAAATGTACTTAGCACTAAAAGAATAAAATTAGCATAAATGTAGCCTCTTTGTTAATCATTGTACAAGGGCCTAAGGCTTCTTTCTTTAAGAACTCTATACTTAACAATAATATGACACCTTCAAATAAATAACAGTATGAGAAAAATATGTCGATGTGACCTATAAGAGAACAAGAAGAAAAGTAAAAGAATATAGGTTTTATTTAAAACACAAATGTAACCAGAGAGAGAAGAGATTGAATTTAAAGGTATAGTAGATTCTGCCATTATAGGAGAATCATGGAAGCAGAACAATATAGATTAAGTGTTATGTAATGTCGTTTTAAAAAAATAAAAGAGGAATTAGTTTAGAATCCATACAAATGTATAGCTGGAAATCACACTGATACTACAGGTGAATGATCTATTGATAATTGTATATATATAGCATGTATTATATACAATATCTAATTGAAAGTCAACAGAAAACCTGGTCCATTGCTATAGTGAAACAGGGCATATACCTATAAACCTAATCAACTGTGCCTGTTTAGAGATGGATTAGTATATATTTTACCAGGAAAGCAGGTTGTTAGGTGCTCTATTAATGCTTCTTGTGTGACTTGTTTCCGTGCTGAGTTCATTGATGAGATGGCCAAGCAAAGGATTTCTCCAAGTGGAATAAATTGTGACTGACTGATGGGTGACATACTGATTGGCGATACATCACCTGTAGATAGAAAATGAGATTTTGCTTAACCATCTTGAAGTGATTGTAACGAGACACGTACATGCTTCCATTGCAACTTTAGAATAAAGCCTAATAATATTTTGAAAACATAAAAAATGCAGATTGTATTTTTATAGAGATTAAAATAGCAACATCTATTTAATCCAGAAGTTTGGCTTAATAACTGAATGGAGGAAGAGAGAAAGAGGAGATTAAGATATATAATTACAATATACATTTGTAATTATAAACAATTTTAAATAAAATGTATATTAAGTTATAAATTCTGTATAATTAAATTAGTGAACTGTAGTATAACATTAGTGAATTAGTGAAATAAGTATAATGTAAATACTGAATAATTTATTCATTGTATCAGTGACATCAAAAATCCATTGAAACTACTGGAAAACAGTATACCTAAAATCATTGACTGGTCTGATCTTAAATTGGGTTTTCAAAAAGTAATGAATGAGTATATATGTTCTGATACAAAATATCAGAACCTACAATGTTATTTTTTTAGGTCATTTAGCCAAGCATTTACTGGCCATTTTCTATTTATCCAAATATGTACCTGCACATTACCATAGCTATATTGATATAATATAGATCATTTTAAAACAGCAATAAGATTACCATTTTAAAATTACCCACAATGAGTGCATGGTAGAATCAATTTTAGGAACCAAAGTACTATTTTTTTCAAAACTGTATTTTGTCTATTGTTCTTCAGATTCAAAGCAACATGCTAGAAAAGTGATGGAAAACCACAATAGGAATAGGCGAGTAACTGCCTGCTCTCTTTTGGGACTTGGTAGCCACCTTAAAATATTATACCAGATACGTCGCTAATCCAATCATTGAAACTTTTGATAGGGAACTTTGATAGAGAATTGTCAAATGATTTATTTAAAATCAAATATATTTTATTTGGAGAGTGGAGGCAGAGACAAGATAAATATCCCAAATCTCTGTAACAATATTTTGACTGTAAGCAGGAAGTATCATACGCAGTGGTAATGCCCTGCCTGATTTAAGTAGACACAAACAAAAGTTAATGTTTGAGAAAGATTAAGGGGCTGGATTCAATCTCTCAGTTGAATATTGAGTACTTAGTATTGATAAGCAAACATTTTACAGTGTTATTTCAGTACTCAACTGCTTCAAAACTTGTTGAATTTGGTACTTGGTGTATTTTTGATGTGAAAATGTTGCCCAGGACTCTTTGTTTGGTACTCAACACACTTCAATAGGAAAAGGAGGATGGCTAGGGAGAACACACAGGAAGTTGGTCATGCAAGGAAGGTCACTGCAAAAGGAAGAGGAGGACCATTGCAGAGGAAGTTGGCCATGTAAAGAAGGTTGCTAATATAGGAAAAGGGACAGACAGGAAGTCCTTCCTGGCCAAAACAAAGGGGTCTGTTTGGAAGTCACTGCTTTTAGTGTTTGTTGCGCCTCCCAGAACCAATTAATTGTATTTTCAATGTAAGTACCTACTATGCAAACAGTGCTACATGGTCAGTTGGAATCACAAATATTCACATGTGCATATCTTACACATGCCCAATTGCATTCACACAACATACTAAACTGCTAAATTGAGAACATTATGGGAGAAGAACCTCCTATTTTACCTGCAACTCCTTGTAAGTTTCTGGCTCCCAACTGCTGCTAATACCAAGGAAATAAGTTAAGTTTGACCTTGTTTCATCTCCACCCAGCACTTCTATTTTAAGGCTATTTTCTTGTTAACATTAGTAGTGGGCAACGAGTGATCTGTTGAAATTTCTAACAGAATGCTGATCAGATGGGAGGTGGGAAAAATGGGGAAAACTCCCAGAGGATCTGTGGGCCATCTATCAAGCACCATATGTACTCTCATTTGCTTCACACATTTTTTAATATAAATGTGAAAGTCACAGTGTAGTTCAGAAATCAATCTGCCAGTTTTAGTTGGCTGAAGAGCAATGAATTGGATTTAAGACTGGCCACAAATAAGGCAACCTCATCAGTTCTTTTTAATATTGACAATAAAATATCAGGAAGCATTACTGCAGAAAAAAAAAATAAAGAAGAATGTCTTGCTAAAATAAATATTTTGTAAATGCAGTCTTGTCTCACATTTTTAAGGATACAAACATGCAAACAGAAGCTAACCCAGTTGACTAAAACTTTAAAAATATTATTGGACTTTAAAAAAACTTTAAAAATATTGAACAAATTCCCTACTAGAGTATAAGATAACAGATGTTCTAATGCAGTAATTCCCCCCCCCCAATCTCTTACTCATTCATTCTTGTAATTTATATGCTGCTTAGTCAAAAATGTTCAGAACTGCTTACAAATTATAGAAAATAAAACAGAGGAAGTTTTAAAATAACTCAATCTATTTTCTAGCTATAACTTTACACTGAGACAAACACTTCTAGCAGCAAAAATGATCTTTTATAGGAAGGGGAGTCTGCCATGTCATAAATTCTTACACATTTTTAAAAGCATTTGGCTCTGGCAAATTTCCTGAATACCATCAGGTTGGTGCTAACCAGATCTCCAAAGAAAAAGGGCAAAACCCACAACAATTAGGACCCTTTTAATTAATAAAAGATGTTATTTCTTCTAAGTGTTACTCCTCTTTGCTGGTATGGACAAAATCAAACATACACTCCCATTAAATTACTATATTGAGCTTGTCAATATTTATGTCACATAGGAAATGGAAAACTAAGGCCCACAAGACAAAATGCTTTAACAACTTGACTGTGTATTTTATTCAAATGCTTCCAATAAAGGTCTTGTAACTACTGCTATTAAGTGAAAGAAACAGCAGTCAACTCAGAACAAACAAAACAGAAAATCCTGCTCCCTGTTACCTTCTCATTTTAGTACCCAGCATGAAAATGTCTACATAAAGAAGTTGTATTAGTGAACAAGATGCTTCTTATAGATTCTAAAGAACTGTAAAACAGAACTGAATTTTATTAATTTACAAAGCTATTGTACAACTCTCAATCAACATAAATTACTATCCCATTTTACAGACTCAAAATAAAATACAAAGTCCAGTGAAGTTAGTAGCAATACAAATGAATATGACCTCCATCCATATATCTGCTCTATTTATTATTATGTGAAACCTTTGATATATCTAAATATCCAAATCTTTATAAACATTTTAAATATTGCAACACAGAAGACAAGATTATATGGCTCCTGCAATTATTTCTAGTCAGTTTGCCAGCAGTTGCTATAAGAGGCACTTCTATTTTCTTCTTTGTAATGAAACAGCAATTGCATCTATAAATTTCATGGTCTCACTTTGTGTTACATCAGTGGGTTAGCATGTGTATTTGTGTACCCAGAAGCAAAGAATAAGCTGCATATACTCTGTTCTGGGTCATATGACCAGGAGGAAGGAGGGATGGTAATTATCACTCAACTCAATCTCATACGGATATGTGGGGGAATCATCTCTCCTCCATTCTCCCAGGCAATCTCAGGCCACCTTTTTCCAGCTTCTCAAATGGTACCAAATTTGGGTCTATTCCATTCAGTTTATTAAGCGTTAGCCTGCCAAGGGGCAGGCAGTCATGTGGAGTCCTGAGCTCTTCTGCAATTTCCCCCAATATTCTCGGGTGTTAGAAAGAAAAATGAACCTCTAAGGCAGGGGTGTCAAGCTCAAGGCCCAGGGGCTGGATCCGGCCTGTGGAGTACTTAGATCCGACCCACGGGGCCACCCTGGAAACAGTGAAGGACTGGCCTGTGGTGCTTCTTCCAGTGAAAACGGCCTTCCGAGCAATCCACTGCCAGTGAAAACACAACCCTGATGCGGTCCTCAATGAAATAGTTTTGACACCCCTGCTCTAAGGGACTATCACATCAATATACCCATATGGATATCTGTATATATTGATACGTACAAGCCACCAATGATCTGAAGTTGAAATAGTCTTATGGTATGGAATTCTAAACTGCAACATAATAAAGTAATTTTGTCAGCATTCTAGTGTTTGACTTACTAGATTTTTCTTCACATTCTTTGAAGCTTGAAAAAGCCATAGAAATAAGGAGTTTCTTTTTCTCCATGTTTCCCATTATCGTTCTTAAGACATTAGACTGCTTTTGGTGTTTTGGTTCACAATGAAAACATGCTCCTGAAGCATCAAGTTATGATAAGAAGAAGAGGTCTTAAAGTCTGCCATCTAGTTCCCGTGAAAAACATATTATAAGCATTACCCTCATCAAAATAGAAAAATAAGGAAATGTCTTCCCCTTTAATCATAAGTACAATTTCAGTAATGTATCACCATTTCTGTACCAACCCCCCCCCAATCTTCTCCCATAACTCATATCTTATCTACAAGTTCTTGCCATTCAGTCCATTAAGAGTTATGAGAAATATCACATTACCCTTGATCAAATAAACCAACTTTATATTCCTTTCTTTAACAAGCTTGATCTTTGACCCCCATAGTGTCTCAGAATGTGATTCTTTTTCATTTCTCTTTGTCACCTCGCAGAAGCTTCTTCGAAACTTTAACGAGTCCCATTTGTAAATTCAAATTAATATTCTCAAGTCATTCTTCTGGTTTTTTATTTGTATACCCCTTTTAATTTTTAAGACATCAGCTGATTTCATTTGTAAATCCAGTGTAACATCTTTTTCTCATCATTTTTGTAACCTATTATTGTTAAATCCACATTCAAATCAGGCTTAGTCTTAATCTTGTCCAGAACCTGTAACCTCTTTTATAATGGACAATCATAACTCTTAAGTTCACCAATACTGAATTATTCCAAAGTTAGAGTATTTTGTTCCATTCTATATTTTCTCCTTTAATTATAATCTTTATAATCTCTTCTTCCCTATTCTCTCTATTATCCAACTTTCAGAGTACCATCTTATCATTTTCTTTTTCTAATCAACATTTTCCCACAGGATGATTTCTTAATTTCCAAATCTTCATATATTTTTAAATAGAATTCTAAGCAACCCACAAGAAGGAACCTGTAATCCATTTTAAAAATTATTTCAAATTCATCTAGTTCCTTAGTTCATTGATAACTTTCCAAAATCAACATTCAGATTTTTGCCATTTATTCAAAAATAATAATTTTTAAGTCCTTAAATTTAAATAAAACTTATTTTGCCAAGGATTGTAGGAAACTCACATGGTGTGATGAATTTTGCAATTCTGAAGGTTCTTAATATCTGAAAAGCCATTACCAACAAGTGATTAAGACAGTATGGAAAACCTGTGTCCTTTTGGGCAAAGATAACAATCCCTCAGTTCCTAAAGCCCTAAACTTGCCAAAATAGCTGTTTACAATCTCCTCATAGGGAAACTACTGTATGGGGCATGTGTGGGCAATCCCAAGTCTTCTCATGACAAGAATACTGAGAAACGGATCCATTTGCTTATTCTGCCACGATCATCAGTGCTACTTTCAGCAGAGCTGACTTAAGTTCATCAATGCTCTCCCCAAAGTCAGAAAGAATGGCATCAATGAGAAGTCTTGAGATCATGCCAATATGTTGAAAGAAACTTCCTGAGATAGGAAATACTTGCTTTTCTTGCTCTTGATAATGAGTAATTTTGTAAAGTTATATTCAGTCTAATGTTTCTATTTGTTGACTAAGGTAAAGGTTCCCCTTGCACATACATGCTAGTCGTTTCCAGCTCTAGGGGGTGGTGCTCATCTCCGTTACAAAGCCGAAGAGCCAGTGCTGTCCGAAGACGTCTCCATGGTCATGTGACTGGCATGACTAAATGCCGAAGGCGCATGGAACGCTGTTACCTTCTCACCAAGTGGTCCCTTTTTTTCTACTTGAATTTTTACATGCTTTCGAATTGCTAGATTGGCAGAAGCTGGGACAAGTAATGGGAGCTCACTCCGTTATATGGTGCTAGGGATTTGAACTGCCAAACTGGTGATCTTTCTGATTGACAAACTCAGCGTCTTAGCCACTGAGCCACCGCAACCCTATATTTGTTCACTGCTTGACACTGCTAAGTACTGCAACTCTCAGAAGTAAAAAAACAAGACTGAATTTACAGGAGGCGAGACTGAAGTCACAAAAATATATTTTATATTCTGTATTGGGATGAGAATAGTAGAGTAGGATAGTTAGCAATTCATAAAAAACAGAATTAATGTATAGAAAAGGGTAAGTTAACAGGCAATAACCATCAGTAAGATGAAACAGAGAGAGATATGAAATTTCTCAGAATAATCAGATCATGGTCTGATTTTTATGATTACACAAGGAAATTTAATACTATTATTTTTCATAGGGATGTCCTTAAATCTATTTATATATAACAACTATGTTAAAAGTTTGTCTTAAAAGCCCAAATTCTTTCCTCCTTTAGGCTTTGGAAAAAAAATAAATCACAAAATAAAACATTTTGACAAAAAGATGAATTTGGTAACATGTTCCTCTCAAGGAATAAAGGAACTACTATGAAAATACATAGACAGACACTCCTCCATCCCATCCTACCACACAAAAGCACCCATACAGAGATATAAATTATTGTCCTTATAGTTTGGCCATATCTTACCCACTCACATATAGCCCCTTAAACATTATATAGTGTATAGTGTGCAACAACACAGCATTGTCATATGATGTATCACAACATTTTCCTCCTTCGCTAAACTTGGGGGTGAGTATGGCCAGCACATGATGCATCTGGCTTGCGGGGCCGCGAGTTTGACACCTTTGGTGTAGGGCAATTCTCCACAGATTTACTCTGGAGTAAGCCCAGATAAATACAGTGCAATTTGCTTAGTAATAAACAGGGTTTTTAAAATGCTTTAAATCTCATTTAAAAGAAAAGGCAGAATAAATTCTGCCCAGAATTGCAAACTGCTGTGCTGATGAACCACCAGAGGGAGCACTTTTTGTAGAAATACAGTTGTTGCTCCTAGGAAGTAGTTAATTTTGTGCTGACTTGCAAAATATATTCCCATACTTCGTAAATGGGCAGGAACCATAATTAAAGAAGATATCCCATTATCTTCTGGTATTTTTCCAAACATGTTATCTTTAATAATGAACTAGGTCTAGATTAGCCCAGGTTGTTTTCCAAACAAAGCTGACAAAATGCTGTAATACATGTAAAACAACCCACAATCACAACTATAACAATAGAGTGGAGCTGGAAGAGACCTTGGAGGTCTTCTAGTCCAGCCTCCTGCTCAAGCAGGAGACCTATACCATTTCAGACAAGTGACTGTCTAGTCTCTTCTTAAAATCATCCAGTGATGGAGTGCCCACAATTTTGGAAGGCAAACTGTTCCACTGATTAATTGATCTCACTGTTAGAAAGTCTCCTTAATTCCAGGTTGCTTCTCTCTTTGATTGGTTTCCATCCATTGTTGATTGCCCTGCCCTTTGGTGCTTTGGAGAATAATTTGACCCCTTCTTCTTTGTGGCAGCCCGTCAAATACTGGAATACAGCTATCCTGTCACTCCTAGTTCTTCTTCTCTTTAGACTAGCCAGACTGAAACCTGCAGCTGTTCTTCTTATGGTTTAGTCTCCAGGCCTTTGATCATCTTAGCTGCTCTTCTCTGAAATTTTTCCAAAGTCTCAACATCTTTTTTGTAGTATGGTGATCAAAATTAGTTGCAGTATTCCAGATGTGGTTTTACTAGGGTATTGTAAAGCGGCACTAATACTTCATGATCACTAATGATCTTGATTCTATGCCTCTTGTTTATATAACCCAGGATTGTATTAGCTTTTTTGGCTACTGATTCACTTCAACTGTAAAAATTTAGTTTTAAAATACATACATTGAAGTCTTATTTGTAGCATGCAATTTCTAAAAATGTTCTCAAAAGTTCACTGTTTCTTAAAGCAAAATGTTGGCAGAATAACTAATTACTGCTGAGTATGCAGCATTGTTCTGGTTGAGAATATAAATCTTTTTTATATTCCTATGTTTTAACATAGTCAGGAACAGGCAAGGTACATATGAGGACCATATGTATCCCTAAAAAATTTGGGGAGGGGAAGGCAACCCACAGAGCTTCCCATTGCAACAAATTAAGAGCAGCATCTTTTCAGTGAAAGAAGGAAAAAGCTGGTATTTTCTTTGCAGGAGACAGTTTTCAAAGGTTTAACTCATATATGGACTTTCCTCCCCCGTTTTCTGGGGTACTGCTTTTCAATACAGGTAGTCCACAGGCTATGATGGCAATTGGGAATTTCTGTTGCTAAGTGATGTGGTCTTAAAGCATGTCATGTATGCTTAGCACCAGCCATCCCGGCAGTTCCGACAGCTACTGTAATTCTACCCCATGTAAGTCATTAAGCAAAGAGCTCACATGATTGTGACATGGGAAAAGTTGGAAGATCTAGGCAAACGGGCCAGCTAGGAGAACTATGGGGTGGTGGGCAAGTGCTGCAAGTGGGCAATATGAACTACAGGCAGGAGGGTGCCATACATGGGTAGATGCTGTGGTCCAGCACTATGAAGTGCAGGCAGGTGGGTAAAAAATGTGGCAGGAGTAACTTACGACTTCCTGTTGGCTTTCAATTTGTGGGAAGCTGGCAGGAAAGTTCACAAATGATGATCATTTGATGCTGCAACTGTCATAAATGCAACCTGGTTGCCAAGTGCGTGAATAGCGATCATTGAACAGTGGTGAACAAGTGGTCATAACCCAAGGACTACCTGTAAAAGCAATTTCCTAGAACTTAGGTCAGGGTATACTCAAAGAATAAGCTGATGTTATCTTCAGATACCTAGAAAAATTAGGAAGTAAAGAAAAATGTATATTTTTAATGCAACAGAAATCTGAGTCTCAGCTGCATTAATATTATTAACATTGCTCAGCTTACTTTTTAAATAAGTCCCCTCATCCAAAATTTGCTCAGATATAAATAAAATGATAAAAAGGAGTAAGACTCTCTAATAGAAAAACATAATTTTTCGTAATGGATTTATCATCCCATTTATTTCCATGTTTCTACCCAACTTGAGGGTGACAGGGTGGCTCAGCAGTTAAGATGCTGGGCTTGTTGGCTGGAAAGCCAACAGCCCATGTTTGAGACCCATGCACCCTGAAACGGGGTGAGCTCCTGTCCTTGCTCCAGCTCCTGCCAACCTAGCAGTTCGAAAGTATGCAAATGCGAGCAGATAAATAGGTATCGCTTCGGTGGGAAGCTAATGTCATGCTGGCCACAGGACCATGGAAATATCTTCAGATAGCACTGGCTCAATGGCCTTGAAATGAAGATGAGTACCATCCCTATCATCATCAATGACTAGTGGAGTAAAATCTGCAGGGACTCCTTTACTTACCTTTTATGAAACTACTCAAAACATTCCAGATATTTCTACCCAAAGACTTCAGAAGCCTATACTCTCTGAATAGATACAATATATAGCTGCCTTCTAAGTGAAGACTCCCAGCTTTAGAAAGATCTCCTAAGTGAGACATAGCTAGTTCTTATCTTTGATAATTTCCTGTGCTAAGCAAAGAAACATTTATTTTACTTGTTTATTTAAACTGTGTTAAGAAAATGGAAGACCATGGGTTATACTTCTGCCTTTTCCTTGAAAGTCAGCTGGGTGACTCTCTCAGCCCAACTCTCATTCACAGGGTTACTATTGTGGGAGGGAAATAAGAGGAGGGAGGAACATTAGATATGTTTGCTACCTTATTTATAAAAATAATAAAGGCAGGAAATAAATAAATAAATAAAGCCTGTTTTTAACATGCTGTATGGTTTTGCCATCTTTTTTTTTTTTACTTTAAATTTGTAACACTTTTGCTATAGGAATTCTTAGAGGACATTGATTTGAAGGGTTAGGGTAAAACAAACTGGGAATTTGTAAACCTTAAACCAAGTTAGCAATTGGTTATTCTGAGATTTCCATTCTGAGTGGAATTGTATATGTAGTTTAGCAATCATGCCGGACAGCCATTCAGTTATATCAGTACTCAAAAGTAGCTCTGTGACCAATCCTTGCAGCCAAACCAATCCTTTTGCAGGTCTGTAAAGGGAAGCTGAAATAAGATCATAAGAACCCAAGTTTTTGTTTCACATCTGAATTTCTGGTCTTAATTGTGGTCACAAAAATATAATGATAGGAAGAAGGTGGAGCCTCCTTGCTGACGGACCGTAGATCGCGACTCTCTGCGGCTATGGTCCGTGCTCTTTCGTTGGAGAGCCTCAATTATTACGATTAGGGGCTGAAGCTGCCTTGGAGGGGCAGCGGAGTAAGGGGAAGCCACAAGCCAGGTTGAGGGGAGCCACATCTCCCAGCCTGGGCTTGGTCTTTTTCCCCCCAAAGATGACTGCAGCGGTGGTTTAAAATGGCCACCCTGAAGAGGAGGACTCAGCTGGATTAAGATTTGTGCAGGAAGGAAGAAAGAGGTGGATAACATCTGAACTGGGACACAAAACAAAAGTACCCCAGGATTAAGGTAACATGGAATTTTTAAGAAAAGAAAAGCGAGCAGCGAAATTACAAAGGGACAGGGGAAAAAAAAGAAAATATTTTTGACAGCTAAGTGGGAAAGGAAGAAGCTGGAACTAAAGATTTAACTAAATTGGACTAAAATATTTTGGGAATAAACAGGCATAAAATAAAGCTGGACTTAAGATTGTCAAAAAATAATAATAATAAAGTTTACAAATTGGAGACTGGACTGTGCTGGAATATTGAGGTTCGAAACACCCTAAATAAAAAAAAAGGGGGGGGGGAAGGTGAAGACTTTGTATAATGGAGAATACCACCTTTTGACAAAAAACTTGAACTCAAACAAAAGGATTGATGTTTTTGGTATAGACCCTCAGCTGGAATAACTAAGAAATTTAAAGATGGGGAGGAGAAGCAGTAAGAAACAGGCGCATGAAATAAAGAAATACGGAAATAGTAAAATGTTGAAAAGAAATTGTTTTTTCAGAGATAATGGTTGATGAATTAAAAAGGGGATTCTGCAGGGTGACAAGGGGTAATAAGAATATTTCTGCAATTAAAAATATTTAGAAAATAGGGTAATATAGATACTGATAACTCTTATTAAAAATCAAGGGGGGAAAATATGCTGCGGAATCCAAATGAAAAGATGTAATGATTATTATTGTAACTTCTTAAAAATAATGGTTTATTGGAAATCAAGATGAGGGAATAAAGGTATATTTTAATCATTGAGGTGTCACACTCAAAACAGTGAAAGGGGGGAAACCTATACTTGTTTTTTTTTTTAAGTGTTAAAATTTGTATTAATCTAGAATTTATAAAAAGAATGTGTAATGGAAAGGTAATATGACAGACTAAAGAACCAACTAAATTAATAAGTTAATATAGACTATTAAAAGCAAGGAGACATTGATAACTTTACTATTATTATTATTATTCAAACACATATTGTTTATCTTTATTTTTAAAATAAATATTAAAGGATTATATTTGAAATAACTGAAATGAAACAAAAAGATGTTTCGATTGAGATTAATGAAAGAGGCCAGAATTAATGTGTTCGTTTCTCTCTTTACTGAAAATTTGGAATGGAAAAGGTAATAATAGAATTAAGTATGCATATATGAATGTATAATTGCTGTCATATCTGTATGTAAAGGTGATGACCCGGAAATATGTTGCCCACTAAAAAGAGATTTTTGTTTTTAATGTGAAAAACTGAATAAAATTTGTTAAAAAAAATGATATATGGTTTCTGACAAGGTCAGATAAAAGACAGCTTAGCTTGCAGTAGGAATGTGAGTGGAGAAAGTCTCAGAAGAGACTCACTCTGGTTTTCTGAGCTGTAAAGGGGACAAGGTGAGAGAACTACTTTCAGACTTGCAAGATTGTGTTAAGTGTAGCCTTACAATGAAGCAGAATTAGCTTATTGGGTCATGTTTCCTGTATGGTCTACTTGTAAGGTTGACACTAAATGAAGACTATCTGAATCTGCAACAGATGCAACTGGTAGAAAAAGCAACTTTTGCTCCAAATTATAAACATTAAATTAAACAATATTTCTAGTTGTAATTTATTTCTAAAGAAATTTCATCGCTTTTCTTGAGAAATGCATATACTCTGTAATTGGATGTTAACTCCTATTACAAAGTAAAGAGAAGCCAATTATTTATAGGTATGGAAATTGTGATTTCTAGCCATGAACTTGAATGCAATTTGTTAACAAGATTAAGTGTACCTCTGATCAATATATAAAACGAATGTGAATGATAAAACATAGCACAACCAACCAACAACGTGCAGCCTATGTCTCCACCTTTTGAAAAATGTTAAACCAAGATATGCTTTTTTAAATGAATTGCTGGTTGCTGCCTCCACTTCAAGCATATGGTGGAAGTAATGCCCCCCATCCCCCCCAATAGGCACAGGCAATTGTTTTCCACCACTCCTACCCATATAGATCAGGGGCCTCCAACCTTGGCAACTTTAAGACTTATGGACTTCAACTCCCAGAATTCCTCAGCCAGCTTAGCTGGCTGGAGAATTCTGGAAGTTGAAGTCCACAAGTCTTAAAGTTGCCAAGTTTAGAGACTTTTGATATAGATCAATGGTGGGATTCAATTTTTTTTTTTACTACCGGTTCTGTGGGCGTGGCTTGATGGGCGTGGCAGGGGAAGGATACTGTAAAATCTCCAGTCAGAGGTGCCGGTTCTCCGAACTACTCAAAATTTCTGCTACCAGTTTTCCAGAAATGGTCAGAACCTGCTGAATACCACCTCTGATGTAGATGTTGAAGCAGTTGTATGGAAAGAAACTGATTAATTTCAGGACAATCCTGTAGATTATGCAACAGCTCTCTCTGTACTGCTCATTTGCTCTTCATGCAACTGCCCAGCATGTGCAACATTTTCCATGATCCTTTCTCTGAGTAAAGAACACGGTCATTCCCCCCAGCCTATGATTTGGTGATTTTAAAGATATGGGAGATATCAGATCTCCTAATCAGGCTGCAGTAAATTCACCTAGTAATTCTCTGCACTTACAGTATGATGTGAACAAAACAATGATGAAACAATTTTGCCTGATGATAACAAAGAGGAGCACTGAGATATGATAGACTGGTCAACACTCAAAGTTGTTCTTAAACTGCATCTCCTTTTGCCTGGACGATATAACCCAGAAAAACAGACATGACCAATGAACAGCATGGGTCTCGAGACTGAGCTGCTAGTGATGGTAGTCAGTGCAGACAGCCTCAGGCAAAGAATTAATTCCAGCAAGGCTATAAGTAAAAAGTTTGAAATTGCGCTAATCCATTACCATAATAAGGGGCAGGTATGTACTGTCTTCCCACCTAAAACATAGAAACTTCAAACCTTCTGTACCACACTGATAGGAAAAAGGCTATAAGAATGTGTCACAAGCATTTCAATGATTATGTAGTCACTGAAATTCTTACATAAATACATCATTTGCTTGTTTTTGCTCATTTATTTATCAGAGTCCTGCATCCCTGAAAGTCTGCCTGCATATGTTTCCAGTTCTAATATTTGCCATTCAGATTCCTTTAATGAAATCTGTTTTGTTATCATATATATTAACAAGGCTCTGGAAGTAGATATTAAGTCTGGGAATATTATCAAACAGCTATTTTCAAAGGCACTAAGGAGCAGACAAAGAAAACAGGATTATCTGTGAAGCAAATTTCACTAGACTTTATACCTATGTCCAAACTGTCATCCACCACAACAAACTCTAAAGGACTACCAGTTTCTAGTTTACTTTATTTTTGAACTGTTTACATTTTGGTTGTCTCTGGAACAAGAGGAATAATGCCTCTCTGCATTGTATCTATCATTATAAGTTTTAGTAACTTGCCTTCATTTGTTTTGATTTCCTTATTCCTTCCAGAGTCCTTTTCCCTTTTGTATTGTTGAAGGCATAGTCTCATTTTTATTCATAAGCAGATCTGGAAGACTTTCTAGGGTATGAATGCTTTAAATAAAAAATTAAATAAATTAGTCACCTAAACAATGTAACATACTCTTCCATCCTGTGCTTACCAGGGAGCCTTCAAGGAGCACCAATTGAACAGCTCCAGCAACAGTAATATTTAAAGCCTAATATATGGACAGTTATAATACATTCTTTCCAATTCCATTCTAGCTTTTATCAATCATGTAGTCTTTGAAAAAAGTTCCTATTTATTATAAACAAATCATTTCTCAAATCTGTTCCTTTCATGTCTTGTATTGTTTTTGTATTGCATGCATGAGGTTGCTGGGCAAGAAATGTATTATTTTTCAATATTTATACAATTCCTAGAAACTTACAATAGTAAATTAATGTTATTGCTACTGTATCTAAAACAATTGGGACTATACAACAATTATTACAAATTGTAATAGTTGTTGGCTACAGCTTGAACTCAAAATTACTAAAACTTAAATTAATAGCTACACTAGGGGAAAAGTGGTAGAATAATCAAATATTTATCTTCTATTATGTTCTAATACATTATTTGCTGAACCACTTCTTCTCAGTACTATCAAGGTATTTTTCTCAGCTATTCCAGTACAGCTTAAATGAGTCCTATACATATTTATTTAAAATAAGCCTGCTGAAAACAATGAAATTTACTATTTAGTAAATATGAATAGGATTGGATTCCACGCAACTTTTTTAAAAATAAGCTGTTAACAGAATATACATTGAAAACTAATGAAGGATTTAAATGTGTCTTTAATTAAAAAAAAGTTTGTAAACAGACCAATACTCCTGAAAATTCAAGTTGGGTAATTATTTCTGATATTATATATTTCTCTCTCTCTCTCTTTCTCCTTCCCTCACAACCACACACACACACACACACACACACACACACACACTCTTCCTTGAAAGTATACAGGCTCATACTTGCCTCTGAAACAACTCTATGAGGAACTGGAAGTTTCACAATGTAGGATTTTAAACTTTGGTTTCTCCAAAGCCAGGTACCAGATTTGATTGCATTAATTAAGCTTAATAATCTTAAAACATTTCTAGGAAATGTGAGTTTAAATGATTCATAAACAGAACATGCCAAACATTCTTGAAATAGATGAGAAAGAAAACAGGTTTAAAAATCAAATGGATATAAATTTAAATGCAAGTTTATGATGATATAAATACAGCTAACCTTTACCATAACACACAATTAAAGAAGCAAATATTTTTCAGAAACTATGTTAACTTACCATACAAGTTTATATGATACTGGAAATCGAATTGACATTCTTTCTTGGGCCACTGGAATACTCAACATCTTACACACCAATACATAAACACATACATCGAAATGCACACAAAGAACAAATATTCACTTCTGTTTTGGATTAGATTCTCAATACAAGAACCTAATTGTATATGCGGAAGTGTTAGGAACTACTCAACATTTCTATCATCTATATATGTCTCTTGTCCTCCTGCTGGACATTTCATTATCTATACCAGTATGTCTACCTGACTGGCAACATTAACTTCCGTGGGGCAGAGAGATCTTTCACTCTGACTTTACTGCACTCTGTGTTCCTGGCCATTCACCAAATTTCCTGCTAAGCCACAGATCCTTTTTTCTAAATAAGAAGAGAAAAACCAGGTTTTGTAAAAAAAAAAAAAAAAATCATAATAGCCATAACAGTACAAAGTATGAGTCAGAAAACTAGAGCAAGGCAAGAACTGCAGTTTCAATGACAGTGTCCTATGTGGAAAAAGAGAAAAGTGATAGAGCTAATTTTTCTTTTCAGTTGAATTAGCAGATAACATTGTTCTTAGAAGTGTACCCATTATGGATGACCTGGATATTCCCAATATTACTCCCCACTGCTAGACCAAGTTATTAAAACTTTTAAACTTTTCACCACGGAGCAAGGCAGTTTCACAACAGAAAACTTTATTAGCTTAATTGATACTCGTAGAAACTCTAATATATTCTGTCCCATCAGCATAATTTTACTTTTTCCCCCTTTAACAATTATTAATTGAAATCCACATACAGGTACTTGCTTTCTTATATTCTAATCCATATGGCCTATATTTTTAAATGGTTATTCTTCCACCATAGTAAAAGGCAGCAAAAAGGACATATAACTCTTCCTGTTCAAAATACTAAGGTACTGGAATAGAGACAAAGAGTTGTTTTTCTTTAAATACCGCATTCCCATATGAATTATTTTATCCAGGGTACTACATACCAAATATAGATAGTCAGAGCCAATGGTAGGCAGGATGAAATCAAAACAGAATCCACTTCTTTTTTTTTCTCTTTCTCTTTCCCCCCTCTCTTTTTCTTTAAATATGTATTTTATGTTTCTGATGTTTGCTTCTGCATGTTTTTCTCTCAGGCTATAGAAAAAGGAATAGGTCAGTCTCGCCAAGAGTCATATTAAAATTGAACTAAAATCTTTCAGCTAAGGACACAAATTATAGACTGAAAAGAAGCATGAAATACATCTCATGTACATTTTAGGTACACATCCCACAATGTGGAAAGTTACTGCAGCTAATCAACATTGTGTATGGAAATGGAGTCACCCTTTTTGCTAATCTTGTGTCCTAAATAATCAAGTTGTTTCTAGTGCTCTTTCATTCCTGGAAATTTACCAAGCTTTCTTTGGAAATATTTTTTATAAATATTGAAACTATGTATTTAATGCAAGTCACATGTGAATTTATATATTTGCAAGATATAAATCTGATAATGCAGCAACTGTTTGATTTGGTTATGTATGTGCCCAAACAGGCCAAACTAAACATTCAAGAAAGTGATGCTACAACATGATGTAACTCAAAGCACAGCAATTATTTCTAAAAAAAATTATTGGCTCAAAGCATTATAAAATCTTTTGATGCTTAGTCAGAAAAAGAATCATACAATTCCTAGTTAATTTCAGGGTCTATTTTTAATACAAATACACAATATAACTTGCCAGTACTTGCTGGTCTTAGAAACGATCAATTTTTAACAATAACACAAAACATATTTGCATATCATTTGCTCTTAGCATCCTAAATAGCTACATATTTTCAGACCGTAACAGGTGCTAAAGCTACATTAGATACTTTTTTTCTGCACATAGAAATTATTTACAGGCTACAGAACTGACTATAGGAAATTGCTATATAACTGAACTACCCCAAATCCCAGCAATCACTTCATGAAATAATTTGGTTTCTCCTTCCAGGAGAGGAGAAAGTAATTCCAAACTTTCCAACATCAGCCCTTTTATGATGGGTTACAAAGGATAACGCCACCACGTTTACAACTATGCCGAGTGTTACGGCGGCGTGATGCTGAAAGTAGCTCTTCCTAAATAATGTCAATCAATCTGCAATCAGATAAACCTTAACACTGATCCCCTACGTTCACCACCTCTTATCACGTTAGTACAGACAGAAACCCTGCAAATCATAGGCAGCAATTAGTCCAAAATGCAATGAAAATAATCTACTCTGCAGCCTTTTAAAGATGCATTCTATAATCCCCAAAGATTCAAAAGCATTACCTCACCGCTGCTTTGAGACAAACTGAGCATTCACTCTGGGCTCTACCCAGCATTCCCTGGTTCACACAAAGACAACAGAGGTGTGACCAATCACATTGTGGCAAGCAGGCACTGTTTGAAAGCTCCCTCCCCGCACTGCCCATTGACATGCTCGCTGGCAGCCTGCTGAACTTGTTGTCATGGCAACACATCTTAGCTGCTCTCCACTGAGGTTTGTTATATTATTCAGCCCCTCTCCCTTTTCACCACTCACTTTTGCTAATTAAAAATTTAGGCCCACGTTTTGCGTTTTGGAGCAAACAGAAATAAACAGACTCTTCGGTCTTGAAAAAGCTGAAAGTGCATAATTAAAAAATTAATTGCAGGATCTGTTCTAACCTATCAAAGGTCTGCTGCTCGGACCTGGACAGATGAACTTCTCACTAAAACCCGTCTTTGTTTTACAGCAAACAAGCTCAGACCAAAAGCATCCCTTTCCACATCTTGCAGACCATGCTGAGATAGAAACATCGCTCTCCTTAAAATCATGGCTTCTATACCATCGTCTGGCTAGAATATTTTCTCAATAGTGCTCTGAATGCTCTTGTGAAGAGAGGCAGGAGAAAGGACAAAATGAAACTTTCAATGGCTAAACAGTACATTGTCAAGGAGCGATGCTATATTGAATATGCAGAGCCCACATGAAGTCCCTCAAATGACCTCATAGAGCTTTCCTTCAAATCGAAATGATGGGTTAAGTCATCAAAAAGGAGAAAGGACCTAAAATGAATTACATCTCAGGATTAAAGCTATATTGTCACAACGAGATGCTTATATAGTAAGTCAACCATAACTGACCAAATAGAAGAGGTCAGAAATAACAAACTGGTGAATGCACCAGTATCTTTAGGGCTACAATCCCAATGTGCTGGTGACAGGTTTCTTTGAAGAAATTCAAGCGTTTTAAAGGACATTATTTTTAAGGACATTATTTGCTTTATACTGGAAATTATTTGATTTCCTCCTTGAAAGAATGGTTAAACAATCTATGAATATGCTTTGATGTCCATATCACTTTGTAACTTCTTTTTGAGTTAGAATCCTTTAAATTCTAGTGGAAACCATTCCTAGACTATAATCTAACACACAGAGTTATTCACAGCTGAAAAATGAGGTTTTCTACCCATATAGCCTATGTTTTAACTTCATATGAATTGGGCATTGGTAGAAGTTACCCTGAACGCCCTTTCTATCTATGCTGCGATGTAGCATGGAGGAGAATAAAATAATCTCATGGGAAATTATATTCCTAGTATTAAATCAATTTTAGTCAATACTTTTTACTGAGTTTACTATGGTTCTTAATATATATGTTAGCTTAAATTTTAAGTGTTTGGATAATTTTAAGTGATATAATAGATTTTATAATTTCATAAGTAATTAGTGATATTTGGAAAACCTGTTTTCAGGCTCTATTTGGAATAGGCAATTGGAAAAGACTAATATTCTGATATGTTGTAAATTTTCTTATCAACAGGACATTTAGACTTGTTGTCATTTATAGAATTTGCATATGACTCCTCTCCATGTTTGTTGTTCAACACATTTGCCTTTTGAATGGTTTATAGCTATTATCTTCATCATTCGTCCTCTAAAACTTCTGCAGATTTTTGAGTGTCTTGATTTTTTTCTCAGGTGATAAAGATCCTCTTAAAAGAAGTTAGATTTACCCAAGGCTTTAGATAGATAAATAGACAGACAGACATACAGACAGATATAGATATAGATATATATGCAACAAATGCACAAAGGCAAGAGATACAAGTACTGCAAGATGGGGGTGATATTTTATATAAGTTCACTAAGGTTTAACCTTCCTCTTGACTACTGAACAAATTTAACTCAAAGTTTATGAGTTCCTTCCATCAGGTAAGCCAACGACCCTTCTCCAGCATACTGATTGAAGAATCCACACTCGGGACATACCAAAGCTGGCTGTCCCTATGGGCGAAGAGCGGTCTGTTCCTGAGTCCCTGTATTGGTATATACCTGTTGGAGCACCCTCCTGCCAAAGGTCGCTTCAGCCAAAGTAAAGGTGGCCAATTTGTAGTGCCTTATGAAGGGAGACAAGGAGGACCACACCGCTGCCCTGCAGATGTCCTCAATAGAGGCCTGCGTTGCCCACGCAGCTGTAGTAGCTGCACTTCTTGTAGAATGAGCAGTTACTCGTCTGGGTATTGGGAGTGCCTGAGTCTCATAGGCCTTGGCGATGCACGCCCTTATTCAATGGCCTATGGTTGATGAGGTGACGTTGGTACCGATAGAAGACGGTTAGAATGACACAAACAGGGATTCTGTTCTACGATGTGAAGATGCTCTTTTGATGTATCTGTGGAGCACACACCTCATGTCCAAAGTGTGCTATCTCTGTTCCAGAGTGTGGGATGGACCAGGACAGAAGTCCAGTAGCACTATCTCCTGGGCCCTACGGAACCAGGAGTTTACTTTGGGGACAAAGGAGGAGTCCAACCGTAGAATCACACTGTTTGTATGGAAAATAAAAAGGTCCTCTCTGACAGAGAGGGCTGCCAGTTCTGATATTCGCCCGACCGAGGTGATGGCCACTAAGAAGGTGATTTTGAAAGTCAGATATCACAGGCTAGTAGTTTGAAGTGACTCAAAGGGTGCTAAGGTGAGGGCCTGTAGTACCTTAGACAGGTCCCAGGTGGGGTACCTATGTACCACAGGTGGCTTAAAGGTAAATGCACCTCTAATGAAAGTACACACCACCGGATAGTGGGCGAGGGATTCCAAGTCCCCAAAAGTTAGCATCGTGGACAAGGTTGCCACCTGTCTGTGAATAGTGCTAGGGAATAACCCCTTGTCAAGACCTTCTTGTAGGAAGTCTAGGATCTGTGGAACAGATACCACAGTGGGGGCTAAGCTCTTCCTTGCACACCATTTGCAAAACGCCTTCCAGGTAGAATCATAAATCCTGTCAGTGGAAGATCTCCTGGAAGCCTGGATCATCTGTATCACCCCCTTTGAGAAATTGTCCTTCCTCAGGATTCTCTCTTCTTAAGTGCCAGACAATCAGTTGGAGCCACTGAGGCTCTGGGTGGACCAAGACCCCCTGGCTGAGGGAGATCTTGTCCTGAGGAATCCTCCAAGGATGGGATACTGATAGGCTGATTACGTCTGCATACCATGGCCATCTGGGTTAATGGACAGCGAGAAGCAGGATTTCCGCCTTTTCTAATAGAACCTTCCTGATCATCCCCGGAATGAGGGAAAGAGGAGGGAAGTCATATAATAGGCCCCTGGGCCATGGACTGTGGAGGGCGTTGACTCCCTCTGCTCCTGGTATCACAAATCTTGTGAAAAACCTGGGCAGTTACAAATTTTCTGGGGTGGTGAACAAGTCCAGGACTGGATGGCCGAATCTTTGGACAGCTCCCTGAAGAGGTCTGGGTGCAGCCGCCACTTGGAATGATCCACCATGGTCCTGCTGAGATAATCCACCTGTGCAATTATCGCCCCTGAGATATACTCTGCCTTGATGGATAGCAGGTGAGCTTCTGCTCAGAGTACCAATTGGACTGCCTCGTGCATGAGGGACCTGGAATGGGTGCCCCCTTGGCAGTTGATGTCTGCTTTGGCGGCCACATTGTCCATCAGTATTAGTATATGTTGCCCCAAAACATTGTTTTGAAAGTGCTGTAGAACAAGATGGAGCTCAGAGCTCCAGCCAGTTTATGTTGTTTATCAAATCTATCTGAATCCATTGTCCTTGTGCCAATTTGGACTGGAGATGCATGCCCCAGCCAAAGAGGCTGCATCCGACGTCAGGGTCAAGCAGTTGGGCTCTTTGAACAGGCTGGTTATTGCTGGGGAAACCCACCATCTCAGGGACCTGAGTGTCTTTAGTGGTACCTGAACCTTGGTGTTGGAGTTGCTTCTCCTGCTCTTTGGAATGGTAACCATTGCAAGGTTCTGGAATGTAGCAGAGCCCAGGGGACTATAGCTATGCATGATACTATCTTTCCCAGGAGCTGTGAAAGAATGGCCAAGGGAACGGTTCGCTCCACTCTGATTTGATTCACCAAGGACTAGATGCTGTCCTGGCATTCCTGGGAAAGGTAGACCTCACATAACCTGGTATTTATCACTGCGTCCAGGTGTAACAGGCAAGTGAATGGTTCCAGGTGGCTCTTTGGGAAATTGATAGAGAACCTGTGGTCCTGAAGGACCTGGACTGTTATCTGCAGATCCTTCTGTGCCTGATGGTATGACTCAGACTGAATGAGAATGTTGTCCAGGTAGCACTGGACACACACCAAAATTGCTCTGAGGTGTGCGGCCAATGCTGCTAGCACTTTTGTAAAGGTCCCGGGGGCCGAAGACAGGCTGAATGGAAGGGTTCTGTACTGAAAGTAGTGCCCTGCGTAGCAGAACTTGAGGTACCTTCAATGGAAGGGAAGGATGGGGACATGGAGGTAAGCCTCTGTCAAGTCGATGGATGTCAGGAGGTTGCCCGCTCTGATGCCTTCCAAGATTGACTGCATTTTGGATCTCTTGTAGTCAAATGGATGTTTAATTTTTTGAGGTCCAAAATTGCTCTCCACCCCCTCCCCCAAGGCCTTCAGAACTATGAATAATATGGAGTAGAATCCGTGCCCCCATTGGTCCTCCAGGACTGGCTTGATGGCCTGGATGTCCAACAGGTGTTGGACTGCCTTGTCCATGAGGCCTCTCCTGATGATGTTTTGGGAGGTGGGGCAATGGATGAAGTGTCTCAGAGGTGTTGAGAGAAACTCTAGAGTGAGGCCAAATCTTACTGTATTCAGGACCCAAGAATCAGTGGTAATATTCTCCCACTGATTTGCAAATAGGGCCAGGTACCCACCAATGCGAGGAGGGTCCTGGCAGTCACATGGAACGGCGAAAGAGATGACCTCCTGAGCCACAAAATGGCCACTTGTCTGGAATTGTTGTCTGGGCCTATCTCTAAACCCTTATCTGTCCGCTTGTGGTCAGATCTTGAAGAGTAGGAGCATTGAAAATGACTGGTGTCGAGATAGGAATCAGTCAGGTGAAAGGACTGCCTACGGACATATGGGGAGGCCTGCCTATCTGCACGCCTGGTCAAAGATGACAAAATCTTGCGTTTTTCCTTGTTCTCAACAAGGAAGGGATTCAATGCTTCCCAAAAAGAGAGATTCCTTTCTTTGGGCCGGAGGTGAGCTTCTACTTGGTTCTAGTGTCTGCCTGCTGCTGGTGAAGCCATAGCAAGCGGCACGAGGTGGCGCTGGAAGTAAGAGCCCTGGCGGAAAAACGGGCCGCATGCAAGGATGCATCAGCTGAAAATTCGGCGGCTGCCACCAGCTTGTTAATATCCTGGTGCATCTGAACTTCCTCCGGAAAGACTCTCACCTGCAACTGGCGAAGCCAGAGTAAGGAGGTTGTAGCGAAGAAGGAAGTGGCCATAGCAGCCTTTACTGCCCAGGCATTAGCCTGATGAGTTGTGCGGAAGTTTAATTCTGCCTTCCTGTCTTCTGCTTTCAGGGTTTCTGCCATGTCCTCAGAAATTGCGGTGGATGAAACCGAGGAGACCAACGGTTCATCCATAGTAGGCAATTCTAGTGCATTCGAGAGGATGGGAGCCATATTAAAGAATCTTTTATCATTCTCTCCTGGGTTGGGAAATGTACCCGGCTGACCCCGTTGTCTCTGAACCACGTTCAAGAACAGTTTGGGGCAAGGAATGTCCTTCTGCATTGTAGTTGGTTCAGAAAAGACTTTGTTATTGAGTCTCTGGGAATCCAATGGTTGCATGGGGACACTAGATTCTGCTCCTATCTGGGTCGTAGATCTAGCCTTGTGGAGGAGAGACTTAAATAGTGCAGGATGGAATAGATCAGTGAAGGGAGGGGATCTGGAGAGAGATCCTCATCCTCCGATAAGCCCTATTCCCTCTGGTCCTCATCCTCCAACAATGACACCCTGCTTCTAAAGGAATGGGTGGGAGATACTGACCCTTGCGACCTAGGTGCCTCAGTTGGGAACTGGTAATGTTGCATCTGATGGGGGAGGGGTTCTGATGCTACGGAGGCTGGATGGCCTCTAATCTGTAAGGTGGTAGCAACGACATGAGAAATAGCCTGTGAAATGAGCACCTTAAGTTCCTCAGACAGGCCAGATCCCTGCCTGTCTGCTGGGTAGAGCCCCGCCGCAGTAGGAATAAAGGTTGCCTCTGGGACATGAACCCTATCCCTAAGCTGAGGTTCTGCAAATTCAAGTGTTATACAGGAAAAAGGGAATTGTTCTCCATCATTTTCTTCTGTTACCAGAGGAAAAGGCAATTGTTCTCTATCGCCCTCTTGTGACCAAGCCATAGGAACTGCAGCGTTTGACTGAGTTAATTGCTGCAGTTGCTGAGAGCGGGAAATGGCAGGTTCAAATTGAGGTGAAGTAGAGAGCCTTTCCTGTTCTGCTTTTCTTTCGGCTCTGGAGATTTGTTTCTCCAGGGCTCTCTGTCTTCTGGTAGCATCTTTCTCTTCTGTGTTGGAGGATTTCCTAGAGTAAATTGCTTTGACTTTAATTTTGTCAGCTGCATCCTTGCCAGCCGACCTAGTCTTTCTGGAGCTAGGTTTTTTAAAACTAGCCACTGTAGAGGCATGTTGCTGCTCTATGCTGTCTGCTGACACAGGATGTTCAACCATCTTGACAGCTTAGCCCCAGTAAGACTGCTTTTTCTGTAGGAGAGTGCTGCGACCACACTCTGACCTAGTGGGGTCTGCTGAAGTGCTTGGGCAGTAACTCCTATCCATGTAATAAGCACGGATCGATGGGGGGCTCACAGTGGTGGCAGCAAGACCAGCGAACTGGGGGAGCCAATAAACACACACATGCCACAGGAGGAGGAGCGCATTGGTAAATTCAGCGGTACGGAGGCCGGCTGGTTAAGCCTGTGCGATTCGGACAGCTGGGAGATGCTAGGACCACAGGCGGCGTTCCTGATATTACTCAGGTGAGCCAGCCAGAAATCAGTAATTGAGGCAGCAGAGCTGTGAGAGCCGGAGTCGTTGCAGTGGCTGTGTCGCACTAGCCGGGGAAGCCTTGCATTCACTGTTTGCAATTGAGTTGTGAATCCAGCTTTCAAGAGAATCCAAAGAATTTAACTCTGCCTTTTTGCTCTGTGGAGCTCTTGCTAAATGTGCCACTCTTGGGCTAAGACTGAGTCAAAACTGGGACACAGTCAAGAGAGGCATGGCTACAAAGTTTAAAAGGACTCATACTCTGCGCAGAAAGGCAGAGTTAACCCATTATTTGGATTCTCTCATCAGCACACTGGAGAAAGTCCATTCAGAGAGTGGTGAGGGTAGCTGAGAAGATTATAGGAAGCTCATTTCCTGTCATTCAGGATACTGCTTATAAGCACTATATGCTTAGAGCTCAAAGCATTGTTAGAGGCCCCACGCCCACCCACTTTACAGTCTGTTTCTGTTGCTCCCCTCTGGGAGGAGGTTTTGAATGACTCCTATTTCTAGCAGGACTATCTGATTCTGTAACAGCTCTATGCCATCCATCTAGCAAACTTGTAAGATTCTTTTCTCTCACCATGTGCATGTATACATGTAAACTAGACTGTATTATTTCTCCATGTCATATATTGGGTATATATATAAATGTGTATTTATTTATTTAGTCATGTTGATGTAGTGAATTAGATAAACTGATAAACTGAAAGACAAAAAGATAAAAAAAATGGGAAGAGGGACACATAGCTATGGCAGAATACCCGCATATAGCCCGAATCTGCAAAGAAGTCAGGAATGAACTAAGGCTTGCAACAAATATCAAAAATAATTTTAAAAGTTTGTTTCAACATGTCAGCAACAAGAAAAAAAATTAAGGAAACAATTGGTCCACTAATGGGAGATGATGGCAAGCAAAGAAGTGAAAGTTCTAATGGACAATCACTTGAATGAGGCAGAAATGTGCAGCAGCTACCAAAACAACTAATACAATCTTTGGCTGTATAAACAAACGCATAGAAGAAAAACCACATTAGGTATTAGTACCGCTTAGTATACTGGAATACTGCATACAGTTTTGGTCACATTACAAAAAAGATGTTAAGATTTTGAAAAATGAGAGAAGAACAACTTAGATGATTAAAGGCCTGGAGACAAAAACATATGAAGAACAGTTGCAGGATTTGGGTATGACTACTCCAGAGAAAAGAAGGACTAAGGGTAACATGAAAGTAGTATTCCAGTATTTGAGGGGCTGCCAGAAAGAAGGGGGGTCAACTTATTTTCCAAAGCACCAAAGGCATGACAAGAAACAATGGATGGAAACTGAACAAGGAGAGAACCAATCTAGAACTAAGGAGAACAACTGATACTGGAACAGGTTGCTTTCAGAAGTTGTGGGGCTGAGCAGAAGGTTAAGAACTCCAAGATCTCTTCCAGTTCTAATCTGAATTGAAAATTACTAAAATTGTTCATGCAGGAGGAAGCCATTCCTTTATAGATTTTTTTCTTTATTATATTCTTATTTTTTAAATTTGTATTATTTTTATTACTGCAGTAATTTTTAATAAAATTATCATTAAAAAGAAGTTAAAATAGAAAGTTTCCACATGAGGGAATAGAAGGAGAATTAATCAAGTGTGCTTTGCTTAAAAAGAAAACAAAGGTTTTTCAAGATGCACTTTTAATCCTGTCCACTAAATATACTACAGCATACATTCAAAGTTCTACCAATTTTGACAAAGACAGACAGGTTTAACTGAAACATGTGCAATTTACATAGTGACCTTCTTCATTGTTTATTTGCCATTTTTTATAATGCCCTTAAGCATCACCCCCCACTTTTTAAGAGCACTCAATTGTTGTAGTTCATCCCACCTGGCTGGGAGGTAAATATAAAATGCGCTAAACTCTATCAGCAACTATTTGGCACTTCTACAATCTACAGTTTTTTGTTCCAGTTATAACATATCACAGGTAGAGCAGCTCAGATAACTGCAAAAGAGTAATGACTTTAGTTTGTTTCCTTTTTGCCAACGCCCTTTTTCATTAAAACACAATGACATATCACATTTGGCAAATATGACATGCCTGCATTAATAAATTATTACTTTTAGGATAATAACCCAAAACAGATAATGGTATGCAGAGTATTAGGCAAATAACAGCCTTAAAACATCTAACTTGCAGGAAATTGGGAAAGACAAATACACTGTTGTTTTACCTGGCAATGACTGGGTACTGAGGGACTTCTGACTTGATCCAGCAAGCAATTTGTATTTTAAAAATAATTTTTGGTATCCTAGAATATTTATGGCTAACTTGCTTTAAATTCAAAATTTCTAGATCAGTGAGAAAATTTCAAGATGCAAACTCAAAATCCCTGCACTGAGCCTAGAGCTGGTCTAGGTAAAATCTGTAATCCCTTCCAATCCCCCACAATGTATTATTATGTGTATATTATTACTGATACTACTATTAATATTTTATTTTCCACAGAAATCTTGATCAAAGGGCAAAATAGGGCTTGGAGTACATTATATTGTAAATAGGTACCTAGCTCTTAATAAGGAGCACTTTAAAGCAGCTGCATCTTTTCCTAGGCTTGCACAGCTGCTTTATGCAGCTGACATGGAATCCTGGAAAAAAGCACATTTGGTTTAAGATACTCCCAACAGATGCTATGGTTACACCCACACATGTTCCAAATCACACTTTGCCTTTTGTATCTAGATTCCTGCACAGCCCTGATGATCAACTGAAAAAGTTAAGTCATAGGAGAAGAATTTAACTTTTGGAATCATTTGAGTCATTTGTGTGGGAAATATTAGATATAATATATATCTAATTATTCAAAGCACTAGTTCTAATATAGTCGTCAGAACTACTTTCATCACTAACTTTCATATAAATGGAGTAATCTGTACTTATGCATGCAAAAGGACTATGAAGCAGTGTACAAGTAGTATTCAGATATTTCAAATGACACAAAACCCTTTCATAAAGAAAGCGGCAACAACTTTAGAAGTTAAAGTAAATAGCAATAACAATAGCACTTAGACCAGGGGTCACCAACCTTTTGGACCTTAGGGACCACCAAACTCATACTTTTAAAATCCCGAGGACCGCTAATATTTTTTTAAAAAATATAAATATATTTAATATAAAATTTTAAATGGTATGTATGTATGTATGTATGTATGTATGTATGTATGTATATATGTATTTATGTATGCATGTATGTTTTCTTAAGTTTTCACGGGTACATGAATAGAAGAGATGATTCCACCAGACTGTCAATTATTTGGAAGCCTGCACTCACAAACAAAAAAATCTCCACACCACAAGCCAGGCAAACACCTGGGCACAAACAGATCTCCCCTGATACCTCCAGCTCAAACACACCCCAACCAGGCACCCAGATGAAACCTAGCTTCCTAATAAATGATAGCCATCCATTTACTCGGAGCCAAGCCGCACTAAAAGCCTCCAATACAGGAAACACAATGTTGCCAGCCAATCAAGACAAAAAAAAAGCCACAAAACAGACAGAAGATATTAGAAACACCAATCAAGTAGAACACAGCAAACTCCAAGACCAATAAACACAGACCAAGACTCCCAACCAATCAGGATGAAGAAAAAACCATTCTGGCATAGCAGTAGGCTAGTCCCAAATTTAAAACAGAAATGGCCGTGAAAGTCTGACTCACAAACGAACACAATACAGAAGCCTGATGATGGCAGATGAGATTCTGCCAAAACATTGCTACAACTTTAAAAGCACAACTATAATGAGGTGGGAAAACAAAGCTGAATACCGTACATGTAAGTACCCACGAAAACTTAAGAATATATATATATATATATATATATATATATATATATATATATATATATATATATAAATGCTTATTTAATTATAACAAAATCGTAAATGCTTAATCATCACTGTCAGAAAGGAGGGGCCTCTCTCATCCTTTGCGGGGGAAAGAGGGAGGATTTAAGAAGCCACATGGCACCTGGAGGCTGGGAAGAATTGGACGGGGAGGAACAGGCTCCCCCTCAATCGGAAGAAAAGCAGAGCCATCTCATATCTCTCCCAAGTCAGAAGAAACCTCTCCTCCTTTGCCAGGTGTGGCTGCCTGGAGTTGGGGGAGGGAAGGAGGACCAGACTTGAAATGCTGAGGAAGACGGGCTTCTAATAACCAGGCAACACCCTGCCCCTTCGGTCTCCACATAAGAAAAGGACTCCCCGAGGCTAAGCTCCCAGTTTCTCCCACTGCTTCCAAGCAGAGAAGGGTCCTTCCCTGTGTGGAGGCCGAAGGAGGGGGGTGTCAAGCCCAGAAAAGCTCGAGCTCTCACCTGTACAAACAGTCAGGTTATTAGAAGCCCATCTTCCTCAGCGCTATTTTGGTCTGTGCATTTGGTCTCCTCCCCCACACCGCATGCCAAAGGAAAGCTAGCTGGGCTTCTCCTTCCCTCCTATCCTTTCCCCTGCTCTCTTCCCCCCACTCAATCCTACTTTGGGACAGAGGAGGGCATGCTGGAAACGTGTTGGCATTTCCAACACACCTTCCTCCGGTGCTTGCCCACAATTCTTTGCATTCCTCCAGGCCTGGCTTCCTGAGGGGGGAGAGCAGCCCTGATGTCTCTGCTGTCCCCCTCAACAAGAAAAGAAAGCGAGCAGAAACATAGCTCTCACTGGGGGAAAGAGCAAAGATCGGAAGGTGCAGGCAACAGAAAGTGGTGCTTTTCACAGGCAGAAGCTTCCGTCTTCTCTTGCCTGTGCCTTCCTCAATCTCAGCTCTTTTGACCTAGCGAGAGCTATGTTTTGCTTGTTTTTCCTGTGCTTTCCATGGGCAGTGATGGCTGGGGCTGGGGGTCGGGGGGCAGCAGAGCGCCGAGAGAGACAAGGAAACTGATGTCACTCCCACTGCCCCATTCCAGACCTCTGAACTGGATGGTGAGCGCAAACTTCCTCACTCTGCCCCCTCCCACCACCACCAGCCGGTACTTTTCCTGCCCCGAGCAGAAAGGATGGAAGGATGGTATTTTTATGTGACTTGCCAGGACCTTGAGCCTGGTGAGATTTGAATTGCCAAATTGCAGGCAGAAGTAGCTTACAGTACTGCACTCATACCACTGCACCACCATGGGTCAAAGAACAAAATACAGGTCCTATCACTTCCAAAATTTACCCCAAAGCCATAATGCATCATAAAGATAACCTAAACTCATATTAGCTTGCAAGTGCAACTCACTGCAAGGAACACTCTATGGCAAAGAGGCTGGTCCTTCGCTGTTTCCAGGGCAGCTCCAAGGACCAGATCTAGTCACATCGCGGGCCGGATGTGACCTGCAGGCCCAGTTTGACACCCCTGATTTAGACTATTAAGTATCAGAAAAGGCTTATCCGTGGCAGCCCCTAATATGAAACATGTTGAGAGAGAAACTTTTTTTTTTTTTAAATATAATAAAAAGGGTTGTTTTTTATCCCTGTCCATTTTAAGCTGATTTTTGCACAGTACAGTCTATTAATAGTAGTTTTAGCTAACTTTATTTCAATATTCAGGACTATTATTATCTTATTGGCTTATAACCTTTATATATGCCCTTTCTGCATTGTTATTTTTTGGTGATGCTAAAAGCTGTAACTTTGAGAGTACAGATTCCCAGAAAGGGGGCTTGGAAAACAGGTCAGGCTAAATATAATCTGCTGGAGAAGGAAACACTAACCAACTCTGTTATTTTTGTCTTTTCCTTTTTCCTTTTGTTTATTATTGTATTCTTTTTTCTTAATTTTGTTTGTTAGGTGGTCTTTGTTTGTATTCGGGGCTTCTAGGGGGGATATTTTTGTATGCTTTTTAAAAACCTGTAACAAAATAACTTTTTTAAAAAATCCACTCTAGCTTTCTATAAACCAACAATTGCAATTAGGACAACGGAAGCCGAGTCCCCCAAGGTTGGAAGGTATAAAGCAAGCAATTGGGAAAGAGCAGAGAGCAAATACAAGTAATACTATTACTTATTATATACCATATTTTTCACACTATAAGATGCACTTCCCCTCCAAAACTGGGTGGAAATGTCTATGGGTCTTATAGAGTGAATATTGCAGCGGGGAGAGGGGGTTGGTGTGCTACCACTGCTGGGGAACACTGGAGCTTATAGTGTGAAAAAATGTGGTAGTTGTAAATAAAAATAAAAAGACGTCCAGCTGCTAATGTGTTGTTGGTAAAAATGTACAGCATTGATATGCTGAAGTCAGAACCAAATAATATTGTCACAAATGAAACATCAAGATTAAATATTATCATTCTGGGAGTCAGAAACTATCAGGGAATGGTTTAGGTCACTTCATATCCTTTCAATGCAAACAGTAAAAATCATAGAAGAAATTTAGTAACTAACATTATTAATAAAATCAGTTTTCAGGCACAACCTCCAAAGTGACAAAATGAAAGCAATCTGAATCCAAGTCAAGTCACCACAGTAATCCAGGTTTTATGTTCCAATAATGAAAGTATTCAACTGTCACTTCCCAGATTCAGGGGAAGTGGAGGTTGAACACTTTAATAATGACTTACAATACCTTGTTGAATCAGAAACTCCCCTCCCCATCATACTAATTCTAGGAGACTGGAATGTTGGAAGAATAAACAAGTTGGAAGTAAATAAGTACTATAAACAATGAAAATTTGGTTTCAGAATGCCACATGGAGCTGAGTAAATTTACTTTGTTAATGTCATTGTTCAAACAAACAAACAAACAAATCAGCCCATAGCAAATGATGGGTTTGCTTAATGACCATGTCATTTGCTTACTGGCCATCGCAAAAAAGTTGTAATATCAGGCACAGTCATGTGGTGACTCACTTTATGACCGACACAACTTACAACTAAAATTGTGGGCTCAAAAATACAATTGTTAACTTGACAACTAACTGTATTTTTATGTGACTTGCCAGGACTTTCTTTTTTAATTAAAGGGCATAGAAATATGTTTAATTAATCTATAAATACGCTGCAAGCAACGACAGCTTTATTCTGTCAAATAAAACAAAACCTGATGATTGCAACTCAAATCACAAATTCCTTTCAAAGTTGTTACTTCAAATAAAATAATAGTATCAGTACATCACAATACTAGCTCAGCAATATTCCATATACTTCTGTAGAAAAGGAAATAAATATAATGGATTAAACACAGTATGTGGACTTAAATTTGTCATATAATTAAATATGAAGTAAACAAATACACCCTGAAAAGCAATTTAAGAAAAGCAAGTATGCAAGTGACACCGAGAAACTATATACTGAATTGTTATTCTTAAAGTAACTGGCAGCAGCTGAATGGGAAATCTAGAGATTTATTTAAGAAATGATGGGAAATCAAGGAAAACTTTTCTTGTAAACGTGGGCATGACAAAAGATGGAAAACATCTATTATAGATAGATGTAAAAAAAGTTGGTGCAAAAATGCAGAAAATAGGTGTTGGCTTACCTGAGTGCGGTTTCTCAGCATGACTTGGGAGAATCCACATGAGTTGAATCTGCCTTTCTGCCCAGAGACTGAGTCATCAATCTTTGCCATGCCTCTTCCTGTCGGGCCCCAAACTCGTTATGACGAAGATGCAGCCACCTGATGGTCTTGTTTGTGGCATTGGTTCTGCCTTCCACCTGGACACTGGACCAGATGGCTGCCAGGGTGGGAGTGGATCCTCCCAAGGCATGCTGAGAAACTGTGTTCAGGTAAGCCAGTGCCTATTCTCCAGCACGCTTATGGGAGAATCTATGCATATGGGACATACCAAAGCTGGCAGTCCCTATGGGCGGGAAGAAGTCTGGTCCTGTGAACCCCCGTCTGTAAGCACTTGTAGCACTCTTCTGCCGAAGGCCGTCTCTCCTGAGACGTATGTGTCCAGTTTATAGTGCTTTACAAAAGGAAATGGGGAGGACCACGTCGCTGCGCTGCAGATGTCCTCAAGTGAGGCTTGTGTCGCCCAGGCAGCTGTGATAGCTGCACTTCTAGTTGAATGGACGATTACTCATCTGGGTACAGGAAGAGCCTGAGTCTTGTAGGCATTAGCTATAAAAAGCCCTGTTCCAACGGCTTATAGTTGATGAAGAAACTTTGGTACCCACTGAAGATGGCTGAAATGAGATAAACAGGGCTTCAGTTTTGCGATACATCAATGTTCTTTTCATCTATCTAGGGAGTGCCATCCTTACATCCAGTTTGTGCCATCTGTGCCCCATATCATGAGATGGAGTGGGGCAGAAGTCAGGAAGGACAATTTCTTGAGCCCTGTGGAAGTGGGAGATGATCTTAGGGATGAAGGAGTGGTCTAGGTGCAGAACTACCTTGTTTGTGTGAAAGGTGCAGAGGTTTTCTCTGATGGAAAGAGCTGCCTGGTCGAGGTGATGGCTACTAAGAAGGCAGCTTTGATTGTTAGATAGTGCACGCTTACAGATTGAAGAGGTTCGAACAGTGCCTGAATGAGGGCTTGTATGAATGTAGATAGGTTCCAGGAAGGGTATCTGTGAATTGTTGGTGGTTTGAGATTGAGAGTTCCTTTGATAAAGGTGTGGACCACTGGATAGTGGGCTAGGGAGTCGCGCTTACCGTAATGCAGCACTGTGGACAGGGCAGCTACCTGTCTGCATATTGTACTAGGAGAGAAACCTTCGTTGAGTCCCTCCTGCAAAAAGTCCAGGATCTGCGGAATAGAAGCTGCAGTGGGATCCGTGCCCTTTTTAGTACACCAGTGATGGAACACCTTCCAGGTAGCACCATATATTCTGTTTGTGGAGGGCCTCCTGGAGGTTTGTATTGTTCTGATCATTTTTCTTGAAAAGTTATCCTTCCTCAGGATCCTCCTCTCAAGTGCCGGCAGTCAATTGGAGCCACTGAGACTCCAGGTGTTCCAAGACCCCCTGGATGAGAGAGATCCTGTCCTAAAGAATCCTCCGAGAATGGGACACTGACAAGCTCACTAGGTCTGCATACCATGACCGTCTGGGCCAATGGGGAGTTATGAAAAGGGTTTCTGCCTGTTCTAGTAGCACTTTCCTTATTAGCCCCAGGATGAGGGGAAGAGGAGAGAAGGTGTAAAGGAGACCCTTGGGCCAGCGGCTGTGAAGGGCATTGACCCCTTCTGCACTCAGCGAAAGGAATCTGGAGAAGAATCACTGAAGATAGGGGTTTATTGGAGTGGCAAAGAGGTCGAGTACCGGTCTCCCGAATTTCTGAGACATTTCCTGAAAGAGATCTGGGTGGAGTCCACCCTGGTTCTGCTCAGGTAATCTGCCTGTACATTTGATATCCCCAATATGTGCTCTGCCTTGATGGACAACAGGTAAGCTTCTGCCCAGATTCCCAGTTGCTCTGCTTCGGTCATGAGGGATCTGGAGTGAGTCCCTCCCTGGTGATAGACGTGTGCTTTGGTCGCCACACTGTCTGTTTGGATCAATACGTGCTGGCTGGCTAATGTGTTTTGGAAGTGTTTGAGAGCTAAGTGAATGGCACATAGTTCTAATCAGTTTATAAAGTGTTGAAGGTCTGCTGGGCACCACTGTCCCTGCATGTGTTGGGACTGTAGATGGGCTCCCCATCCCAACTGGCTCACGTCTGAAATTATTGTTATGTGATTGGGTTACTTGAAAAGGGACCCCTTGGTGATCACTGGGGAAACCTATCATCTGAGGGACATGAGGATGTCCAATTTCAGTTGAACTTTGACATTGGAGGTGCTAGTGCCTGCCCTCTGGAACGGCAGGAGGAACCATTGGAGAGATCTGGCATGTAATCAGGCCCAGGGCACTATGGCTATGCATGAGATCAATTTTCCCAGGAGTTGGGAAAGCACTGCCAAAGGAACAACTCACTCTGCTGTAATCTGGTTGACCAAGAGCTTGATGCTGTCCTGGCACTCCTGGGACAAATAAACCTCGCACAGATTGGAATCTATCACCATGCCTAAATGTAGTAAGTGGGTGGATGGGACTAGCTGGTTTTTCTGGAACTTGATGGAAAATCTGTGTTCCTGTAGGACATGGATTGTGGAGCCCAGGTCTGACTGAGCTTGTTGGCCGGAACTGGATTAAGAATGTAGTCCAGGATTATTTTGAGGTGTACAGCCAGTGCTGCCAGCACTTTTGTGAAGGTCCTGGGGGCCGATGATAGGCTGAATGGCAGGCCCTTGTATTGATAGCGGTTCCCTGAGCAATAGAACCTGAGAAACCCCCAATTGGAGGGATAGATGGGAATGTGGAAGTAGGCCTCTGTCAAATTGATGGATGTCAGGAGATCGCCCCCCCCCCCGTTATGCCTCCCAAGATTGACTGCAGAGATTGCATTTTGCATCTCTTGTACTCCATGTGATCGTTCAGCTTTTTTAGATCCAGGATCGCTCTCCACCCCCCACGGCCTTCAGAACTACGAATAGCATGGAGTAAAACCTGTGTCCCCTCTGGTCCTCTGGTACTGGCTAGATGGCCTGGATGTCCAACAAGTGCTGACTGCCTTGTTCATGACCTCTTTCTTCAAGAGGATTTGGAGGTTGGGCAACGGCTGAAGGTCCTTGGAAAAGTGGAGAGAAAATCCAGAGTGAGACCAAATCGCACAGTTTTCAGGACACAAGAATCAGATGTGATAGTCTCCCATTGGTTCACAAAAAGTGCCAGCCGGCCACCAATGGGAGGAGGGATTTGGAAGTCATTTGGATCAACGAAAGGGACAACTTCTTGTTCCACAAAAAGGATTGGAACTGTTGTCTATTTTTATCTCAAAATTCTTATCTATCTGGAGGTCGATCTGATCTGGGCTGGTAGAATCTATGGAATTGCGAGAATTTCTGACCGGAATCTGAGGAACGAAAATGGCTGCCTAGGATGTAGAGAGAAGCCTTTCTATCAGCCCTCCTGTTAAGAGAGGAGAAAACCTTCTGTTCATCCTTGTTTTCTACCAGGAAGGGATTCAAGGCATCTCCAAATAGAAATGAACCCGTGTATGGACCGGAGGCCACTTTTCATTTAGTTCTAGCATCCATCTGCCAATGTTGCAGCCAAAGCAAAAGACGAGAAGTAATGTTTCAGTGGCTGCCACCAATTTATTGATGTCCTGATTTCCTTTGAGGGAATCCTGGTTTGTAATTGGCAAAGCCAGAGGATGGATGTTCTAGTGAAGAAGGCAGTGGCAGCTGTCACTTTGACTGCACAGACATTGGCCTGGTGCATCCTGCAGAAATTTTGTTCCGCCTTCTTAACCTCTGTCTTAAGGGCCTTCTGCTATGTCACCAGAAATCGCAGAGAGAAACCAAGGACGTCAATGGTTCGTCTAGAGGAGGCAATTGGAGTGACTTGGTAAGGAGAGGAGCCATATTAAAAAAAAAAAATTATGGTTACACACACACACACACGGTATGGGGAAAGCGCTTGGCTGCATCCATTGTCTCTGAACTATGTCCAGAAATAGTTTGGGACAAGGGATTTTCTGCTGCAGAACTGTGGGCTTAGAAAAAACCCTGCTGTTGGGACCCTGATTTTGGGGTGACGAAGCTGGAACACTAGGCTGAGGACCTATTTGGGCCATGGTCATAGCCTTATGGAGTAGGGATTTAAACAGTCCTGGACTGAACAGTTCCGTGAACGGGGGCAGATCAGGAGATAAATCCTCATCTTCTGAAAACCCCTTTTCTCCCTGACCTTCCTCCTCCATAACTGATGCCCTAACTTCTGATGGAGTGGGCCGGAGAAGCAGCCCTCTGGTGTCTAAGGGATTCCATTGAGGTCTGGTATCTAGTAGATTCCACAGATTGCAATGGGGGAATCAGACCTTAGGGAAGGCTGGGCTTAATTTGTGGAAGGCTCCTCCTCCTCCACGGGACTCCTCCCCAGCATTCCCCAATTTTGGTGAAGACGAGAGAAATAAGCACCTTTGTCCTCAATGCCCTAACAATTTGTTGGCCAAAACAGGACCACACCAGATGGAAAAAAGGTTGGGGCTTGATGCTCTTCACAGCTCAAAGAGAACGGACGTGTCAGGTAAGTACCAACGCCCTTTCTCCCATGAACTGTTCAGAGCATCCAGCAGTGTGACATACCAAAGCTTGGCCTGTCCTATGGGAGGGACTCCGTCTGGCTTGGAATTCCCTCCTGGTCCCTGTGGACCCGTTGCAGAACTCTTCTGCCAAAGGAGGCCTCAGTGGATGCAAACACATCTATTTTATAATGCCTAGTGAAGGGCGATGGAGAGGCCCAGGTTGCGGCTCAACAAGTTTCAGTTATTGATGCCTGTGTGGCCCACGCTCCTTGTTGAATGCGCTGTTATGCCCCTGGGCACCTGTAGTGATTGAGTCTGATACGATTTCGCTATCGCGGCCCGTAACCAATGGCCTATTGTAGAAGATGAGACCTTGCATCCCTGAGTGTTGGACTAAAACAACACAAATAAGGCTTCCGTTTTTCTGAAAGTCACTGGGCGGTTAATATATATTCGCAATGCTCGCCTCACATCAAGCCGATGCCATTGTAGTTCCAACCCTTGGGATAGTCTGAGACAAAAATTAGGAAATATCAGCTCTTGTGCCCTGTGAAAAGCCGAGTTAATTTTGGGTATAAAGAGACGTAAGAGACGGAGCCACCTGAGAGAAGCACTGGTAAAGAAGGAAGCGGCTGTGGCCGCTCTGATGGCCCACACATCAGACTGATGGGCCCTGTGTAGGGCCAGCTTGGCCCATTTTTCCTCCGGCTTTAATGCCTCCAGCGCTTCACTGGGAATGGAGGACGAGGACGCTAATCCTACAACAGGTTCGTTTACCTCAGGAATATTCAATAATTTTAAGAAATCAGGGACCAAATTAAAGTATTTCCTGTCATAATCCATGGGGGCAGGGTGCACTGCTGTGGAAGCCCACTGTTTCTGTATCAGGTCCACAAACATGTGAGGAACTGGAATCACATTCTGCCTTGACTACCGATTGGCTGAAAATTAGATCTTCTGGTCCCAGTTCTGAAGGAGTTGGAGTGGTAGAAGGGGACAGCTTGTCCGGGCGCACAGTGTTTTTGGCCTTAAACAATAATGATTTGAATAGTTGTGGGCAGAATAAGCCTGTAAATACAGGCTGGTCAGGAACAAGGCCCTCATCCTCAGACATCCCCTTTTCTAAGGGGTCCGCTTCTGAAAGGTCCAGGTCACTGTCATGTATTGATCCCTATTCAATCTGTTCCATTGGATCAATGTGCTCTACCTCTTCTGTCTCCTCCTTCTGCGGTCTGTGGAGGAGCATATCCCCTTGAAACTGTACCTGGGTATAGTGTTGCTCCAACCTGGCCAATGATCGAACTGATTGTGAATCATACTCAGCAGGTGCAGGCTGATCCCTGGTCAGAACCACATATTGTAGGCCTGCTGCAATTCCCTGATGGATAGCCATCTCCATCCAGGCCTTCATCCTCTCTAGCACTTTGTCTGGAAGAGTTTGGTCCTGTGAAAGTCCTGCAGCAGTTGGTGTGAACGTCGCTTCAGGTGCCCTTCGCATGGTTGGTGATCCAGTTGACTGGGCGTGTTGACTCTGTGGAGCCACGCTGCTCCTGGATGAGAGGGGGAGATCTGGGGGGGAGGAGGGGGGAAAGAGGAAGACGGCACTGGACTGGGGGGGCGAAGCTTGAGAGGTCCTGTGTGCCTCCCATGTGCACTTATCTGTCTTTCCAATGCCTTGTAGCACCTGTTGGCGTCTTTTTCTGAGGCCTTAGAATTCCCTTTTGTCTGTTTAGATTTGTGCTGAGATTTAGATTTGACACTTAAGGTTGAGATCTGGGAACCACTACCACCTGCCATTTTGATTAGAGATTTTACAATATGCTCGTTATTTAGTACTATGCTGTATAGGCGGTTGGCATGCCCAGGGGCCTGACCAAGGGTGGACAGGATGCCCTGAAATCGACCCCCCCCTTTTTAAAATATAAATATGTATGTATGTATGTGTGTGTGTGTGTGTGTGTGTGTATATGTTTCTAATGAGTTGTATCTCAATAATAATAAATTTATTATTACTATTATATTACTAGTATTATTAAATTGTTATTATTATTATATTATTATTAGTGTATATATGTATGTAAATATATACCAATACAACAGCTAATTTAATTGGATATCCCAATCAGCCAAATTGAGAATGCCTAACAGGACAAAGTATTAATCACAGGCCTTCAACAGCTTCCCTGCACAGGCGGACACTGGCCTAGGTGCTCACTGTTGTGCCGCTGGTTAGGGAGAAATGTGAGGGTTAAGCCAACAAGAATAACAGATGGCCTCAAATATGGTTTAAAATGAGGTTGCAATAATTCCTTGGGGTTTTTGAATAAAGACCCTCTGATCAGGAATAAGAAACTACCTCACACAGTCGACAGAAGATTCGCACTCAGCATGGCCATGCGGTCTGCCTACAACAAAATGGCGACCAGCCGTTATTTCTGGTGTGTGCGCCAGCAGCAATCTCCCGCCGTGAGACGGGATTAGCTCCAGACAGCTTTCCCTTAGTACTAAATGGCTGGGAGGAGTGAAAATAACCAGGCATTTAAGCCCTACACCCCAAGGTGGCGTTCTGGGGGGAAAACAGCAATACAACTCGGTTGTGAGTGAGAGAAACAAAACCACACGTTTGTTAAAATGGCACAGCTATCGCTATGGCAAGGGCAGGGCTAGTGGTTGGGGGTGTGGAATGAAGCCGAAGCCGCCCTCCACTTCAGGGCACGAGAAGTGCTTCCCGATACAGCAATCACTGACAGCCAGATGGAAAAAGGCAGCATGGGTAGATCGTTAAGCAATTTGTTGAGAGAACCTGAAAGACGAATTGACTGTCTCCAAACCTGAAAAGAGAAATTCTCCTGTTTCGGCCAAGGAGTAACAAAAAAGCACTGCCTATCCCTCACGAGGCTGAGCCAAAACTGGGGAACGCTGGGGAGGAGTCCCGTGGAGGAGGAGGAACGTTCCATAAATTAAGCCCAGCCTAGACATGCAAAGACTGAAGCATCTCCCACTACTGGATGCTCTGAACAGCTCATGGGAGAATAGGATATGGAGCAACTTAATGGTACAAAATTGAGAAAGGATTTTTTTTGCAATCCAGTATAAAGTTTAAATAATAAAACCGGCAAAAATAAGCCAACAATTTATTATTAATAAAAACCCTAACCATTTTTATCCTTGATAGAAATTACAGTAGAATAAGACCAAACCATCAGAAAAATAAACTTTGTGGGTGGATAGTTCTGATGCATACTATTGGAAATATCAAGGGTTTGCAGTCTGTCAAACAATAGCAGGTATTTGGTTTGGTCATCCTTCTACATCATCACTGTCTTTAGAAACCAAAGTGAGCCTTGTAGGGAAGAGTGCTATTGCCAGCTTTAGCCACTATGCCACCTAACCCATTGCTGGACAGGTAAGACCTAGTTATAGTTGTTCAACTATGGATATGCCACAGTTACATTATTGTACATAGAGTCCAAAGCCACATCTGATGTAAACAGCAACACTAATTTGTTGACTGGGATACCTGGCCATGATCATATTAACCTGAAGCAACTTAGAAATCCTAAATAATTTGGAAAAGGAATGGAATAATGGACAAGTGAGACTTTTGTTTTTGTTTTCTTATTCTTCCACCTTTTAAATAAATATATTTTATAATGCTTTAATTTGTTTTTAATATTATGTTGTAATATTTTTAAATTAATAATATTAAAAAGAAATATTGGGATGACAATTCTGTTGCCAAGTCACATGGTCATTAAGCAAAACATCATGAGATTGGCAGATTTACAACTTGACTTCCTGTGGTTCAGTAAATCACCCATGGTCATTAAGTGAGACATTTTGTAAATGTGAGTGTTCTATTGACTCTGATTGTCCAAAGTCAACTATCAAGTATGTAAATGGTGCTCATGTAACCTTAGGATGGTTATCTGATGGTTATAAACATCTATTGGCTGTGAAACACTCATATTTTGATCATGTGACCATATGGATGCTGCCACATGTGAAGACTGATCATAAAGTTACTTTATTGCTTTTTCAAAACCATTACAACTGGTTATTAAACAGGTCAATCATTAAACAAACTCGACTTGTACAGAATCCTTCAAACGTAGAAATTACTTAATGCAAAATTGCAGGACTTTAAATAAGAACATCTACAAGCTTTAACTGAATAAGTAGATATTAAAGTTCGGCCAGTAATAAGCTGGACAAACCTGTATGCACTGCTGCTTCTTTTTCAATTTTAAAGCAAAATATGTTAGTCTATGATACCTTTATGAACTGAAAATCAAACAGTATTTTGATTTTGATAGGGTAAACCAAAACAATACTGAGATGGCCAAATAGACAAAAATCATTCCTTTTAAGAAGAACTGAATTCAGCTAAAAGAAAAAGAACCCCCAGTGAAAGCATTATTCCTCTTCTCCTTTACACTAGCAATCTCTGATACAACTTACAGTTAATGATTAATCATTCTCCTGTGGAGGAACTTGTGTACTGCAGACTGTGGAAATTTTACACCTGGCTCTAAAATCCTTTCATTTGTCTGTGAAACTGAAAATTATAACCAATAAAGTGGAAATTCCAGGTAGTATTTTTCATGACTAGATCTGTGTGACAGTAGTAAAAGACAACGACTGTGCTCCTTACGTTTACAATATATAGAGCAACAATCCAAAGCAGTATCAAGATGCTCACTTTACAGATTGAAAAAATAAAGCTTACAAATTAGTGGTGGTAATGACTGTTAGTTTATATCTTTTATATACGTTTATTTTACACAAACAGAAAAAGACTTCACAGAATTAAAGTATATTATAATGATTAAAATTCATTTGGAATTGTCAACAGTTTAAATAAAGACAAAAAGTATTAACGAATCAGTCAACAATTCCCAGTTTCAAAATATCTACGTTGTATCTATTTTAAACAATTCAGCAGTTCATTTTAAAAATTATAATAATCAGAAACTTTCCTATAGTGAACAAGCAGCAAAAGCAAAAATAAAAATGAGAAATGGCCTGAGAAATGAGGGCCTTAATCTCATCTGATAATTCTGGGTCCAATCTATCTGCTGAGCAGAGCCCCACTGCAGTGGGAGTAAATGTGGCCTCAGGAACCCTAGTTCTTTCTCTCATCTGTAAATCTGCAGGACTAGGGATCACGCAATCAAAGGGAAATCTTTCAGTTTGGATTTCCTCTGCAGATAAAATATACTCCTGGCTCTCTATCTCCCTCTGATGACTATACTCCAGGAGCTGCAGGCAAATCTTGCACAAATGGGTGCTGAGGGCGGGAACAACCAGGATCTGGCTGGGAGGGGAGGGAGAATACCTCTCCTGCTTGCTTCTGAGCTCTGGAGAACTGCTTTTCAAGCGTCCTCTGCCGTCTTTCTTTTGCTCTGGTAGGCTTCCTGGAATAAAGAGCTTTTGCCTTTATCTTGTTTGCTACCTCTTTACTTGCAGATCTGACCTTCTTGGGGCTCTGCTTGGACTATTTAGCATATTTGGGCCCCATGCTGGCTGCAGAGTAATCAGCCCAGATATCATTCTAGGAGGAGAGCTGAGTGCTCAATCCGCCAATCCTTTCCTTTTGGGCAGCTCTTCAGCCCTGGGTGCCTTCCCTAGGCTGTGGCAGTGGCGGCACTACCAGTTTCCTGGGGTAGCCTGCACAACTCGCCACACAGTCTACAAAGAAGATGACGGCCGGCGGCCCCAAAAATCAGCTGTTTGGCCCTATAAGCTAAAATGGCCACCCCAGAGTTACCTGGTTGAGCCTGGGCACGCAAATCGTGCGCTGGAGTCAATCACAGCTGCAGTTGAAGCAATTCCCTCCCGGGGTGGGAGATAGCAATCAAGCTCTCCCCTGCTTGCCTGGGCTGTTAGGTCCTAATTAGTTAGGGGAAGCATGATGACGGAGCTAAGAGCAGGCTGTAAATTTCAAATTGCTGCGTGTCTTATGTTGAAAACTTTTGCAAACCTTTGGAGAATCCACACATTGAAGAATGCTGCTTTTCCTACTAATCGTTGGAGCCAATCTTTGCTACGTCTCTATAGGCCAAGACTGAGTTGTGTCTCGGGACTTCCTGGCCTGACAGGAAGAGGTGTGGCAAAGAATGATGACTCAGAAAGGCAGATTCAACCCGTATGTGTGGAGTCTCCCATAGGCATGCTGGAGAATGCCAAAAACCAATTATACTCTGGTCCATTTCTGTAAACAATAATCACAAGGCAGTGCCAGTCAGTGACCAGTTACAATTATTCAAGTCTTGGAACAATAATAAAATTCTCAGTCCCCATTCTATGTAAAACAATAAACTATATCCATATTTTTAGAATAAACTGTGCACATCTACAAGATCCTTTGCAAAATCCCCCCACAAACCCTAAAACATTTATTTAAAGGGATAAACTATGAATCAATCCAAACGGTATTCCTCTGTTGCATTAGAAGCATCTTGCTATTGTTTTCTTTATTTTTCCTTGTATGGCTTTATTAAATAAATAAAAGCAAAATAATAATAACAACAACAGTAATAATGTTTCTTCTTTAGTGTTAACGGTACTGCAAGCATCCAGAGGACCACAGATGGCAGCAAAGAGAAAAAGAACCCACTTTGTTTCCATTCAAATATGACCTGAATTTCTGTGGCAGCAGTATCATGCCAGCTATTTTGCAAATGCTTTCTTAAGTGGCCACTGGTGGAAGGCTGGTGTAGTGGCTGGCTTGGAGGAGAGGTGTTCACATTCAATATTCATATCCATGTAACATTGTTATCAGGAGTGGGATTCAACCGGTGTTACTACCAGTTTGGTCAGAGTGTGTTTTGTGTGCGCGCTTGTGCTTCGCACACTGTGTGCGTGTAAAACAATTGCAAAAAACATCAGCTGTGCCACCTAGACAGCTGATAAGCACTGCGTGTGAATGTGCAACATTTGAAAATCCTCTTCTTTCCTGCTTTCCTGTGTTGTGCAAAGCAGCTGAGGTTGAAAAAAGCAGGAAATAAAGGACAGCGAAGAGCCCAGGCAGGCAGGTGGGCCAAACAGACAACCAAAAAGTCATTGTTCTGAACCAGTTCGTGTCTGCTGCTCTTCAGTGCTACCGGTAGCATTCTACCCGATTGTTACATAAAACAAAGTTTATGGAAAGTCACTAATAGGCAGAGAAAAAATCCTAAATCATTCATTGCAGAGCAACGAAAATCATTTAAACCAGGGGTCCCCAACCACCGGTCCCCAGACCGGTACCGGTCCATGGAACAATTTCTACTGGGCCGCTGGTTTGCTGGGCGCCGCCATCTTGTTTTGATGAAAAAGTGCTTCCGGTGAGCTTTTCCGGGTAGAAAGCAGCGTTTGGGTGCTGAAAGAATCCTCGCGCCTTAGTTTCATCGAGGGGGGGGGGGGCGGCTTTAAACAAAATTAAGGCGCGAGGATTCTTTCAGCACGCATGGCAAGGTGAGCCAAGTGACCGTCCTGAAGCCGTCGCGAAGCCCATCGACATAGGTACAAAGGAGGAGTTGAAGGTGGTGGGGAGAAGCGGGGGACGGCTGGCTGGCCGGTCGCTCGGCTTGGCTTGCCATGTGTGCTGATGCCAGTACCGGGCCGTGGATGATTTTGTGATGCTGGTACCGGGCCGCGGCACAAAGAAGGTTGGGGACCACTGATTTAAACCACATACGAACAGAAAAGAAACCCACATACTTTTTGGAGGGGGCCTTGGACCATAAGTAAGCCAGTTCAGCATAAACAATAATACAAAGGCACAAAGTTGATTTTCAATCAATGAAGATATGTCTAATACAAGAGTTTTTCTTGCATGCAGAACAAAAAATAATTAGCTATCTTCATCAGCTCATCATTAAGTTCTTCAGAGTAGTTGTACTTGACACAACGCATCAAAATAGCTTTCTATGACTTACTAAACAAAAATAAAATTTCTACTTCCTGATATATTAATTTTATAATTTTGAGTTAGTCTCGTTTAGAATAGAGCTGTATTACATATATTTACACACAATGCTATTCCCTTAAAAGTAGGTTTATGTTCTTGTGGTTATAAGCAAATAGGTATTACAGTATTACTCACAAAATCAGTGACTTAATTAAATGTCAAACATAATTCTATTCACTCTGCCATCATATATGAAATATTTAACCTGGCTTTGCAGCCTGCAAAAAATCTAATATGAGTGACGTAAGCCTTAGTGGGATCCACACTGTTTCCCTTGTTCCATTTGCAGAAGGCTCTCCAAGTGGCTTCATAAATTTGAATGGTGTAAGGTCGTCTGTCTGCCTGTATGGTGTTAATAACTTGAGGAGAGATTAGCCCCCTTTAATTTACACCTCAAGTGCTAGGCAGCCAATTGGAGTCACTGTGGCTCTGGGTGTAGGATTGGCCCCTGACTGAGAGAGATCCTGTCGGGGGGATCCTTCATGGACATGACATAGACAGACTGACCAATTCTGTGAACCACTGTCTCTTGGGCAATATGGTGCTACTAGGAAGATCTTGGCCTTCCGCTGCAATGTCTTCTTGATGACTGCTGGAATGAGGGGTAGCAAAAGGAAGGCATAAAGGAGACCCCTTGGCCATTGGCAATGAAGGGAACTGACTCCCTCCACCCCCTGCAATGGGAACCTGGAGAAAAAATGAGGCAATTGGTGATTGACATTGGATGCAAAGAGATTGACTAATGGTTGCCCAAATCTTTTTGAGATTTTCTTGAAGATAAGAGGATGCAAGGTCCACTCTGAGTGGTCTATTGTGGACCTGCTCAACCAATCAGCTCTGACATTCAGTGTCCCTGATAGAAGCTAAGTTTTCCTCCGCCCATTTACAAAGTCGAGAAGCTTGTCTCATTAGGGCTTTGGAGTGTGTCCCTCCCTGGCAATTGATGTGCGCCTTAGTGGCCACATTATCTGTTAAAAGGAGCACATCCTGTGCTATGATTCCTGATTCAAATACTGTAAGGGCTAGGAAGGCTGCTCATAACTCTAGCCAATTGATGTTATGTTTTAAGTCAGAGATGGTCCAGGTTCTCTGTGCTACCCTGTCCTGACAGAGGGCCCCCCATCCCAATAAGCTAGCAACGGTGGTTATGGTGATGTGTTCCTGTTCTTTAAACGAACACCCTTTGTCTAAGACCAAAGAGGTCCACCAAAGCAAGGATGATAGTACATTTCGTGGTAACCTCACTCAAATGGGAGATGCCCCTTTCCTAGCTTTCTGATAGGGGAGCAAGAACCACTGCAGTTCCCTAGAGTGCATGCATGCTCATGGCACAATATCGATGCACAATATCATCTTGCCCAGTATTTGAGTTATTTGGGCAGGAGAGGCCCTTCTGGAGGAACGGAGCTGACGTGCAGACATCTGTAAGTCTTCCCTTTATGGTTGGGAAGGAAAAACTATTTCTGCCTCCGTGTCTATAATTGCACCGAGCTGCAATAGGCGAATAGTAGGACAAACGTGGCTTTTTTCCTTGTTGACAAGAAAACCGTGAATCTCTAAAGTCTGCAGGGTGGTTGTCAAATCCTGAATGGCTTGGTTGTGAGACCTTGACAAGATTAAGATATCATCCAGGTAGGACAAAATCAGGATTGGTGCAGTTCTGAGTTGTGCTGTCAAGGCCACCAAGATATCAGTAAACGTTCTGGGGGCAACACTAGGCCAAATGGGAGGGTTCTATATTGAAGATGTTTGCCCACATAACAAAACCTCAGATACTGGCAAGATGGGGATATGTAAGTATGCCTCTGTGAGGTCTACTGGTGTTAAATGGTTCCCCTGTCTCACAGTCTTCAAAATTGATTGGAGCGTGCGCATCTTGAACCTGCGATAAATTAGAAAGGTGTTTAGTCTTTTGAGGTTCAAAATAGTCCTCCAGCTCCCTGAAGCCTTTGGAACTACAAACAGCATTGAATAAAATCCCTGCCCCTATTCATCCTGCAGAACCACTTCCACTGCTTGAATTGACATGAGGTGCAGGATCACTTCCTCCATCAGCTTCGTCTGGGGGAGTTTGTTGACACAGGGCAGCAGATGAAAAATCTGGGGGGATGGGATCTGAATTCGAGGGCAAGCAACCTGGTTGTTCGTCTGATGCAAGCATCTGAGATAGTGTGCTCCCATTGGTCCGCAAAAAATTCGAGTCTGCCACCAACAGGAGCCACTTCGTGCTCATTTGTATTTGCGAAAGGGTCTGTTGGAATACCCCCAAAATGGCCACTTAGTTTGTGTTTGTGATCTTGCCTTGTAACGTCCTCCTTGTGCAGGTTGGACGTCTTGTCACTGACCAAAGCTGCCCTGAGTCTGTTGACCTTTGGTATGGTGTACAAAAGGAACATTGGTAAAATAGAGAAAACCTAGAGTCCTCTTTCTTTGAGACCGAAGGCATGATCTTATGCTTGTCTTTGGACTATACGAGGACTGGATCTAACAGGACACCAAACAGTTTGCCACCTTTGTATGGTTCTGATGCAAGCTTCCATTTTTGTTTGGTGTCCGTCTACCAGTATTTGAGCCACAGAAGGCAACAGCCTGCTACAGCAGAAGAGAGTGCAGAATGCAAACTTTACTGAATTCAAAGTTGCATCAGCTGTATACCCAGACTCAGCAATCACCTTGTTGAAGTCTAGATGCGTTCTGATGTTGCTGGTCGGCACTTGTTCTTGCATTTGCCATAGCCAAATTAAGGACGCTCTGGTGAAGAAGGATGCCACTGTGGCAGTTTTGATCACCCATGCAGCAGCCTGGTGCGTCTTACGCCAAGCAAGGTGCATCTTCTTGGCCTCGCCCTTTAAGATGTTATCAGTGTCGTTCAGTGTGGCTGAGGATGATGCTAGTGCCAAGACCGGATCATCGACTTCTGGCAGATTTAAAGCATCTACAAGTGGCGAGTCGACACTGTAAAAGCATTTGTTGAATGCAGTGGCACTAGAACATGACCCTGGAAAGTCCAGTTGTCTTTGGACCATGTTTCCAAAAATTTCATAAGAAGGAATTACATCCGTTTCCTCTTTGGGGTCAGTGAAGAGGGACTAATTACTCCCCCCTTATGTATGGGAGTTGGGGCCTCTGTATTCAGCTCTAACCCAGTCACGCTCTTTGCTTTGGCTAATAAAGGTTTAAATAGCTGGGGTTTCCTCCTCCGACAGGTCCTCTATCTCCCCTTCCTTGGTGGAATATTCAGATTGGTCTTCCTTGAAGAGACCGAGGAATAATCCAGGGGCACCGCAGATTGCTTTAGAGACTGTCTGGTGGTGCATTTACTGAGGTGAGAGATGACTGAGTTAGCGACTGTCTGAGTGGGTGGAATGGCTTGTTGTGGTCCAGCCATCAGACCCTGTCTAAACATCTGGGTAAACCACTGTTGAACCTCTATAGGCATCAACTGGATTGCTGGGTTAGACATTTGACTTGACTAGGTGGCTGTTTAAGGCATAGGGCTTCCCACCCCAGCCTGATAATACATAGGAGCAGGAATTGGGAAACCAGGTGCCATTGGAATAGGTATGCCCCAATGTGAGCAACCAGGAATTTCTGCAGCTTGAATGGTACTAATTGGCTGCCCGTTTCTCTGTCCCTGAGCTTTCCCCATAAGATGCCACAGGTGGACTGTCCTGATTCTCCCGTTCCCTAGGAGGACTAAGTTGTATTAACTTTTCCCGCTCTCTTGTGTTCTTCTCCACCTGCTTGATTAAGGCATTGTGTCGCCTATGTTCAGCCTGTTCCTCTGCCTTGGACCTTCTAGCTGCTCTGGCTTTGGCTCTGATTTTCTCTGCAGCTTCCTAGACAGAACCCCTGTTTTTACGGTGTCATTTGTTCTTGCCTGTCTGCTGTGTCTCAGAGGTCTGAGGTGGAGAAAGTGTGGCCATGGAATCATCCATAATTTAATTGGATGATGGTAATCCAAATTGGAAGGAAAAACCCTATATAATTTGCAAAGGAACACTAAAAAGAAAGAGAGATAATATTCCTAGAATGGGGGGCTATCTGAGACCTACTGAGTGAAAAGGCAAAAAAAAACTTGTTCCATCTGCTAGTTGCAGCAATCTATCTGGTTAAAGGATCACTCTATAATAGGAATGAGAAGAGCCTCTGAAAATTATGGCAGTAACTCCTGAAAAACAACAGGAAGGCTTTCTGTTGAAAGTGGCTATTAGAATCTGAACAGGCTGTTATGGAATGTCAGCCAAGCAGATAGATCCGGAGTAAAGTAGCTTTGCAAATTCCCAGGTCTTTGTTATGCAAAATGGTGTTCCCGCCATCAGTGAGTTGAAAACTGTCCCCAACCCAACTTCCTGCTCTGCCTAGGCAATTTACTTGGGCAGATTTGCCTAGCAGGCACAAATCACTCCAACTCTTCCCAGTACCTTCCTTTGTAGTCGTTGGAGTGATTTCTTGCAGATTGCCTCAGGTGCGAAGAAATTGAGCATCGGAGATCAGCTGAGAGTTGCAAAATCGATCTCTTCCAAGTGCGCCGCAATCGCTCTCTCTCTCTCAACTGGCTAGACAGTGCTCCCTTCCCTTGGGCAGCCTGCCTAGCAGGAGGGTCTGCACCAAAAACGCTCCCAGTACCTTGATCTCGGCGCTGGGAGCGATATCATGGTTCGGTGCTTTGGCGCAAAAACAGGAGCTCCTTTGCAATCTTGCAGGCATGAAGTTGTATCTATGCCTGCAACTGTATTGCAGTGAGCACGAAGGCAGAAGGAAGCCCTTCATGCTTCTAGTCCCCTTAGGACTGTTTGTATATCAATTCCAAAATAAAAGAAAAAGAATTAAGCTGCCAGAGTTCCTCTATCTGTAAATACAGAGGAGCTATCGAGCAGCACCTCTGTTCAGCCAAGACTGAATAGAATAACTGGGGACAGTGGCCCAAAGGGGGCATGTGTCTTCAGTTTTTTCTATTCAGTCTTATAGCTAAGCACAGCTGAATATAACCCACACATGGATCCTGTCGAAACCATTCTGGAGAATGATGGAGAAAACATTTACAGGTAAAGTCTTATTAGATCCTCTGAGATCTCAAGGAAAAGTATATCCAATTCCTTCAGTCTCTTTTCATAGGAGTTAGTATCTTTCTTCAGTTTACACTTGTTGCCTTTGTTTCAAGCAATTTCAAATTACACTTATTTACATCTTGCCATCCCTAATCTGACCCGTACAGAATGAGATGAAATTATTACTTCCTTTAACTTGGAAATCAGACTTCTATGGATGAAACCTAAAACAGGATATATAAATAACACTGCTGATTCAATAAACATCGTTCCAAGGTATTTTTCACAAGCACCCTTCACAAACACTTATCTCCTTTTACAGCAATGCAACTTCTTTCTATTTCCTAAGTGAAAAAAAATCTACATTCTCTCTCTCTGTGTGTGTGTATGTATATGCATATTTAAAAAATTCTGGTCATTTCTATCCTTCCCATTTTTGTGTGATCTATAAAATTAATGAGCATACATACCAACTCTTGTTCCAAATTATTAACAATACTGAAAACCAGAAGTCCCTGGAGAGAACTTTGTAGCCCCTGTTCAATTTGATGAGGAACCATTGATAGAAGACAGATTTATCAATCCTTTTGTCACTTGGTTTAGGACAGTGGTTGCCAACCAGTGGGCCAGGGACCACTGGTGGTCCACGAGAAAATTTTGGTGATCCGCAGAGAAATGTCCCCCCCAAAGCACTCCCCCCAAAGCAATTAATTCAGGCTGCGCAGGAACACAAGGCTACGCCGCCCACATGGCCCGCCCACTCACTGGCTCACACCCTTCGGCTGAGTGCAAAACTTATCTTGAGTAGAGCCACACAACCTGGAACTGGAAGGTAAGACTAACAGTGGGAGACGGAAATCTGCCCCAGGGTGGCTTGCTGACGTTGGTGGGAAAGTCGGTCCCATATTCCAGAGCTGCAGTAGTCACAAGACTGGCTCTTGGTCTTCCGGAACAGCTCCTCCACTCCATGGCAGGCCGGTGCACCTGGGTGGAGGAGCAGCTGCTCCGGGATGACCAAAGGGCCAGTCCTGTGACTACTGCAGCTCTGGAATATGGGACCGACATTACCACCAACATCAGCAAGCCACCATCAGTCAAAATTCATATTAGTGGTCCGCAGGATTTAAAATTATGAGTTTGGTGGTCCCTGAGGTCCAAAAGGTTGGCGACCCCTGGTTTAGGAGAATAAATGGCAGAAGTCTTCTCAATTTAACCAGCTTACTCCCAGTAAGTTTTGCAGAATGGCAAAACGAATGGCAGCATAGGCAGTAAGTGGTTGCACTCAGTTATGGTGCATCCAAAATGGTGGTGGAGCAGGCAAAATGGCACCACATAATTCCAAAAGTAATAAAACAGTAAACTATTTGCCATACAAAATACCTTGCTGGGGATGAGCAATCAGAGTAAAATGAGAATTAGAAGACTAAACTCTGTTTATTAGCCAGATTAATACCCTGGGCTATTTTCTCTCTTTTGATTTGTGTTTGAGATCTTTAATTGTACAATTAAACTTTTAATGCACTCATTTGAAGCAAAACCAGCTATACATCTGTTTTCTAGTTTGAATCAAACAGTGAAAGCTACGAACTGTATAAGCCAATGTTTAGTTATATCCTTTGTGATTATGCTCATTATGCTTTGGGCAAACACCTTTTTACGAGCTCTTTGTGCAACCAAGAAACCAAATGCCTCCCTTAGGTACCATTTGCACAGCTGGTCATTCACTTGCAGTGGATCTCTTCTGTGGGCTAGAAGAATGAATGAGCAAACCCATCTGAGTCCTGGGACTTCAACTTTCCCTCGAAAATGGGCGTTGGAAGAAGTTACCCTGAACGCCCTTTCTATCTATGCTGCGAGAGAGCCCAGGATGGGTTGACTCCTTCCTATGACATCATAGCCGAGTCTGTACTAAGATATAAAAGCCAGCCCCCGGAAGAGACCCCAGCTTTGGTGAAGATACTTGACAGACTAAAAGATGTCTCGGAAAGCACAAATGAATACAGAAATATGACTTACGCTCTCCGGACGAATCAAGGAGGGGCTGGGCTCTCTCGCAGCATAGATAGAAAGGGCGTTCAGGGTAACTTCTACCAACGCCCATTCTCCTCCATGCTGCATCGAGAGCCCAGGATGGGACATACCAAAGCTTGCATGTCCACAGGTGGGACCTCGTCCAGCTCATCACACCGACTGTTGAACCACTCGTTGAAGCACCCGTCTGCCGAAGGCTGCAGTTGCCGAGGCAAAGGCATCCAGATGGTAGCATCTAATGAAAGGAGACGGAGATGTCCATGTGGCCGCACGACAGATCTCCTCCAAGGGTGTTTGGGTCGCCCAGGCAGCTGAAGTGGCCTCGGTTCTGGTAGAGTGCGCCGTCAGACCTCAAGGAACCGGAAGGGCTACAGCTTTCTAGGCCTGCTCAATGCAAGATCTGACCCACCTGCTAATAGTAGGAGAAGAGGCCTTGTGCCCCAAGTGAGAAGGGAAAAGGAAACAAAATGGCTTCAGACTTCCCGAAGGAGGAAGTGCACTTAATGTATATTCTAAGAGCCCTACCTACGTCTAGCGAGTGACACTGCTGCTCTAAGTCATGGTGCGGGAGGGGGCAGAAGCCAGGCAACATAATGTCCTGGGACCTGTGAAACAGGTGTTAACCCTTGGAATAAATGAGGGGTCCAGACTGAGGACAACCCTATCATCGTGAAAGGAACAAAGGTACTGTCTGATGGAAAGAGCAGTGAGCTCCGATACCCGCCTGACTGAAGTGATGGAAACGTGGAACACTACCTTCAGAGTCAGGAAACAGAGAGACGATGTTCTAAGGGGTTCAAAAGGGGGCTTTGTAAGGGCATAAAGGACCACATGAAGATCCCAGGAAGGATACCTGTGAACCATTGGAGGGTGCAGGTTGGAAGCCCCTTGCGAAAACCTCCTGACTGAAGGGTGATGGGATAAGGAAAGAAGCGAACCCCATGAAAGAACCGAGGAGAGGGCCTCAACCTGCCTACGTAAGGTGATGGGGGCCAAACCTTTCTCCAGATCACGCTGAAGGAATCTACGAACCTCTGCCAACTGGGCTAAAGCGGGAGAGAGAGACCCTCCCCAAGGCACCATCAGGAAGAGCCTTCCAGGTAGCATCATAGATGTGCCTTGTGGGAGGTTTGTGAGATTCCAGGATAGTGATGATGACCCTTTCAGGAAGATCAGACACCTCTAGCCGCTGCCGCTCAAGTGCCACATGGTCAGCTTGAGCCACTGGGGCTCCGGGTGGAGCAGAATCCCTTGATGAAGCGAGATTAGATGGGTTGGGATCCTCGAAGGAGAAGCTACCAACAGGTTGACCAGGTCTGCAAACCAGGGAGTCCTTGGCCAATAGAGTGCCAGGGGGAGGAGCTCCGCTCATTCCTCCAACATCTTCCGAATTACTGCCGGAATGATGGGAGCAGGGGAAAGGCATAGAGGAGACTTTTGGGCCATTTGCACCAAAGGGCATTGGTCCCCTCTGCTCCCTGGCAAGGAAACCTGGTGAAGAATCTGGTGACCTGGGCAATTTGAGGAATGGAGAAGATCCACCTCCGGTGTTCCAAATCTGAGGGAAAATCTGAATAGAGAAGGAGGAATTGACCATTCTGGCTCCTGCTGAGCCAGTCGGCCTGGGAGTTGTTGATCCCAGAGAAGTGGTCCGCCGAGATCGACAACAGGTGTTGCTCTGCCCATAACCCCAACTGTAGAGCCTCTCCCATGAGGGCTCTGGACCTCGTCCCCCCCCCCGCTGGTTGACATGCGCCATGGCGGCCATGTTGTCCATAAGGACTAGAACATGAGAGCTGGTCACTGAGTGCCTGAAATGCTTGAAAGCTAGAAAAATGGCTCTGAGCTCTAGCCAATTTATGGGAAGGGCTTGCTCTGACCTGGACCAAGGTCCTGAGCTATCTGGCCCTGCATATGGGAACCCCAGCCCAGGAGGCTGGCATCGGTGGTTATCATAGCCTGTCTGGGACCCTGAAAAGGAGTCCCTTCCAGATTAACGGGGAACACCATCAATTGAGAGATCTCCGGATTTGTGGTGGGAGCAGGACCTTGATGAATGAGTGGCTGGTTCCTGCTCGTTGGTAGGGAAGCAGGAACCATTAGAGTGGACAGGAGTGGAAAAATCCATGGCTCTGGAGATATGCCAGGGTAATTTGCAGATCCCGATGGGCTGCATGGATGAAGGAGGACAGAATCAAAATGTTGTCCAAGTAGCATTGGATCCTCACTGGAACAGAAAGCAGAGATGCCATCAATGCTGCCAGAACCTTCGTGAAGACCCTTGAAGCTGATGAGAAGCCGAAGGGAAGTGCTCGATACTGGTAATGGGTATTCTGATAACAGAAATGGAAAAATTGGCGATGATGAGGCCAAATGGGGATGTGGAGGTAAGCCTCCATGAGATCAGCGGAAAAGAGGAGATCGCCCTCACGAATGCTCTCTAAAATAGAATGCAGAGTCTGCATTTTAAATAGCCTGTATTTTACAAATTAGTTGAGAAATTTTAGATCCAGGATGGTTCGCTCCCCCCCGCCCCAAGGCTTTGGGAACGATGAAAGGAGAGAATAAAGCCCACATCCCCATTGAGGGGGGAACAGGTTTGAATAGCTCGGATTTCAAGAAGGAGTTGAATGGCCTGATTCATGAGGTCTTGCCTTGAAATGACCCAAGAGACAGGACAGATTAAAAAAAAAAATTGGGGTGGGGGGTGCATTAGGAAGTCCAATTGTAATCCTGACCTAATAGTGCTGAGCACGCAGGTATCCGCCGTTGACTCCTCCCATTTGGAGGCAAAGAAGGCTAGGTGACCTCCGATGGGTAGGGAGAACGAGGGATTACTTAGAGCGACGGCAGGAATGACCCCCACCCTCCCAAAAGGGCTGTGTACCAGTATAAGGAACTGGGCAATAGTCGGCTCTCTTCCCAGAGGAAGAGAGAATTTTACGTTTATCTCTGGTTTCGCTAAGGTTCCAGAGCATCGCCAAAAAGCTTATCGCCTGCGAATGGAACTGAAACCAGCTTCCATTTACGGCATGACTCCGCCTGCCAATTTCTGAGCCATAACAGTTTTCTTGCTGCTACTGAAGATGCCATGGCCCTCGATGCAAATTTGGCGGAATTGAGAGTGGCATCTGCAGTGAATTCCGCCACTGTGATAATCTTATTAAGGCCTTGGTGAGACTGAAGGTCAGATGTAGGCAATCTAATCTGGAGTTGGTGCAGCCACCATATGGATGCCCACGTGAGAGTGCCAGAAAATGGAAATGAGGCCAGAACTGGAATGTCAACAGAAGGCACTGCCAGGGTATTGACCAGGGCTGCGCTGACGTTGTAAAAACGCTTATCCAGAGAAGATGGGTGAGGACCTGCCGAAGGGGAAGTGCACTGTTCTTTGACCATGTCCAGGAACAAAGTGGGAGAAGGCAAAACCAGACTGGGGACTGTAGTCAGTCAGGGAACACAACACCCTGCATGCACTAGGGGCAGAAGGCCGAAGGCCCACTGCAGAGGGAGTGAAGGTGGCTTCAGGCCTAGATTGAGAAGAGGTTTGAGGCCTGGAGGGAGGGGGAAGGCCCAGATGCCTGTTGGAAATAAGGCCCAGATCTGCTTAGATCCTGAGGATCATTGTACTGCAAAAGCCTCAGGAGACCAGGATGATGGAAAGGCTCATAGATAACTTCTCCTCCCCTGGGAGGGCTTGGCTGGGGCCCACAGGAATCACCTGAAACATGCTGTAGTTGCACTCCCTTCTGTTGAATAGTTCTGTTGAACTGACTCTCTAGGGCTGCATGTCTGCACTTTTCTGCCCTCAACTCAGCCTTAGGGGTTAGAGCCTTAGCTCTGATTTTAGCAGCCACCTCCCTCTGGACTGATTGGGTGCATTGCCTACAACTTGTTCTCTTATTGGCTAAAGAGACTGTTTCACTGGGGGGGGTGGGGAGGAAACTCTGCCTGACCCTTACCTTGCTCCATTTGAAGAATATGATGGAAAAGAACTGTTTGTAAATTTTTTGTATTAAGCCCCTTAGGGTATAAATTGGCCCCTGGGCTTACAAAATGGCCGCTCACCTCGTGGTAGAAGGCTTCAATCCAAGATGGCCACTGACCATGGGAAACAGGCTCCGAGATCGAAGAATTTCTCCTTAGGCTATAAAGAGCCCCGAGTGAAATCAGCAAAGGAAAGGGCAGCCTCTGGCCACACGTTCAGCTGGCTGACACTGGTTTCGGTTTGCCGATCGCTTTTTACGACCTCTCAAACCGCAGGTGTGGGGGAGGTCTACAGACGCTGCCCAACTTGCCTGAGCAGCGCTCTGGCAACACTGCTCCCAACCTTGCTTGAAACGAGGAAAAACAGCATTGAAGATCGCTGGTGATTGCTATCTAACAGAATGCTATCAGAGACACAGCTACTGACTGAAAGGAACTGAGTCAAAAGCTGGGGTCTCTTCCGGTTGTTGGCTTTTATATCTTAGTACAGACTCAGCTATGACATCATAGGAAGGAGTCAACCCATCCTGGGCTCTCGATGCAGCATGGAGGAGAATCCATAGTGTCTACCGGTAGCTTTTCTTTAAAGTAGTATTTGTCCCAACAGAGTCAACAGTAATAATATTAGTATACCACCCCCATTCTTCTTTTCACAAAAAAACTGAAAATACTAAACATACAGCACCAAATGAAGAAAGAAAAACCCCAAAGCTAAAGAATAAACAAACTGCTTCTTTGGAGTATTGCACAATCTCACTAAACAGACAATGCCTGACTCTCTGACTGCTAGAAATATATATGACTACGGACGTTTGGAAAGCTTAGTGCTATAGTTTGAAGTTGAAGGGAAGTTGAAGGCTGATTACAGAACTGAGGTTATAAACTAATTCACTGCAATGTGAAATTTAAAAATAACAAAATGTTTCAGATGATTTTTTTTAGCCAGAATACATTTGTGGGATATCCATACTCTGTATCTAGAAAAAGAAATAATAACAGCAATAACAATATTTTTTTTTTAACTGGGAATTTTTCAGAGTGGAATTTCTTGTCATATATTGGATCATAAACCCTGAAACAATAGAAATAAAACCTTAAATGACTCTGACAGGAAAAATCTAAAACAACCATACATCTACAACAAAGAGAATATCAAATAGTGTGCTTTTTATTTTATAATTTTTTGTTGTATGAATCCTGCTACATTGTTCATGTCTCAATCCCAAATGTATATGCAGTTTTAGCCTAAACAACATAAATGTATATTTTTATAAAAATTATCAATTATGCATTTAAATACAGATACTGTGGAAAAATGTTACTTCATTCTTGGAGGACTGAAGGTCACTTTCAATTTAGGAGAGCTTCTTAGCTATTTTTCATCACTCCAGCCAATGAAGAATTTCTATACTGAGGAATGCAATTTATACGTCAAAAAATAGCAATAGAATTACTCTGATAACCCTTAAGGAATCTATTTAAAAAACGAATGCCCCTCAGGTTCATTCAGTTTTACTCATAGAGAATAAATTGACATTTTTTCATCTATCTGACCTGTAGAAGTCATTTTATAATTTCAAAACTGTTGGATCTCACTCTATTATATTATATTTAGACAGTATCACAAATATCAGAACAAGAATCCAACCCTGGGTCAGTGTTTAAATGAGAGAGATATTTTTATGTTAGGACTGAACTTAGTTGCCAGTCACAAATAATTCCCATTTTGGGACTCCATCAAATGAGGTACGGAAGTTATTAGGAAAAAGATGAGTGGCTGCATTCCAGCTGTGCAATGTCTTTCCTGACTGGCATTTTACAGGCATCAGATCGATGCCTTTTTTTAATTCTTTCAAACACTTTTTCTATTCTTAAGCCTATTTTTTCAGAAGCAGAAGAACTTTAAGAGACCAACTGTGACCATTCTCCAGCCTTGAAATTTCCAATATCCTAACACAGGGACCAAACTCACACAACTGACATTCAGTGATTTTTGCCCAATAATTTTGATAGTGCACCTTGGGATAGCTGAGAACTATAGGTAAGTTGAATGACCATTTTAATTGTATGGGAAAGTTGAAACTACTTTTTCTTCATCCTGATTTTCGATTTTTATTTAGGCTGGTCTATGACTATAATAAAGATTTGATTTATTTTTTATTTTATTCAGATTCTATTTTCTTCTTATGTTTTATGTTAATGGTTTTACATCCTATAGAATGTTTTTCTATGAATATTTCAGACTACATCATAATCGGTGATATAAAATATGAAAAATACACTTCCTTTTAATAGTAAAAGATTCCTTTGGCCTTTAATACTGTATTATGTTATAATATCTAATATTAATCTTTTAAATAATTTAGTTAATTATCCTGTGGAACTCAAGGATACATATCAAAGTCCAAAAAATATTCCTTGTGATACAGTTGTCCTGCCAATCTGATATGAACTATGAGTGAATAATCTTTCACTTAGGAAGTGTTCAATACCGTAACAAATTCCCCACTACACTCAGAACACTTGATTCAATTTCAGTTCCCTTTCTTTGGGCAAGCAATGGTCTCATGAACAGAGTATCTCGACTTATGACCAAAATCGAGCCCAAAATTTATGTTGCTATGTGAGAAATTTGTTAAATAAGTTTTGCCCCATTGTATGACTTTTCTTGCCATAGTTGTTAAGTGAATCACTGCAGTTACAGTTAGCAACACAGTTATTAAGGGAATCTGGCTTCCCCATTGACTTTGCTTGTCAGAAGATTGCAAAAGGGGATCACATGACCCCGGAACACTGCAACCATCATAAACGTGAAACAGCTGTCAAGCATCTGAATATAAATTAAGTGACTATGGGGATACTGCAATGGTTGTGTGAAAAATGGTCATAAGTCAGTTTTCAGTGTTGTTGTAACTTCGGTCACTAAATGAACTGTTCTTAAGTGGAAGGCTACCTGTACTACAAAAAACATGGCCATCATGCTTTGTATTACTGTGTTACTTAAGATAGGGATGGCAGTCTTCAACAGACGATCGCATTTACTTCCTTGTATTTTAATGAGCTGAATAGGCCAAGGATTGCAGGTGGTCATACCAAATGGGCAAAAATTGGGTTTTCTGATTGTTTCTGTTTGTTGGGGTGTTTTTTTCATATATTCATGGGGTCCAGAAACACGCATGCACATGAAGCATGTAGCAGTTTGGAATTCAGATTCCCACAAAGGGCCTTCTTCCTAAAACTTCTAGGAATGGTGCCACAAAACACTTTACTTAAAGAGAAAGTCTCTGTGCCACTTAATTATTCTCGAAGGAGTAAAGAGGGGAAGGAACTCCCTTTCTTCAGAAGCCTGGCCTGGAAGATATGGAAAATCCTTTTCACCAGTTCACAAAGTTAACAACTTCGTTACATATAATGAGGTCAAAGAGGTAGAAGATGATTGAAGAAAAAGACGTAAAAGAAAAAAAGAAAATGAAAAAATAATTTCTTTCTGAAGAGATTGCTCCCAGTCAGTTGCTCCCTCTAGCCCAGAATTCCACATAAACACCATGCTAGACCAAGTTTATACAGCCCAGATTTCAGTCCCTAAAACAAGACATAACCTATATTGAAAGAAACTTCACTAACCTTAGTTTGCTACTTTATCTATTGCTCTATTTCAAATACTGCTGGCTGGACATGCCTCTTGGCTTTCAACCAATATGGATATGTGGAGGGAGGAGAGACCAGAAGAGAAGGAAAAATGCTCTTCTTTCTTCTAAGTTAGTCCCCGTGAGGGAAAACTGATCATCTGACTAGCTGTTAAGCATTTGATTTCCCAGGCTTTGGATTTTCTGTCCATTTTCTGGACTGATGGGTTGTTACTTTTCATTAACTCTTTCAGTCACGGAACTTGAAATGGATGTTATGCATATTCAGTACAATATGCAAGTCTACTTAAGGCTTGGATAACAGTTAATTTGTTTTTAAGTCAAAGGGGCTCTCAGGTCCTTAAAAAAGAAAGTCAAAAATAGACTATTCACTAATCAAGCCCTACCGCCTGTTCATGAACCAACAGGCAATATTTTGGCCCTAGTCTCTCAAACCTTATCACAGAAAAAGATCAGAGCTGTATTTGACATAATTAAGTTTACAAGACCTTATGTAACGTACATAAATAATCACATAAATAAGTTTCCTTTTTATTAATTTACACTATTCCTAGCTTTTATTGTGCAACAGTTCTCTGATATATTAAAGTTTATGGAATGGCAGAAAGTATTCCATAGATATTCTGCTAACATACAACTTTGACAGAGTTTTACTCACAATAACTCATGGGACAATATTTTTTTAAAATGTTTTGCAGACAGAAATATTGCCTGTTCTTCAACAGTAGCCCTACTCAAGAATTAACTCAAGCATGTGTGAATGGTCACCATGCAGTCTTTGCCAGTACTTTTCCATCCAGAGTATGTTTAACATGAAGGAAGAAGTTTTTTATATCCTCTAGTGAACATCACAGAAACCTCTAGTGGCAGGGAACTTTGAACTGAAGATGTTCAGAACAAAGACCTGGCTTATGCAAGTCAAACAAATTGTAATTATGAGCATTCCAATTGTTTAACAGAATGGAACAAACGTGGCCAAATTCAGTTTGTCCCTTAAAAAATATTCAGTTAAAAGTTATATTCCCACATATTATATATTAGTGAATATATATATTCTCCTATATATATTAGTGAAGGCTATATCTCTTATCACTAGGTCTCCAAACGTGTTGCAGAATAGGAAATAAGCAAGTCAGAGTCACTTTTAAAATATTAGTATTTTGAAAATAAGGTTGCATTTATTAATTATGATCCAAATAAAAATCACCTAGATGTATTATGTAATTGTTTTGCCCATATTTTAGTTTAGAACAGAACAGTTAATTAAGGTTAGAGATCTATCTCAATTACTTTAATAAAAAGTTCTTTTGATATTTGACATTAGTATCTGAATGCAACTTTATTAAAATATTCAAATTTTGTAAATCAGATGAAACAAGATTTTAATTTTTATTTTACATAAACTGTATTCTCCAAAATTAAAAACTGAAAATGTTTTTAAGGCATATATCTGAAGGCAGGTAATTGCTTATACTTCATGACAGAAACAAAAAATGGTATATAATAATTTGGCAATTCAAATTAAGGAATTGTGATTGATTATGCAAAACATCCTACATCAGAATCATATAATACTTTTATGTCTGCTTAAATAGAATTTATCCATTGATTGAACAGGCATAAACAATATTGACAAAAGAATGGTATTATAATAATAGAGGATTCTCAGAGTAAATTACCTATTGTTTACATTCAGCAGAACAGCAATTTTTTTAAAGTGCCCAAGTTTCTCCAACAGATTCAAAGATCTTAGATCAATTAAATAATTTGGGGGTAAAATAAATTTCCCCAAATCTGACCAAACTGTATATTTAAATGTAATCTTACTCCTTCAAAAATGGTTAAATTAAAACTATTACACTGATGAAAAGTGCTAAAGTTCTTTCAACAAATTTCTATGAAATGTGCAGTAAAGCAGGGGTGGCAATTTTAAGTCTTGTGGACTTCAACTCCCAGAATTCCCTAGTCAGCCCACCTCTTCAAGTTGTCAAGGTTGAACACCCTTGTAGTAAAGGATATTATGGATTATTTTATCTCTTATCCCTATTGCCCCAAAGGGTTCATATCATCTTATCGATTGTATTTTATATGTGTGTGTGTGTTTGTGTGTATATGTATACATACACATACATACACACACATAAAATATTATATGCAACACTGAAGGTTTTTAAGAGGAGATTGGACAACAATTTGTCTGAAATGGAATGGGATTTCCTGCTTGTGCAGGGGATGGATTAGATCCCTTTCAACTCTTGTTTTTCAGTTATTCTATTATTCAATGATACAAAGCTATCACTGGAAAATTATCTTTCCCTTAATTCTGCTCTTAACTATCCAGTTTTAAGTATATAGCTACAGGACATAATAAACTGTAATTAGAATTGGAAATCAGCAGGAAAAAATGGACGAAATTGCAATAACAAAGGAATTTTGATGAACCTCAAACGGAGAATCTAAAACTAGTTTTTAAGAAATGTGTCCTTATGATTGGCCTTGCTTCCTCAGGCATAAACATTCTGATGAAGGCCTTTCCTTTGTTTCAGCTATGCTAGAAAACTGAAAGAAAAACAGGTGGCTAACCATTTTCTTCACCTACACTAGCACCTTACATTGCTAGCAATCAAGAACTATCTACCATTTAGGAATGGTTTCAAATAAATATGTAAATATTCAAATAGATGATCAAAAAATTTCAGCAATACAATTTGGGATAGAACCATCCTGTTCTAAAATTCACACCCTTATTTTTGAAGCGGGGGAAAAGACAGGCATCACATTCTAAAACTATCTCAGGGAACTAGCATTCACATTCAGCCTAGAGCCTGCCTAGTTCTTCAATAAATCAATATCCTTCATTTGTCAGGCACTTAGATGGGTATGGTATTCTTAGACTCAAATCCTTCAGAAAATCTCTAGCTTTTTGTTTTAGTGTCATCCCTCCTTCCACCTGTTGCTCCCTGATCTACTTTCAGAATAATTGTCCACTGAGGTAAGTTCAACAGTTTTCGTGGAAATTCAAATAGACTTTATTCAGATATTTTATTTCTTGTGGTTGTTAATTATATTTCAATACTTGTTTGACAGGCTCTCAGTTGCTACATCCATTCAGAGCGCTACAGGGAAACAAGCCAAGAACAAGCCATTAGTACTGTTAAATGCAAACATTTATTGGTAAGCAAGTAGTTGACATACTAAAAAAAAATATGCCAGTACTTACAACAGGTATTCTGGATGGACAAAATTCTTATACTGTGTAGTCCATCAAGAAGAAAAAAAGATAAAATCCTGAAAAATGTCATGGAGGAGGCGGCATGTAATATTTGAATCAATGACTGCACAGACAACAAGATCCTGAACTTTAAATATCACATTTTTTTTCTTCCTTGCAGTTCTGTCTGATTCTTGGAGGTTGCCTCAACAAGTCCTGAAGGTTTTCCAGAAGTGGTTTGCCATTGCTTCTTTCCTAGGGTTGAGAAAGTGACTGGCTCCAAGGTCACCCAGATGGGTTTGTGCTCAAGAGGGGATAGAACTCATGGTCTCCCAGTTTCTAGCCTGATGCCTGAACCAGACTGGCTCTTCTACTCTTCAAGAAGCTTCTTGAATAAGAAACAAAACATCTTCCAAGAAAAACCAAAAAGTCCAGTTGCCTCTTAAAAAAGCACCCTTGGGACACTCACACTGTTCCCCAACTCATTTATCAGTGTTCTTATCATTGCACTAGTTGAAGTAAAAAGTCTATTCATGTTGGCCCAATGTATACTGCTAAATAGAATAGCTTATTTTTATTTATGGAAGCAAAAAAAAAAAAATTAGATAATGAAAGGAAGGAAAAAACACCCAGCTCTACAATGTGTAAAAATCCATCAACTGGTATAACAGTAACCAGATTATTAAGAAATTACAGATTATAATAGAAACCATGTGCTCAATGACATCAAATAATTCAGTTAAAAGAGATGGGGGAGTCATGGACTACAATTATAGTTCCCAGCCTATCTCATAATTTGACCATACTTCCTGAGATATCATCGATCAAATAATCATATATTCTTCAAGGTATGTTGAGTGTTCATTCAAGTCATCTTTAAAAACAAAAGATATCGACTTTTTAATATTATATTTATATTGTACCACTATTATATTTATATTATACCACTATCCTATGGATTCTGTCCTCTAATTTATTATTCCAATAAGACCATTATGAAACATGTAATAAAAATAACCGCATATTCATGCATACCAAAAAAGATATTTTAGTGATACATTCTAAATAAAAATATAACACACATTCCAAGTATCATACTATGTAACCTAAACTTTTACAGGGAGCTACCAATTCAGATGACCAAACAGTAAACAACAGCCTAATCAAGGAATTCCAAGAAGAAAACAACACTCTCCACCAACACTGACAGGGCAACCCACTGTATATAAACAGAGAGCAAACCCCACCCACTTCTAGCTCAGACAATGTTAGCTACTTGGGTAATGAAACATCTTCAAGAAAAAAACCCAAGCTCAGAGAACACCAAGGACCCTACTATTCAGTTTCACTATAAAACTAAACATTACTCCACAAAATGTATTCCTTATAAGGTATATAAGGCAAGAAAGTAGGGAGGAATAAGCAATGAGTAGTTAAATCTAGATTCATCATGTATCTAGTAGCAAGCTTCCAGATAGTAATACTGTACTCGATCTTTCTAACCAAAGGCCTACTGACAAGAAACAATTAAGATGTATTCATTTTCACATCCCTGAATCCTCCTAACAGAAGATTGGAATACTTTTAGATCTACTTCATTCATTACTATAATTCCCAAGTGAAATTCTCAGCATAACTTCTTTCAGTAAGTTTAGTTAGTGCATTTGTTCTAATTGTCTCCTGGAATGGGATAATTCTTCACAATTATCTTGCTATGGAATTATCCAAGCAGGGATACTAAAACATTATAGATTAGGTGAGTTTTGAAAAGCACTGGGCATTTCAACTTGTACAAAATAGGACATCAAAGCTGTTAATTCAGACATACATCTCACTAGAATTCCAAAATCTGCTCTAATGTGTAGGGTCAGGCACAACTGTTCTGAGACCACAATATTTGAATATTTCATACCACTTTCCCTGTATGAAATCATCAACTACCAATCAACTATCATGAGCTCTGTTACAGACTTGCCTTTTCAGACAAAAGCTTACTATGGATAAGGCTACAATTCTAATTCTTATCCGGTAACATTTGTTTGTATCTATTCTCTTATTTTGCAATTTTATTTTAATTGTTTTTCTATCCAGACTTTGGTTTTTAAAAAGTGTTTTTCATTTGTCATTTCACTGCATACCATACTTTTCTATACACACAAATAGAGACATATCACTGTAACAAAGGCCAGCATGCTGTTTGCCCAAGGCAACTTCAAGTCATCCTAGAAGAGCGTATACTCACTTGGCAAGTTATACAGCTAAACTAAGCAAAATGTGGAAAGAGGATAATTTCCAACATTAGATAATAGACCAGGTGCACAAGAAGCACATTTTTATGCTATCCTATGGGTTATGTCTTACCTAGCTCTCAACTTGGAATAAAGAATAGATGATGTCTAGAATCAGTAATTATAATTAAAGCCATCAAGCAAGACTAATGCCCCTTTTAAGTAACATTTTTATTGACTTATTTGTATTTATCCTTCCTCCAAGGAGCTGGAGCACTATATATATTCCTTCTTTACTCCAACAATGAATCTGTGTGATTGGGCAGGCTTATAGCAAAAAAACTGATTAAAATATCACCAACAATGATTTAGAGGTGACAAGTGTATCTAATTTTCCATCTGATAATCTAACCTCAAAACTGTTCGTATTTTCACACTCAGAAGTGGAATCTTGGTGAGATAATTTTAATTTGGTTCTTGCTTTTTCTTCATTGTAATATCTTTCTTTATTGTAGAGGATTCTGTAGTACTTAGATTAAACATCTGTTAATATATTATTTGTATCTTACTACTAAGCATGAATCAATTTAGTGATTTTAAAAAGTGACGATCTCATAACCTTTCATAATAAAGTTAATTTCTATCATACAAAAATATGGGGTCAATTATGGTTCTTAAGTTGAGGGCTTCCTTATTTTAACAGCAAAAAGCACAATCTTACATTCATTTTGGTAACAAAAATGTCACCAGTTTACTCCTTCTTTGTCCATAGAATGGATGTTAGTTCAATACAGGTAGTCCTTGACTTACAAGAGATCATTTAATGGCTGTTCAAAGTTACAACAGCACTGGAAATTGTGACTTATGATTGTTTTTCACAGTTACGACCATTGCAACCTCCCCATGGTTATATGATCAAAATTCAGATCCTTGGCAACTGACTCATGATGGACTCATGATACAGTGGTTTTGGGGACCTGTGATCAGCTTTTGCAACCTTCTGACAAACGAAGTTAATGGGGAACCCAGATTGACTTAACAACTGAGTTACTAATTTAACAAGTGCAGTGATTCACTTAACTGTGTTAAGAAAGGTAGGAAAATGGGCCAAAACTCACTGAACAAATATCTCGCTTAGCAACAGAAATATTGGGCTCAATGATAATCGTAAGTTGACGACTACCTGTTCTTTGTTTTTCTGAAAAGTGATCAAAATTTTAGTATCAAATATTATTCACCATATCACAAAATTTCAGATATCTATACTAATGAAAGAAAAACCATGTTTAAAAATGAACCATTACCAAATGCTAATTGATAATCCTAACCTATCAGAACATAGAACTTGGATATTTCTATATTCACTACCTTTATAAGGTATTCTAGGGATGTTCCAGCTTAAAAAATCTTAACAGACAGAATGACTTGGAGATTTAGGGAAAAGAATAAATGATTTGCTTGTATATTTTAACATTATTGACCTACCTAACAAACATTCCCTAACTCTCTTTTCTTTCTTCTTCCAAGAACTTACTGAAGTAAAATTGCAACAATATTAATAGAAATCAGACTGAGTTAACAGGACAAACACAATTTGGCAGTCTGAAAAATCATGATTCTCCATTCTGTATAGCATTTTGAGTGACAAAGAAAATATTTGTATTCAGTTTGTCAATTTTATGCAAGAAGGCTTCCTATAGATTTCCTATCCTAAAAAAGCCTATAAAAAAAGCCAGGATTTAGAAAATTAATTCATTCCTCTCTAACCAATATATAGAAAGACAAAGGACACAAGTAAATTCAGAATGAGGCTAAAATTACTTTTTCAGTTACAGCATCATATATTAAGTTTGCTTTATATAACTTCTGATATGCTCCTAACAATTATAGTGTATTACTCATAGTTTATGTGTCACCTGTTCTTTTCTCACCCGCCACAGACACCATACATTTTTGCACTGTTAATTCTGCAGACTTTGCCACCAGACTAGGGAGATGGAACATTCTGTTTTACAAGGTCCTGACCCAACACAAGTAACTCTAGCATTCCCAAACAAATTCATATCAATTTCAGTATTGATGATATTAGATGATACAACTGCTCTTCAAATTTTGTAATAACTATTTCAAATATATATGCTACTCCCTAGGGATTTTACATAAGTAATATGAGTTAAACGCATATGATAAACATACTAACAACACATATTTGCAGAAAAAAATATGGAATTGTAATTCCAGTGACACAAAACCAGATGACAATGTAGTTAAATACTAGTTACTATAAACTATTTTTTTAAAAATAACTACATAATGGGTTAGTAAACTCCCAAATTTTAGGAGTATACAGGGTGGGCCAAATGCACTATTAAATATACTGAAGCAACAATATTCCAAATGGTATGGCTGGTTTTTATTTTTTATACAGATTTGTCATTTTTCTGAATGCATGCCTATGTGGCAGCCTGAAAGCTTGTAGACCAAAATTCATTCAAACAAGATTCTCATAAAATATTTCTCCCCTATGTTTACAGCTACTGACAAAAGGCTGTTAACAATCTATTCTTATCTTTAAAATTTAGTGCTTAGTAGAAAAAATATAATTATTAACAAAAGAAAACAAGTTAAGTAAACAAGTTACTCACAAGCAATAACTTTAAGAACTGGGCCAGAACAGAAGAGATACCCTCTACCAAGTAATAAAAAAATTGTGTTTTTATGCTGAAGTGAGTTTAATTCCCTATAATAAAAGAAAATTTAATATTGTAATAATGAAACCTGACTAAAATTAACCAAGAATTAAAACAATAAAGAAGATTTCCATATTATGTCCTTTCCAGTAGGATTCTTATAAAATATTCCTTTTGGTCTCTCTTCAAAGTTTGAAATTTAAAAACCATCAGTTAAGCGAACATGCATTATTGCAAGAAGGCATTTCCTTCTATAATTCTTGACTGAAAGATCAAGTTGCCCTGATACATAGCTTTCTGCAGCACTCCTGTCACATTTTGTTGTGCTCTGATCTTGTTATGCATGCACAAACATGTTAATGCAGTATCCATTATTACGAAGGAGCTTGCGCTGAAGCAATAGATAGGGAAAGGCGTATATATGATACACACCCCCAGACACTCTTCCCTTCCTACCCACTGGTGTTTACATATGTACTCATTTTTATCAGCAAAACAGAACTCCCCCTCAAACCGCCCCACCCGCCTCCAGTCAAATGGATACTGGAGACAATATTCCCAATAAGGCCACGATGGCAGGGCCACTTCCAGATGGAAAATTAAATTCAGAAACGCCTTTAGAAATCATTGCATTTAGGTAGAACAAGAGACAATGTGTGGTTTAATCATCCTTCCTCAGCCCAGCGGTGGGGATGGTGCTTGTGCTCTCACAAAGAGGTGCAACGTTCCACACGCGGGCTTGAGCGTTTCCTTCTCTCCCCGTTTATTTTAAGGAGCTGGAGGGTTTTTAAATTCCATATTGAGAAGGCCCTGCTTCAAATAAATCTTCCTGAGGTACAAAATGGTGGATGCGAGCTTTAAAAGAAATTGCCTCCTTCATTGCAACCTATGCTAATCAGTCGCAACCCTTTTAACACGGCGCGGGGGAGATAAACAAACACACCAAGACCAGCCCTTTGCATGTACGTGTGTACACCTACCCACCACCCCCACAGATACTGATGTTACAGACCTGATGTCATGTAGCCCCGTGATGCTTGGGAGAGGAACGCTGGTGGGAAATGTTTGTGCAAGCGGTAGTCCTTCTCGCTGCGGGACCTCATGCGGTCCGAAGCCCGGTCAGAGAAATCCGAGCTCGGCCAGGCTCGCCGTAAGGTGATACTTCGGGTCTTCTTCATGTTGAGACTCCCCGCAAGCTAATTCTGCACGAGCCGCCGCCGCGGCATGAACCAGGCAGGCTTCCCGGCTCGCTTTATCTCAGCCTCCTCACAGGCAGCGCTCGGGCTGGCAGCGCAGCGCGCAATCTGGAGTCCCTGCCTCGTCCATCGCGGTTCCTCCGTGTCTGGTTTCCCTCCCGCGAAAGAGCCCGCGTTACGCGCGCCCCACAACGCATCCCCCTTCACGGGCACTCCAACCAGCTTCCATCCCGAGTCATGTGCAGGAAAGGCAAATGGGGCGGCTTCGAAGGCGGCGGCGGCGGCGGCGGGGGAAGAGCGGAGCCCCTCGACGGCGTGGAAGCAGCGCGGTGGTTCCAAAACAATAGCTCGATTCGGCGCGGAAGGGCTTAGCCAGCGGTGAGCCGGGGCACCCGAGGCCCAAGCAAATCAGGCAGCGCGCTCGGCCTGGGGGCGCTGACCCCGAAGGCTGCGAAAAGAAAAGCAAGGAAGCCTCCGAGCTGTAAAGCCATAGGAATCGCCCGAAGGGCTGGCAGCGGCCAAATGATAGCTTCCCCCCCCTCCTTCCGTCAACCTATCAGAATCCAAGCAAACCATCAAGGAGGCAGCCTAAAAAGCATGGCTGCAGCAACCTTCTTCCCGTTCGCAGCACCCACCGCCTCTCCTCCCGCCCTGGCCGCGCATATTCCTCCTTCGCGCACTCCAGTTGCCCAAACCTACAAGCGGCGGCAACAATCGCCTTCACTGCAGATGGCTGAGGCGCCCATCTCCACCGCGCTCCCGCAGCAGCGGCAACAGCATCCGTCGCCAGCCGTTTCTCCCTCTTGCTCGCCTGCAAGGTTATTCTCCTCTTCCCTTCATTGAACGCGCGCTTACGTCTGTCTGTCAGTCGCGCTAGCAACTAAAACCCGAAAGCGTTCGGACTGCGAGATTAATCCGAAATGTTTTTCTCTCCGAAAATCCGCCTTGGATCGTCTGCTCGCTTTGCCCCTGCTGCTGCTTGCTGCTGTTGCTCCTCCCCTCCGAAAATGGTGAATAGCTACTGAAGGGCAGGAAAGAAAGCAACAAACCAGCCTTATGCTAATCGAGAAGCTGTCTTAGGTTACACGCGCTGAGCCAGTCAGCCTGCAAACTTTCATAGAACCCAGCCTGGAGCTTCTCCAAACCTTGGCTTGTGCTCCCGCCATCATCAGATTTGTGTATTTACATATAAGGTTATTCTATTTCAATGGGCAATATGTTCTACACCCTTTTTTCACAAAGAAAAGGCAGCAAAATAAAAATCGTGTTAAGCAAAGCTTAGTTTAAACTGGTTAAACTAAGCCTGCCTTTCCAAGTATTTCCAAACGTTACTTTGGAAGCAAATACTCACAACCAATGGACAGGAATCCATTGGAGCTGGACTAATGGATGGAACCTGCAATCTTCTCTACTTGCCTTGAAAGACATAAAACATCTTTCTTTTCTATATACTTGCTGTCCAATAGGCTCTATTGACTGTAATTTTTGTACCAAAAGGAAGACAAGGAAAACAAGCCCAAACCATTATGGGCACCCAACTAGACAGTGATAGTGATAAAAGAGGCCTTCCATTTAGATTATTAGATAAAACTTGAAATAGTTTAAACTGGGACGCCAGAATTGAGGAAAAGTCTCTCTTTTTTGCTCAAAGTTTTAAAGAAAACCCCCATTTTCTCAAATGCTCTGTTAAAGGACTTAGAACTATGGATCACTTGGAAGTTAAAAAAAGCTGGGGAAATTCATTCCAAAATAAATATATATATTAAGCTTTGAACTCTCTGATTATTGATCTGCCTAAATATTTTAAATAAATTTTAAAATATAAACACTAGCAGCACAGAAATGACCATCAAATTTTAGGTGGGCTGATCTGTGGGAGATAAAAGACTTAACTTGCCACATATATTCCTGCAATATAATCAGCCTAGAAATGTTTTCACTATTAGGCTCCTTGATCATCACAAAACTTTCGCTCACAAGTACTACTAAGAACTGATTCCCCCCTAATGTTTCCCTTTCTTCTTACCCCGAGAAACATTTTAAAAATAAAACTGCATTTCCTGCAATGTTTTGTACTGTATATACATTCTTTATATGTATTGAAATGCCATAAATCTCATCTACATTGCTAGAATTGATACCTAGAACATTGCTCAGAATTGTTCGTTCACCAAAACTCATAGTGTGTTATAATGGATTGGCACTGGAGAGACCCAGATTCAGTTCTGAATTATGGAAACTCACTGGGTGACTTTCAGCCAATTATTCTCTCTAAGACCAACAATCTCACATGATTGTTCTCAGAAAAATGGCAAGTGAGAGCAATTTTGCCACCTTAAGTCTTTAAAAGGAAGGTAGAATATATGTCTAACAAATAAATGCAAAACCATCATCTAAAAATATGTTTGTTCTAAGAAGATATCCACGTACAAAAAACAGCAGACAATCTCACAATAAAGTCCCTTACAAAGTATTTATCCTTCTTAGCATCTGATTCAGGAACATCAGCAGGGATAACCATTGAAGTAGTGGGCAGTTCAGCAAGTCATGATAATTTGCCAGAAAAACATCAAGAGAATCATCAAGGAAAAATGATTCTGACACTTATTTTTGTTACTCCCAAAAGTCATAGAAATGAAAGAAATTCAAAGTTCTGATTCAGACATACTGGGCACATAAGCTTATAATTAAGCTGAAATAAAACTGGTCTTATGCATGTGTCTGTAGCATATTAAAATGAAATGCAAAAGCAACATTTCCTTTAAAATGTGGTTTTAACACCCTGGCTTGTTTTGAACTAAGATTTATACTCTCCAGATCCAGACAAAATAGAAACTGGTTAACTGAAAGCTCTCTAATTTATTGCAGGATAATGAAAAGAAACCAACAAAAGCCACACAGATTATTTTAACTAAGATGTTTCCAGCTAAGAACAAAGCTAATTTCTGCCTTCCTCATTCAGAATGGATGTGCTGTCCTATGGTAGTTCTCCCATCCTGGTACCATCCAGATGAGTTGAACTATTATACAGGTAGTTCTCAGCAACCACTAAAACTAACAATGGATCTCCAAATATGACATGGATTCAAAAGTCCAACAGCTGTTTCCCCCCCACAATCGTGGTCACATTTTGGACCGCATTTATAGCTTTCTGCAGCATCCTGCAGTACTGTGATCACAATTTGCAGTTTTTTTGGGAAACCACTGTTTACTTCCGGTTTATTATTATATTATAGACAATGTGTTTGCTTAGCAACCATCGCAAAAAAATCATAAAATCAGGTCATTCACATGATGACCATTTAACAATTGGCACAATGCAGTGGTGGGATTCAAATTTGTTTACTACCGGTTCTGTGGGTGTGGCTTGATGGGCGTGGCAGGGGAAGGAGACTGTAAAATCTCCAGTCAGAGGTGGTATTTGCCAGTTCTCCGAACTACTCAAAATTTCCGCTACCAGTTCTCCAGAACTGGTCAGAACCTGCTGAATACCACTTCTGGAACAATGTATGACCATAATTCTAGGTTCAATTATGGTCATGAGCTGAGGACTTACCTAGTTCATAATTTCCAGTCTGACTGGTGCTTTGATATTGGGAATTATAGACCAAGACAACTAGACTTCAGCTTAAGGAAAGCTACTATGTAGAATTTTAATTCCCACCCTCTAGCAGACAACTTGGGCGCTATTTGTATGGTTTATTCACATACCGGTAGTAAATAACTGCCTTTATTCAATTCTGATTTGCCCATGATAATGGAAACAAGTGAGAGGTTGAAGAAAGTTCAATTATTAATTTTAGGTCAAGCATGTCTGGTGCAAGAAAATGCTTTGCTTTCCTTAGATTTATCCATGCCTATCAATTTACAAGCCAAGAAGTACATTTACCCATCACTTAAGTAACAATAACAATCATCACATAATCTGTCTTCTTTACAATGAAAAAACATGTCAAATATTTCCTTCTGTCTTCTTTCTTTCAATACATCAAGCCTCTAGAGAATACAACCATTCTTTAAATATACTTCTGAAGCCTTAAATCCTAGAATGAAGGAGAAAAAGGAAGAGGCTTGTTTGTTTAGAGTCAAGCAAATAATTCATACATAGAACTGACAATTGATCATCTATCAATTTTCCACTGAAACAGTACAAAGACCTGCCAATTATTTAAAAAAGCCATCTTTAATAGCATGGTGAGTGAATACATCATGCCATTACAGATCTGTAATGTTTAATTGACTTGGGAAAAGTCCCAAGAAACTTTCAGAAATTGGTATTTATTTATTTTATTAAAAATGTTAAGCCACCCATCTCCCCTACAGAATGATTGTAAGTGGCTTACAGGTTATAAAACAAGCAATAAATAGTTAAAAGATTAAAATAGCACAGTTAAAATATTGAGAACTAAAACTGAACTAAGACAGATAAGAGCCAGACAGGACGGGGATGAGGTTTTCTTATCCTATCAGCCATCTTCAGCGTTGAGCACTCTCTTCGGGCACTTAACCCAGCTGACAGCCAAGTTTTGAACCCTTCTGGAAGGCCAAAAGAGAGGACAGTTCTCACCTCCAGTGGTAGAATGTTCCATAGGGATGGGGCCACAGAGGAAAAAGCTCTTCAGCTTGACCCTGCCTGCTTCAATTCCTTAGCAGACGGGATCCATAGCAGGCCTCTTCCACTAGCAAGAGTAGAGCTGGTTTGTCCCATTGTGGAAAGATGATGGGGGAGAGACGATCATGAAATATATAACTGGAAAGTGATCATATCAATTCTAAATGTAATATTATCCAAACACCTGGATATGAAGCTAAATTTTATTCTGCTCTAATTCCAATCATATGTGGTGAGAAGAACAGTCAAAGGCCACCTGGGAGCCCAGCCTCTAAAATGTTATGCCCTTAATCCCAAACCAAATGCCTTTATCTTGAATATATTTCTTGTAAATTAAAAATAATTAAACATAACTATTAAAATTGAATTGATGCTTTATGTAAGAATGAATTATTACATACCAAATACCAAAGAACATTCTAAATACCAAAGAACATTTTTTTAAAAATCAAAGAAGACATCATGGACCAGATGCCCCTATTCAGAAGAACACAATCCCTGGGTGACTTCCTGCTATTTTCTTCAGCCTTTCAAATAGAGCTAGAAGGCACCAGTGGGCCATCATCAGTGTCTCCACTCTGGAAATATAATCTCTTGGCCTGAGATCAAAGGCTCAGCTCAGCAATAACGAAAATGCAGCATTTCAGCATTCAGTGCAAATATCTTTTGAAACCTTACAGAGTTCATGGGTTCAAGATACATTTCCTAGTTTGTGTAAACAGCTGGCGATCTGAAAACATTTTGCTCGAAATAATATGAAAATGAGGGTCAGAAATGATATACCTGTTTCACAAAGTAAAAACAAATGATTGCCAGGTAGATCATACTATCTGTTAAAGTTTTAAGTGAGACATAGTAAAAATTGTTATGGAGGAACACTATAGATATACATGATGTCATTTGTGGCATTTCAGAAGATGCTTTTTGTGAGTCTGGTATCTGCTGGCAGCTATCATTTATTTTAAGGAAGACCTTCATTCTGAGCGCCAACTGGCAAGGATTGCAACCTTTGGCTGCCTATATGTGATTGCTGATAATAGTATAAATTAACACTTCAGTTACTATTTGGCTTGCTTAAAATATACATTTGCTGACATCATATTGACAAAAATATTGTTAAAGCACTTTTTAAAACAATAGAATGGGAATAGATAATTCATAAGCCTGACAGTGTAAGAACAGGATCTCCAAAATGTGAAGACAAGAGCCATTCAAGTATCTTCAGGCTAGCAAAAAAGGCTGCAAGCACATCATGCTGCTAAAATAATCCAGTGATAATTACAGAACTTCCTAAGCTGATTTCAGATCATATTTCTCTTATTTTGTTTTACAATTCTGGAATGCATGGTTCTGTCCATATTATTTCCTCCACCTTTACTTTGCTCTATAATAGATTTGTTTTTCAGTCAACTTGCAGGCTCCCTTAATCACAGAAGGGACACTTGGCAGTTTACACAGCAGAATCAAAACATTAAAAAAATACATTAAAAAAAGGGGGGGGGGAATATGGTTAACAACAGTTGAAACTCAATCTTAATTTCCTGCAAAGTCCATTTGAAGAACAAATATTTACCAGTGTATCGCTTACTATAATTCTTCTGAAACTGCAGGTTTTTTTAGTTCATAACTCCATCACAACATTTAAACAGATTGGATGAGTCAGCACAGAGATTTCTATATCACATACATACAAAGCTTGATGCTGATAGGCACCTATTTCACAGGTTACAAGCTTCCTATCAGCTTATAGCCTATTTTAATATGCAGAAAGTATAGCACATAGCATCTCAAATTCTAAATATCCAATAATGTATTTGCCAATTTAAGAACATACATGATTTACTCTCAGGATGATGCTAAACTTATTGTTTAGACTCCTATCATGTTCATAGCAAAACCTCCAAGACTACCTGCACATCTATCGGTATTTGAGTCATTTTTTCTCCACAAACAGAGGTACTAGAAAATATTTAGGTTTACTTGGCTGGTTTAAGATTCAGATTTCATCACAAGAATATCATTCTGCAGAAAATCATGCAAGACTCTATGGGGTAATGTTATCAGTACATGTATACGCAGCAATTTGTCTATGTCACATGTTGCAATTCAGAGGATATCAGAGCAAAACATGAACTCCAAAAGGGAACAAGATATTTTCTTACACAATAGCCCATTTGCATCTAACCTATATCTGACCTTTTTTGAAAAAATGTCTATCTGGAAGGGTCTGGACCAGAAAAAATTATAACTACCATTGAGAAAAAGAGAAGCCAAATACTCTATTTAACATGTAGTGTGCATGATCACATGTCACAGGCTGTCAAGATGGTAACAATCTTTGAATTAGGTTCCTTAATTTTTGAATTACACATATGAACAATGATCAGGATGAATTTGGAAAAGCAAGTTTTTTGACTAACAGTTTACAGGTGAAACTCAAAAAATTAGAATATCGTGCAAAAGTCCATTTATTTCAGTAATGCAACTTAAAAGGTGAAACTAGTATGTGAGATAGACTCATTACATGCAAAGCAAGATAGTTCAAGCCATGATTTGTCATAATTGAGATGATTATGGCTTACAGTTCATGAAAACCCCAAATCCACAATCTCAGAAAATTAGAATATTACATGCAATCAATAAAACAAGGATTGTACATAGAACAATATCTGACCTTTGAAAAGTGTAAGCATGCATATGTACTCAGTACTTGGTTTGGGCCCCTTTTGCAGCAATGATTGCCTCAATGCGGCGTGGCATGGAAGCTATCAGCCTGTGGCACTGCTGAGGTGTTATGGAAGACCAGGATGCTTCAATAGTGGCCTTCAGCTCTTCTGCATTGTTCAGTCTCATGTTTCTCATCTTTCTCTTGGCAATGCCCCATAGATTCTCTATGGGGTTCAGGTCAGGCGAGTTCGCTGGCCAATCAAGCACAGTAATCCCATAGTCACTGAACCAGGTTTTGGTGCTTTTGACAGTGTGGGCAGGTGCCAAGTCCTGCTGGAAAATGAAGTCAGCATCCCCATAAAGCTCGTCTGCGGAAGGAAATATGAAGTGCTCCAAAATCTCCTGGTAGACAGCTGCATTGACCCTGGACTTAATGAAGCACAGTGGACCAACACCAGCAGATGACATGGCTCCCCAAATCAACACAGACTGTGGAAACTTCACACTGGACTTCAAGCATCTTGCAGTGTCCACTCCTTGTGAAAGTCCCCAACACTTTTGAATGGCCTTTTCCAGACAATCCTCTCCAGGCTGTGGTCTTGCAGCATCTTGCAGCCTCTCCATTCTTCCTCCAGACTCTGGGTCCTTGGTTTCCAAATGAGATGCAAAAGTTGCTCTCATCAGAAAAGAGGACTTTGGACCACTGAGCAACAGACCAGGTCTGTTTTTCTTTAGCCCAGGTAAGACGCTTCTGACACTGTTTGTTGTTCAGGGGCGGCTTGACAAGATGAATACGACATTTGAAGCCCATTTCCAGGATCTGTGTGTGGTGGCTCTTGGTGTACTGACTCCAGCCTCAGTCCACTCCTTGTGAAAATCCCCAACACTTTTGAATGGCCTTTTCCTGACAATCCTCTCCAGGCTGCGGTCATCCCTGCTGCTTGTGCACCTTTTTCTTCCACATTTTTGCCTTCCACATAACTTTCTATTAATGTGCTTTGATACAGCACTTTGGGAACATCCAACTTCTTTTGCAATTACCCTTTGAGGCTTTCCCTCCTTATGGAGGGTGTCAATGATGGTTTTCTGCACAACTGTCAGAATACATGTAAGACAAGTGTCCCACTCTGGAGAACTGAAAATCTCCACCCTGTGATTTTCCTGCAGAGATGCTTATGAGCTATAAATTATTGCAAATATTTACTCTCCTTGCCATTTGAAAATGGGCAGCAGAACAGCAACAACAGAAGACAACAATCACTATAGTGATATATGGTGAGCCAAAAGGAAAGAACAATCCAATCAGCAGAAGAGTCAGACAAGATAGCATTATGGTCTTTATCTGGTCTGCAGACCACCTGTTGAGCCTTTTGCTTTATATCATTTCTCTACCATTTCTAGACTAAAACACATTACTGTTTTAATGCATAGTGCTAAATGTTAAAACATTCAACAGCTGCACTCCTGTTACAGAAAAGATACTGCAGACGGTAGCTTTAAAAAGCGTAGTGTAACTTGCCCTTATTTGCCAATGCGTTCTTTGATGAAGATGGGGGGAAGCCAAACAGGTGCCTACTGTTATATTTGGACAACAGATTTAAAAACGTGTAATGGTATTTGCTAGAAGAAATGTATTATCTTCTTCCATTTAACAGGCTGTCATTTAATATAATATGCAGTGCAGCTGGCTTCAGCATGTCAATGTGTGCCCTTTTGCTATGGATCTTTAGACAAAGTTTGAGATGAATGTTCATTCCAGACTAAATAATTGCAGTTATTTCAATTTTCTTTTAAAGTTAATACAACACTTTATTATTTCTTAAAACTAAATGTTTTATTTGATGGACAAGTTGTGCATATTTTACCGCAGTCATGCCCAAGCCCAAGAACAACACAGTGAAACCCAATTGACTTCAATAATTTATTTGTTTATACTTAATAGGCAAAATCTTGCCAAACTCAAGCTACACCCTTCTAACCTACTAGACGTGTCGTAAGAGATTCTGGTATGTGGTTACCCTGAACATCTCTCCCCTCTCCCCCATCTAGTTTGGGACTGTGCCATCTCTTAATCCGGGCCTTTTTCTGGGAAAGCTCTTTGTTGGCAAAACCTCTGCGCCTCCAGGTGCCCAGTCCCTCAGAACAGTTAATTCTTCTATCACACATATAAAAAATCACTGTGTTACAAACTGTAGGAAAATCCTCACTCCCACCCAATCTCAGACAAACACAATTCCTTCATTAACCTGCTTTCCAGCTCTGTTCTCCTGCGTGCAGGGAAACAAAAGATCATGTGATGACTCATTTTAAAAAAGTGCAATCAGACCTTCCCACTTTTCAGGAAAAAAGATATCATGATGTTTTAGGAGGTCTTTTAGAAGGTCTGATTGAACTTTGTTTTTAAACTGGTAGTCACATGGTCTTCTTTTGTTGCCCTGCATGCCAGAGAATGGAGCTGGAAAGCAGGTAAGTGAGGGAATTGTGGCTGGTGCAGGATTTTGCAGGAGGCCGTCCAGGCCAAAATTGGGCCATGGAGTGGGGGGGAAGCCTCTCAGCTGATCAGTGCGGCCAGTTCATTTGCTGCTTCCCAGCTGATCGGCACAGCTGGTTCATTCCCCACCTCCCAGCTGATCAGTGCGGTCGGTCCATTTTCCACCTCTCAGCTGATCAGCATGGCTCCCAGTCAGGCCCCTGCAGCCTCCCCACCCTGAATGGCAACTCCGAGACAGCTCACTGAGGCTTGCCATTTTGGGGATTGACCCTGGATTTATTCAACCTTGGAGTAAGCAAGGCACAAAAAGGAGTGGCTGGGAGGGGTGGGCAGAGCGAGGCCAGTCAGTGGTGGAATCAACCAGTTTGCTGAACTGCACAAAAAGGTAACAACTGGTTTGGTTGAACTGGTGTGAACTGGCTGAATCCTACCACTGCTGAAATTGTAAGCCACACAGAGAGTGCGATAAAGTGCTATGGGGTGGTATATAAGTCTTATTTTCAAAGCTCAAAAAGCAGCTTTCTTCTCCCCCAAAAATAATCAAAGGAGTTTATTAATGCTGAACACAGAAACATGCTGATAAATCAACAGACTTTGGACTCAAATGCTGGTAATTTCTCTATTACAATGAATTATTTTCCCCCACCAATGCTATTTATATTTTTAGGTTATACACTTGCAAGTAGGACTTAGTACATCCTAAAGTAGTGGGAAGCACCAGGCATTCCAATTATTCAATTTGAAGCTTTGCTTCAATTCTGTTTTGTGACAGTTATATTGTTCTGCCATACACTATCTCCAGAGACTTCATTTTGCTGATTTCACATTTTTGTACATAAGATTTGCTTCTGGAATGGTATATAACCATAATTGTGGACAAGTAAACTATGTAATGCTACCAAATATAATTTTTGGCAGTATCATCAAATTATAATTACAAAGTTGTGTTGATTTTCTGTATGTTGGCCCACTTTATCTGTTTATTTATAATCACTCCCAGTTGCAAAGAATTGTGGGCAACACACAAGAACAAAAAACAGAAAATCAACAAAACCTAGTCAATACTTATGATTCGTGCCCTTAGTCAATGTGTCCACTGAGCCTTGTGGGATCAACATGTTTATGGAATATTTAGAGAATAGAAGCTACGCATACTTTCAAGACATGCTATTTCAAGTGAATGGGGGTGACCACAGAGAAAGCAAGCTGTGATTGCTCATATTAAAGTTCCCTAACTTTATGTTCTAAATTTCCTCATTGATTGTGATTCATATTTTTCCACGAACAATATAAACAGCTCAGTCGCCATTATATATAGAAAATATCCTTGAATAATTACATAAATTGTTTAATAAGGGCAACTGGAGATATAGGTTCAATTATAATGAGATAAATATAATCTATTAATTTATACAATTAATTTATCCAACCTTCAAGATAATAAGCAATTCAAGTCAGGAACTAGTCTGATGTGGAGTGGAAAAAAGGACTATATATCCTTGCTGTGAAAAATATGAAATTGCTATATATCCATCAAATTTAACTTCCAGATATAAACTTGTAGCATTTTCCAAGTAAAAAGCTAAATTCATCTGGAATACATTTTCACTATTACAAAGGAACTAAAAATGATTAAAATATACAACCATAATTATTCAATCTACAATTAACTAAAAACTAAACTGCAGCATAAAAAAATCTGGATGGTCACTAAATAGCAATAAATAAATACAACATAATTATTAACATTTAATCACCAGTAAAAAATTCTATTCCAGATTACTTGTTTCTTATTCTGCTACATATGTTTTAAGTAGAGTTATTTATAGGTGGTCCTTGACTTACGACTGCAATGTCTGTTGTTAAATGAGATATTTGTTTAAATGAGTTTTGCTCCATTTTATGACCTTTCTTGCCACAGTTATTAAATGAATCACTGCAGTTGTTAAGCTACTAACACGGTTGGAAAACAAATCTGGCTCCCCCATTGACTTTGCTTGTCAGAAGGTCACAAAGGGGATCAAATGACCTTGGGATACAGCAACGGTCTTAAATATGAACCAGTTGCCAAGCATCTGAATTTTGATCACAGGGTGATGGGGATGCTGCAAAGGTCATAACTGTGAAAAACGGTCACAAGTCACCTTTTTTTCAATGCCATTTTAACTTTGAACGGTCAATAAAGGAATTGTTGTAAGTCGAGGACTACCTGTACTTCTAGCAGATTTTGAACTTCCACTAATGAGATTTTGAATTTTCACTGATCTGTCTTCTAGATCTTCCTCATGCAAAAGGAAATCAATTTCGTGAATAAAATTTCTTTTCTCTTCTGCTGTTTCCATATAGTGGAATATCCACTATCCAGACTTCTTTTGTCTTTCTTATAACAATTGTTAAGTCTGGGGTGTTATGTGGCAGGTAAATGTCTGCTTGAATTACAGGTAAGTCCTCCACTTACAAAGTGCATTTAGTGACCTTTCAAAGTTACAGGGGCACTGAAAAAAGTGACTTATGACTAAAAGTCTGTAGAGATTTTCAGTCATCCAGATCATGGTTGTCCCAAAGGCACTTTTTCATGAGGCAACTGGACTTTCTTGTTTTTTCTTTTGAAGACGTTTCACTTCTCGTCCAAGAAGGTTCTTCGGCTCTGACAGGATAGTGGTGAATGGAAGGATTTATATTCCTTGCAGACAGCTGGTCATTTGCATCCTTTTGGAGGGTAATTGAACTATGAACCCTCTAAACCAATAACTTTTAGAAGGTTGTTGAACTACAGGAACCATGAGGACACAGATAAACCTCCAAGTGCTTCAGCAACCCTCCAGAAGGATGCAAATGACCAGCTGCCTGCAAGGAATATAGATCCTTCCATTCTCCACTATCCTGTCAGAGCTGAAGAAGCTTCTTGGATGAGAAGCGAAACATTTTCAAAAGAAAAAACAAGAAAGTCCAGTTTGTTCCGGACTAGCAGGCTCAAAAGCCTGCAACTCTGATTGGCCCGCGAATAGCAGATCGTGATTGGTCACTGCAGACTGATGCGATTGGCTAGTAAACCGGCTGCCACGATTGGCCCTGCCAAGAGTGGCAAACTCAAATCGCTTTCATTGGCTGCCTAGCCGCAGCCAGCCCTATATAAGGGGCTCCTGCAGCCGGGATAGCTCGCTCAGATCTGAAGTCACTAATAAAGAGCTGTTGTTGTTATCTGAGTCTTGCCTCAGTTTCTGAACCAGATCTAACACAGTTGCCTCCTGAAAAAGCACCTTTGTGACTTATGACTGTTTTTCATACTTACGACCACTGTAGCATTCCCCACAGTCAGGTGATCAAAATTCAGATGCTTGGCAACTGACTCATATTTATGACAGTTGCAGTACCCTGGGGTTACATGATCCCCCCTTTGCGATCTTCTGACAAGCAAAGTCAATGGGGAATCCAGATTCACTTAACAACCATGTTTCTAACTGCAATGATTCACTTAAGTGTGGCAAGCAAGAGTTGTAAAATGGGACAAATTTTTACATAGCAACGTAAATGTTGGGCTCAACTGTGGCCGTAAGTCGACTACATGTATAAAGTTCTAGAGCACTTTAGCTTCATGTTCTATTACCATTATTTTTGTTATTATATTTTATCCTGCCTTTTATGTATATATGGAGAGAGAAGTATGTGTGTCGGTATGTGTCTGTTAGAGGGAGAGAGAGAGAATACCTAAAACTCCTGCTTCCAATTTTCCCCCAGAAACAATCCTTGAAATGGGTTGAGCTGAGAGTCAGTGACTGATCCAAAATCACCCATGTGGCTTTCATGCCTAACGGAGGCCTAGAACTCTCAAAATCCTGGTTCCTAGAGCAGCATGAAACCACTACTTTGCCTTCTTGACTTTAGACTCACAATTTACTGCCATACACCAAAAATATAAATTGCAGAGTCAAAATGAGTCTTCTGTTTACCAATTAAGCAATAAAATAGCTACAAGGATTACACAGGCAGGCAGAAGACTGAGATAACGAATTCAATACCTCATCATATCAACCAGATTATTCTGTGTGGGTTAGACAGGGGTAGGTGATAGTGGCAGTGTTTTAACAAGCTATCCAAATGTATTCCTTTCAAAAAAGTAAATAACAGGAATATTATAGTAATCAACAAAAACAGGGAAATAAAAATATCATGTGTTCAGAGGGAAAGACTCCTCCCTCTTACATCATTGAGCTGAGTCTGCCAAGGCTACAAAAGCCAGCCCCTGCTGCTGGCCCCCAGCTTTTCAGCTAGAAACTTAATAGACGTGGCACGTTTCTGAAAAATAAAACAGTGGGAGGATCCCTCCCCAACAATGACCAGACAAACACAGGGTGGGGCTGGACTCTCTTGCAGCGTGTATAGAAAGGGCGTCTCAGGTAAATTTACCAATGGCCATTCTCCTCCATGCTACTACGAGAGTCCAGGATAGGGACATACCAAAGCCTGCATGTCCAAGGGAGGGTCATTGTCTGGTCCGCTCAGTCCAACACTGGAAGAACCTTCTGAAGCACTCTCCTGCCAAATGCTGCTTCTGCAGAGGCGAAGGAATCCAATCGATAGTGCCGGATAAATGGAGAAGGCGATGCCCAGGTAGCCGCCCTGCAGATCTCCTCAATGGATGCCCGAGTAGCCCAGGCTGCCGAGGTGGCTGCACAACTAGCAGAGTGGGCTGTAAGCTTCTTGGGAACCGGGAGAGAAAAGGTCTCGTATGCTGTGGAAATACAAGCCCTGATCCATCTGCCCATCATTGATTGGGAAGCCTTACTCCCCAAGGAAGCTGGTTGGAAGGACACAAACATTGTTTCCATCTTGCAAAAAGTTGCAGTTTGTTTTACATAGATACGGAGAGCTCTCTGCCCATCCAACGTATCCCACTTGTGTTCCAACTCATGTGGAGGCCTAGGGCAGAAGTCTGGTAGGACTAGTTCTTGTGTCCTGTGGAACCAAGAATTAATCTTTGGAGTAAAGGTAGGGTCCACTCTGTTCTCATGAAATATGCACAAGTCCTGCCAGTTCCAACACCCTTCTGGCCGACACGATAGTCATCAGGAAGGACACTTTGAGGGTCAAGAAGCGGAGACCCACCAACCTTAAAAGTTTGAATGGGGCCCCTGTCAGAGCCTGGAATATTATTGGGAGATCCCAAGTGGGATGTCTATGAACTACCAGGGGATGCAGGTTTGAAGCTCCCCTCAAAAACCTACGTATTGATGGGTGGTGGGACAAAGAGTTATAATCGTCCCACAACAATACTGAGGACAAGGCTGTGGAGTGTGTTTGGTGAGAGCCCTTTATCGAGACCTTCCTGTCTCAGACCAGTACATGTGAGACAGTGGCTGACGAAGGGTCCCGGACAGCCCTAGAACACCAACTGCAAAAGGCTCTCCAGATGGCATCATAGATGCAATTGGTTGACAGTTTATGTGGTGCCTGGATGGTTTTTTATCACCTTACTGGGTAAGCTAGTCTCTTTCAGAGATTTCCATTGAAGCACATACAGCCAACTGGAACCACTGTGCCAACTCAGAAAGCTCAAACTTCCCAAGGAACTGCTGATACAGTTTTACAGAGGAATTATTGAGTCTATCATCTGCACCTCTATAATTGTCTGGTTTGGTTCTGCAACCCAACAGGACAGACACAGATTTCAGAGGATAATCAGGACTGCAGAAAAAACAATTACTACCAACCTGCCTTCAATCGAGGACCTGTATACTGCACAAGTCAAAAAGAGGGCTGTGAAAATATTTACGGACCCCTCACATCATGGACATAAACTGTTTCAACTCCTTCCCTCAAAACTACACTATAGAGCACTGCACACCAGAACAACTAGACACAAGAACAGTTTTTTGCCGAAAGCCATCACTCTGCTAAACAACTAATTCCCACAACACTGTCAAACTATTTACTAAGTCTGCATTACTATTACTATTAATCTTCTCAGCATTCCTATTACCCATCTCCTCCCACTTATGACTGTAGGACTGTAACTTTGTTGCTTGTATCCTTACGATTTATATTGACTGTTTCCTATTACGATTTAATTGCTTATTTGTACCCCTTGACTATCACTAAGTGTTGTACCTTATGATTCTTGATGAATATATCTTTTCTTTTTATGTACACTGAGAGCATGTGCATCAAGACAAATTATTTGTGTGTCCAATCACACTTGGCCAATAAAGAATTCTATTCTATTCTAATAAGGGGATGAATTGATATTATTTTTCAGTTGGCTAAACGCACCAGCCTGCTAACACACTTTCAATACATTTTCAGTCTATTTAGTTTGAACATAAAAGTTTTAATTAAATATGTGTTGTAGAGCGATGGTAAGGAAGAAGCAGGAACCAGAGCGGGAGAAATGAGGCGTAAAAGTTTAGTAGCCCCAGGAAGGCTTGGAGCTCCGTCTTGTTAGTTGGTGTGGGTGCCTCATGGATGGCCTTTACCTTGGACTCAATTGGGTGGATGCCGGAGGCGTCTATCCTATAACCCAGAAAGTCCACTTGCCTAGTGGCGATGGCGCACTTCTCCCTTTTAAGTTTGAGGCCATGCTGCCTAAACTTCTCTAGAACCGCCCTGACCCTCTGTATGAGTTGAGGTTGGTCAATAGCTGAGACTAGGATGTCATCGAAATAAGGAACAACCCCTGGGAGACCCTGGAGAATCCTTTCCATGAGTGATTGGAATATACCCGGGGCCACACTTACACCGAATTGGAGGCGTTTACACTTGAATGCCCCTCTATGTGTGACTATGGTTTGTAATTCCGCTGTCTGATCATCAACAGGGAACTGTTGGTATGCCTGGGACATATCTAACTTGGCGAAAATGGTGCCGGGTTCGAAGGTGTGTAACAGGTGCTGAATAACAGGGACAGGGTATGTGCTGACCTGAAGGTAATGGTTGAATGTGGTTTTGTAGTCTGCGCAGATTCTTAAACTGCCATCCTTCTTGAGTGGGGTGACTATGGGGGTCTCCCATTTGGCAAAATCAGTAGGTTCTAAGACCCCTTGCTTAAGTAGCTTATCTAATTCTGCGTCCAATTTGGGACGGATGGCGAAAGGCACCCTGCGTGGTTTTAGGCGAAGAGGGATTGCCTGGGGGTCTACAGAGAACGAGATGGGGGTGCCAGAATAGCAACCCAGCTCGCTGCTAAACACATCAGAATAATCTGAAAATAATGCATCTACGTCAGAAGTTGAGACAGCATGGACCCCAGTTATACTAAGGCCGAGGGAGGGAAACCAATCTAGCCCCAACAGGCTGGGGAGGGCACCATTAACAACCACTAAAGGCAAATGGCCTTTAAAGGCTTGGAATTGAATGAGAAACTTGCCTTTCCCGAGGACAGGGATGTTCTTGCCCTGGTAGTCCCGCAGTGTCAGGTGGCATCTTTGAAGCTGCTTCTTTGACAGTCTGGGCTGGATCTTCTTCAGGGTTTCCCAGGAGATGATTGAGAGCGCAGATCCCGTGTCTACCTCCATCCTGCAGGGTTTACCTTCTAGGAAAACAGAAATTTTGATTTTATCAGGGGTTTGGGAAGTATGGTTAGCGTGGTAGCAGGTATAGCAATCCTCCACTTGCCTTTGGGAATTAGAAGGTGGTGGAGGTCTTTGAGGCAAAGTGCGCCCTGCTTGGCAGACTCTAGCAAGGTGACCCTTCTTTTGGCAATTCAGGCAGATGGCGTTTCTAAACCTGCAGGATGCTCTAGAGTGGGAGCCTCCGCAGGTTAGGCAAATGGAAGGTTGTTTGGGGGCGAAGTTGTTTCTTTGTCCCGCTCCTACCTGTGAAGGCTTCTGATGCTTAAGGCGGTTAATGTCTGATGAGTCTGTGGGGTCTTCTTCACTGAGCACTTCTTCTGAATGGATGGTGGAACTGCTGGGCTTTAATGGAGTGCCTTGAATCTCAGCTGCTGATTGGGCAGAGAGCTCAGCAGCTAGGGCTTCCTCCATGGCTAGGGATAGATTCAAGTCCTTTTTTGCCAGCAAACGTCTTTGGAGTCTCAGGTCTCTAACCCCACAGACGATCTGGTCCAACAACATGTCTTCTAAGTAGTCTTTGAACCCGCACTGCAAGGCAGGTGTCCTCAGGGCTGCCATATACTCGTTGATTGACTCCCCCTCTGCCTGTTTTCTAATCCTGAAGGCATACCTTCTGGCTATCTGGGATGGTTTTGGCGAGTAGTGGTTGGAGAGGATTTCTTGTAGTTCATCCCATGGGACGCTTCTGATAGCGCGTGGGGCGACTAATGCTGTAGCGGTGTCAAAAACTGCAGCCCCACAATAGCTGAGGAAATAGGACTTCTTCCTATGTTCAGCAGCATCAGCTAACCCGATGGCATCGAGGAAATGGCTGAAACGATTTTTGTAGGAGTCCCACGTTTCCTCGTTTGGCTTGAATGGTGGGAATGCTAGATTAGCATTCATTGTGAAAAATGCAGGGTTCGTCTTCTTCAGTCGTCTTTTGAATTCGCGCTCTTAAAAGAGCGCAGGCTGTGACTGTCTCTCTAGGCTACGGAGCTCTTTTTGAATTTCGCGCCCTTTGTGAGCGTCGGCGGCTGCAGCTACAGCGCCCGTGGTTCGCTTCAGTGAGTACAGCTCAAAGCAATGGAGGTTTGAATTTCGCGCTCTTTGTGAGCGTTGGCGGCTGCGGCTTCAGCACTCGTGGCTTCGCTTCTCAGTGACTACAGCTCTTTGAAACAGACGCATCTGGCTAGCCTTCGACCGTATCCCATCCTCGTCGCCAGTGTTGTAGAGCGATGGTAAGGAAGAGGCAGGAACCAGAGCGTACAACGAACAAGGCTTTATTGCAGAGAATAAAGGGTTGTCGCGTCTGCTGGCTAACTGGCAGACTAGCTGGCGACAACGGGGCTGGCTCTGCTTGACAGCCGGCTTTTATAGCCGACTGTCAAACGGAGCCAGCCAATGGGAGCGGCTGGTGCTCCCGCTCAAACAGCGGACCTGGTTGGGAACTCCAACCAGTTCCACAGACATAACAATATGATTAAATAAGATGTTTGAAAATAAAGTTCATGGATTTTAAAGGTTATGAATCCTTGATTACATGTAATTTTGAAACATGAAATACTAAGACTTGGGAGTACAATTACTGGTTATAGCTAGACTTGTATTTGCCTCAGTGTATTGTCAAACTGGATACCCACACTGTGCAAAATTCTAATATGGTTTGTTACGTTCTGGTTCATGAGGCTGTGAGGCCTAAACAAATTCTAGTTTATTCAGGACAGCAAGATTTATGCAACATATGAACTAGGCAGCATACTGTAGCACAGAATATAAATTGGATTGCGATTTGCAACCATGCAATCTGCTCTATGCAGATGTATGTGAGACAAAAACAACAAACAAATAAACAACACAAGGGACGATCTCAGGAAAATCATTGTGCAATCCTTTATAACACAGACTATGGATATTATATCTACATGTAGTTAATAAATTTCTAAAAGCTGTATTATAGCAAAACAGACATTTAAGATACAGAACATTTTAAAACATGTTAGTATGTATGCTCACACTTTTAATTCTTTGTAAAAGAAACAAAAATATTATATTTATGCTGATAACAATTTCCTCCTTACATAATTTTATATTATTTTCCTGGCAGTCAAGTATTCTTACACAAAAAAGGATGAGAATAATTAGGATAAATATTCTGATAGCTAAAGTATTTAAAACAGATTACAGACCTCGGCTTATGACCATAATTAAACCAAAACTTCTGTTGCTAAGTGAGACATTTGTTAAGTGAATTTTGCCCCATTTTATGACCTTTCTTGCCAAAATTGTTAAATAAAGCACTGCAGTTGTTAATAACACGGTTGTTAAGTGAATGTTGCTTCCCCATTGACTTTGCTTGTCAGAAGGTCGCAAAAGGAGATCCCGTGACTCTGGGACACAATAATCATTATAAATATCAGTCAGTTGCCAAGCACCTGAATTTTGATAATATGACCATGGGAATGTTTCCACAGTCATAAGTGTGAAAAACTGTCATATGTCACTTTTTCAGTGCCACTGTAACTTTGAATGGTTGCTAAACCAGTGGTGGGATTCAGAATTTGTTTTGCAGCCACCCTCTACCCATTTTGGGGGGCCTTCTGGGCCTCCTGGGGGAGCATTTTTGCTCCCAGGAAGCTCACCTGGGGCTCAGGAAGAAAAAAAAATGGAGAGGGGGGCTGTGCCTCTCCCTCCATTATTTGCCTTCCTGGGCCTCAGGGAATCCTCCTGGGAAAAGCAGTAAGACAAGCTAGGGGAATCCTGGCACAGCTGATGTATGAACATCTGTTTGTCGGGAGGGGGAAAAAAATACCTTAAGGGGCAAACGTCAGGTGGGCGGGGTGAGCAAGCATCGGTAGGGCGGGGCAAGCGAGCCAGCGGTGACCGGGTGACCAGGTCACTAGACAGAACTTCCTACGGGTTCGGTGACCCACACCAAATCCGAAAGGGTGCAAACCGGCTGAATACCACCACTGCACTAAACGTACTGTTGGAAGTCGAGGACCACCTGTAAAGACTTGTTTCAAGTTTCAAATAATTTTCTACAGGTTAGTATTACCAAAAATGGAATGCCAGAAATATTTTGTAGAATGATAACCTCTGAAGGAAAATTTGTATCAGTCCTCAAACCAATCGCAATATAAAGGAGGGCTACAGAGTTATCTAATGGTAAGTTTGCAAACAGAAAGAATTGAGGCTAGATACCCGTGTACTGTAGCAGAAATAAAAGTTATCCCAAATTTAATTCTCCCTTTTGTCCAAAGAGTTCAGTACACCACACATAGAATTATTTTGCTATTACCCACAGCCAATCTTCAACTAATTATGATGGCGACATAGGATCCAGATTGATGCCCCCTTCCTGAAACATAAAGACAGGATTGAGATGCGACCCTGCTGACGTTTTGCAAGGCCTTAAAAGACCTGGTTTTGCCATCAAGCCTGGGGCCCCGATAGTTGGGCAGGCCCAATACTTGGCTGTGTTGATTGGGTGTGTTGGTTAGTGCTGTGGCTCAACTACTGTTTTATGTTATTTATAATTTTGCTAATTGCTTTTATTGTTTTTGTTAGTACCCCACAGTTACAAACTTGAGACGCCATATAATGTAAGGCCATATAATTTAATAAATAAATATTATATGCTAGGCATAAAATCCTTACATACACTCTGTGTCTGCCTGATGAAGTCAAGTTCTTCTCCTTTCAGGTACAAATATTTTATTGTAATCTTCAAATAATTGAGTTTTAAACTACAGTTAATCCTCGATTTACAACAGTTCATTCAGTGACCATTCAAAGTTTCAACATCACTGAAAAAAGTGACTTTCAAGGAGAGACTGGACAGCCACTTGTCAGAAATGGTACAGGGTCTCCTGGTTGAGCAGGGGGGTTGGACTAGAAGACCTCCAGGGTCCCTTCCAACTCTTTTATTCTATTATACCTGTGACTCATGACTGTTTTTCACACTTGCAACCATAACAACATCTCCGTGGACATGTGATCAAAATTCAGATGCTTGGCAACCGACTCATATTTATGACCTTTGCCATGTCCTTTGTCACAGGATCCCCTTTTGCCACTGTCTGACAAGCAATGTCAATGGGGAATCCAGATTCACTTAACAACCGTGTTACCAATTTAACAAGTGCAGTAATTCACTTAACAACTGTGGCAAGAAAAGTTGTAAAATTGGGCAAAACTCACGTAACAAAAATCTCACTTACCAACAGAAATTTTGGGCTCAATTGTGATTGTAAGTCAAGGACCACCTGTAGACTGTAAGAGCATTAAAAACAATGCTTTTCCAGGTACTCAGGACTTGTCGAAACAGTTTTATATTTTGAGGCCGAAGCTGCCTGAAGAGTGACCTGAACCCCCGTCTGAAAATGAGGAGGTAAGTAGTTGAAAGTGAGCAAGCATCTTTCCTGAAGCTGTTTTATTGAATCACTTACAAACTTGTCTGAAGTAAAAGAAGACTCTTCAACTTGCAACTGTACATTAGGGCTGGTATCTTTTAACGAGTTTATTTCTGCCGCTGTGATTCATTTTATATTTTATAAATATTTATATATGAATACAAAGATGAGATGTAGCGCAAGTTAGAATTTTTAAATAGTTTGCTAAACAAACTCTAAAAGCCTGACTCACATCCAGAGCTCAGCTGTAACAGATAGCTGTAAATGCTCAAACATGCTAAGCTCAAAACAAACAAGCCACATTATGGTTTGCATGATGTGTGAGCCCATCAATTAAATCTTTTAAAAAACAATGTGTATTCATTTTACTCCAACAACACAAGGTCACAACATTTGAAATTTCTCACTAACATTGTAACATCTTAATATATAATCACGTTCAAAAAAGATTGTGATTTGACCCGAAGTGCATTTAAAATTTGAATTCTGCAAATCATTTTTTCAACCATATCTCTTATGATTTCCTTTCCCTTTATAACCTGTCATTCAAAATCGATTTAAGCTGAATGCTGAGCTTGTGCAGTGGGTATACGCAAAAATGGGTCCCATGGTAGATTTGCAAATTCATCAAATGGCTGCCATAGTACAGGTAGTCCTCAACATACGACCACAATTGCACCCAAAATTTATGTTGTTAAGTGAGACATTTGTTAAGTGAATTTTGCCCCATTTTACAACTTTTCTTTCCACATTTGTTAAGTGAATCACTGAAGTTGTTAAATTAGTAACATGGTCATTAAGTGAATCTGGCTTCCCTGTTGTCTGCTTGTCAGAAGGTTGCAAAATGTGATTACGTGACCCTCAGACACTGCAATTGTCAAAAATATGAACCAGCTGTCAAGCACTCAAATGCAAATCATGTGACAATGGGGATTCTGCAACAATCATAAGTGTGAAAAATGGTCATAAGTACCTAAAAAAATAGATACTGGTAGTTCTCAATTTATACCAGTTCATTTCAATGCCATTGTAACTTTGAATAGTCACTAAACAAACTGTTGTATATTGAGGACTACCTGTGCCTATTTTTTTTCCCTTCCATTCAATTGTAGCTGATTACAAGACCCAATTTAATTCAGAGACTGCCTGGATAAGTCCCTGCAGTTTTCTTGGAAAGGTTTTTCAGAAGTGGTTTGTACTGCTTTCTTCCTGGGGATGAGAGAAAGTATCTGGCCCAGGATCACCTAGCTCCGTGATGGCGAACCTATTGCACAGGTGGCATGCAGAGCCATTTGTGCCGGCACGCGAGCTGCAGGCAACCTTACCTCACTGTGCATGTGCGCACCTTACAGCTGATTTTCGGCCGGTTGAGGCCTTCTTCAGCCTCTGAAAAGCTTGAGGAAGGCTTCTGCAGGCTTCTAGAAGCTTGTGGGCTGAAATTTAGTCCTGTTTCGTCACATCCATTTTTTTCGGAAAAACAGGAAGTGACAAAACGGGGCTAGATTTCACCCTACAAAGCTTGTAGAAGCCTGCAGAAGCCTTCCTCAAGCCTTTGGAAGGCCAAAAAAGGCCTCAAACTGGCCAAAAATCAGCTGTGAGGTGCAGCGCAGGTAAGGGGGCGGCAGGGGGTTGGGATTGCGCGTGCATGAGTAGGGGACGTGGGGAGGGTGCGCATTGCCTTCTGGGTGCTGGGACACGAGTGCGAGCATGCAAGCACACACACAATTTTTGGCACAGGAGCCCCAAAAGGTTAGCCACCACTGACCTAACTGGTTTCATACCTAAGGCAGAATTCACAGTCTCCTGGTTTCAAGCCTGATGCATCTCCTAGTACACATAACCAGTCACAATAAACTCCATTTATCTGAAGGTGAACGTAGCCCCATCTCACTACCATAAGTAGTATCACACTGGCACATGTCACGTTATCTGTGAAAATCTTTTTTCCATGGAGCTGCTACGAGCGTCCAGGTTGGGAGGTGCTTCAGTCTCAGCTCCTACAGGCTGAGCTTGAAATTGAGGAACGCCTCTCACCATCACGTGGTCCTCTGGGCGTCCCCAGTTTTTTGCTCAGCCTCGTGGCAGTCAGGCTGTTCGCTCTTAGCTCCTTGGCTGATCGGTATTTCACTTACTCAAATTGGACCCTCTCTTCAGCAACGCAGGAAAATCGAGGTTTGGACTCCCAAGGGAGTACCCTGATACAAGGGGGAGAGTTTTATCCCGTCTTTCAGGGGCAGAGGCTAGCGTTCCGAGCGCCGCCCCCCCCCACCCTTCGCTCGTCGTTCCTTCGCTCCGGCGAAAACGCCTTGTTCCTTGCCTGCCTTGATTTCCCCTTCTCGCTGTTTCCCCCCCCACGAACGCCCTTAGCTCAGGGGAAATCGCTCCCCTGCCTCTCCCTTCGTTAGGAGAGTTCCGCTGCTGGTTTTTAGATTGGATAGTTTGCGGCCGCCATTTTGGGGCACCGCATGGCGTCCGCCATTTTGGATGTGGCCTCAGACGTCGACGCCATTTTGAACGTGGCCTTCTGGCCTACCTTTGTTGTTAGAGGCACTCTCTTGCAGGCTGCAGGTCATTGAATCTCTAGGCAGACCCTGGGACTGCCTATACTACCGCTCGTTCCTCCAGGCCTCTCACAAAGGCTTACAGAGCATCAAGGGTCCGTTGGCTTCGCAGCCTATGCAGCAGGCGAGGTAGCAGCATTGTAACCCCCCCACCCGGTCCGTCTGGAGAGGGTAGCTGCTTGGGCGTTCACCTTCTGGCTGATTGGCTTTCCGGGCTAGGCCCTCAACTCGATAGCAGTTCACTAAAAAAAATTTTTTTGATCAAAGGGGGGCGTGAAACAGTCGCTAGGATTCCCGGCCTTCCGTAGGCCGCATCCAGACGTGCCAACCATCTAATACTAATCCAAAATTCTTTTTTTGCTTCTCCAGATGGCAGACGACAAAACACCTCGTGGCACTTCCTTGAAGGCCAAATCAAAAACTCATCACCTGCGTAAACAGACCCAGGAAGCCTCTAAAGCCTCCCAGAGAGATGCCCTCAGGCGTCACAGGGCACTTGAGAAGGAGATTGACAGGCGGTCCAGAGAGTTAGGCTCCGTGCCTCTGGCTCCTTCCGCCCCTACTCCCTCAACCTCCACCCAACCCCCTCTCCCCTCCTCCCCGGCACCCTCCTCACTCTCTCAGCCTAGACAGGCCCCTGAGGCCACATTTACTCCCACCGCTGCAGGTCTACGCCCAGAGGAGCCTCACCCACCTCCCATGATGGAAATCCCAGAGAATCTCAGGCAGTGGATGGAGTTGGCCATCCGACAAAGCATAACACAAGAGCTCCAGCACATGGCCGGTCCGGCTCCACGGCCCGCGGCCCCTGAAGCGCAGGCACCTTCCGTTCGCTCATTCTCCGGATCCGAGGCCTCGCACGGGAAGGTAGCATCCCACGGGAATTTCCCCTTGTCTTTGGGGATGGAGGAGATAGAAACTCAGGAGCTCGGGGACCCTACCCAATTTGGGGAAGGCGAGGACCTAGACTTGGGGTCCATTTCTGGCAGTGAGCCCTTCTCGGGAGCAGACCCACTGGAGGGGGACATGTCGGAGGACGAGCGTCCAGCCCCACCCATTAGTCCGTCTGGTGGGGAACCTCGCCGTTCAGCCGAGCAAATTAACACTCTTTAGTTAGGATGAGAATAGGGCCTTCCTTCTCGTCTTCGCAAAACTGGGGACGCCCAGAGGACCACGTGATGGTGAGAGGCCTGTAGGAGCCGAGACTGAAGCACCTCCCAACCTGGACGCTCTACGCAGCTCCACGAAAAGAAGCGTATCAGGTAAGAACCAACGCCCCTTTAAAAGACAAGGTGGGAGAGAGAACTTGATGGATGCTAAGGAAGCTGTCCATGCTATGCTGAGAATAAGTCACACGCGTGCATGAGCAATGTTGAGTTTAGTGGACTATACAAAAAAGACTTCAATAGTTCTGCATCGTTATTTGACTCAGAAAAATCAGCCAAAACACTTCTCTATTGTCCACGATGATTCAGAAGTTGAAAGAATAATAAAATGAAATAGAATATAAAAAGAAAAATAAACAGTGAAATGGTCCTTCATAAACACTGCGGAAAAATCAGCACAGATACTTTACATTCTTTATTCTTCCTTTCTGGTTTCTTATAAAAAGAGTTAACTGCAAAAACAAGTAGAAATAGACTATACTAAATATTCCAGGCATTAGAAACTTATTCTCAACCAGGGTTTGAAGTCTTTCTACTGCATAAGATTTCATTCTCATAAAGAATACGCTGTAATTTATGTTTAGCTATAGATAAAATCACTTATGATACATTTAATGCAAATAAATTGTTCTCCTTAACCTTTAAATTAATATCAAGAGACTTTTCTCTACTTTTCCCCACCATCTGAAGAACAACAAGTAAAGACACAGCTCAACATGTTTCCATTGCAGATGCATCCAACAGCTTCTTCTCCAACAACACCCATCCATTTCAGCCAATTTGGCCAGTATTGGGTGGGAGTGATGGGAACAATAGTTGAATGCATCTGGTGGGCTCACTGGGGAAATCTGCTATAGATTAGAGTCTTCTGCTATGCTGTCAAGACCCCACTTTTTCATAAGACGCTTGGGAGAAGCTGATAGCATGAATCGTGGCTGCTGGCCAAGTTCATTATGCGTTGTTGCTGCTTCTGTTCTCATACTCAGTTTGATTTGTGGGTGCATGTGGGGAGATGGGGGAGGGCTCTGTTGGCCCTTTCTATGTCTCGGGAACAGTTTTAAAAAGCAACTTTCAAATGGCATTCAGTGAACAAAGCCACGTTTCACACATCAGTTTTTGCCATCAGACAGCGCTCTCTGTTGCATACATGATGAACAGCACCATCTCACAATAGCTTTAATGATTAAAACTCATACTGTATTCCAGTTTAAATATACTGACTTGTAATATGGTATGGTTTGTTACAGGTTTTACACTTCCCACAATTCTTTGCCACTGGTCAGCCTAGCTAGAACTGATTGGAAGTCAAGTCCAAAACTTTGAAAGGCCATTAGATTGCTCGTCCCTATTTTCCTCAGTTTATACTTTTAACTTATAATACTAGCCTCCAAATAGTCTCCCAAACTTTTTCTCCTTTTCATTTATCAAAGTTTATTCCTTCAGGTAGCAACAATGATTTTACTAGTGACAAAAAAAATACACGGCAGTCCTGCTACTAGGAAATCTGAAATAAAAATCCTATTATGCAGCAAACAGTCTAGCCATACCATTCATTGGCTAGGGAGGCTGTTCTTATGTTAAATATTCAGCAGAATCGCAATAAGGACATCACATGACATTCTTTATGACACAAAGGAAGTACATGAATAAGTCTGTCCACATTGTCCTAAAGAGCTGTTCTTTAAATACAGATGTTGAGCTGTCTCTAACTTCAGATGTAAACACCAATTGTTGGGTTTATAAAGGAAACAAATTCACACAATTGGAAATGAGAGAAAAGCACAGACAGAAATACAAAGCGCCTGAAGAAACATATTGATCACCATGTAGATTCAGGGAGTTCTGTTACACAAAAGGGGCGTTGGTTCTTACCTGATACGCTTCTTTTCGTGGAGCTGCGTAGAGCGTCCAGGTTGGGAGGTGCTTCAGTCTCGGCTCCTACAGGCTGAGCTTGAAATTGAGGAACGCCTCTCACCATCACGTGGTCCTCCGGCGTCCCCAGTTTTGTGAAGACGAGAAGGAAGGCCCTGTTCTCATGCTAACTAAAGAACGTCAATTTGCTTGGCTGAACGGCGAGGTTCCCCACCAGACAGACTAATGGGTGGGGCTGGACGCTCTACGCAGCTCCACGAAAAGAAGCGTATCAGGTAAGAACCAACGCCCCTTTTCCATGGAGCTGCTACGAGCGTCCAGGTTGGGACATACCAAAGCTTGGCTAGTCCTGCGGGTGGGTTCCCGTCTGGGGTGGAACCTCTTCTGGAACCTCGATAACACGCTGAAGGACACGCCTGCCAAAAGAAGCCTCAGCGGATGCAAATATATCAATTTTATAGTGCTTGATGAAGGGGGGGGGATGCCCAGGTGGCAGCCCTACAGATGTCAATTATCGAGGCTTGTGTGGCCCATGCGGCAGAAGTAGCCGCACTTCTGGTGGAATGGGCGGTGATGCCCATTGGGGCGGGAAGGGACTGAGCCTGGTAGGATTTGGCGATGGCAGCCCTAATCCAATGGCCCACAGTTGAGGACGTCATCTTGTGACCAAGAGAAGCAGGTTGGAAGGACACAAATAAGGCCTCTGACTTGTGAAAGGGCTGGGTGCGTGTGATATACACTCTCAAAGCGTGCCTTACATCAAGGGAGTGCCACTGTCTCTCCTCGTGAGAGGGATTGGGGCAGAAATTGGGAAGTATGAGCTCTTGATTCCTGTGAAATGCTGAATTTATTTTAGGGAGGAAGGTGGGGTCGGGACGGAGGACGACTCTGTCAGAGTGAAAGATACAAAGATCCTGTCTAATAGAAAGGGCTGCCAACTCCGAGATCCGATGGGCGGATGTGATGGCCACAAGAAAGACAGTCTTGAGGGTGAGGATCTGTAAGGAAGTCTCCCTTATGGGTTCAAAGGGAGGCTTGGTAAGGGCGACCAGAACCTTGTTGAGGTCCCAGGTCGGAAAACGGTGTATGGTCGGGGGACGGAGGTTAGAGGCTCCCCTAAGAAAAGTCTTGATAAGGGGGTGATGGGAAATGGATCCCCCAGCGTCCAAGGAAACAACAGTCGCGAGGGCAGCGACCTGACGTCTTAGGGTATTGATAGAGAGGCCCTTGTCGAGACCCACCTGGAGGAAGTCGAGGATTTGGGGTATGGAGGGAGAAAGAGGGTTAATTCGAAGTTTGAGGGCCCAAGAACGAAAGGCTACCCATGTGGCATTGTATATGCGGTTGGTCGAGGGTCGTCTGGCTGCCAGGATGGTATCTATAACCTGGTTGGAAATTTCTTGAGCCCTTAGGCGGCTCCGCTCAACCTCCAAACGGCTAACTGGAGCCATTGGGGTTTGGGATGAAGTAGAGGGCCCTGGGACAGGGAGATCCTTTCTGGGGGGATTCTCCAGGGAGGGACCACCGAGAAATTGCAGAGGTCCGCAAACCAAGGACGTCTGGGCCAATAGGGAGCTACTAGAAGGATCTCTGCCTGCTCCAGGATCAACTTGTGGATCACCCTGGGGATGATGGATAGGGGGGGGAATGCATAAAGGAGCCCTGGAGGCCAAGGGCAACGGAGGGCATTGTGGTTCTCCGCCCCGCGAGAGGGGTATCTTGAAATGAACCTCGGTAGTTGGGCGTTCAGAGGGGAAGCGAAGAGATCCACCAAGGGGAGCCCGAAGATGGAGGCTGCTTCCCTGAACAGAGAGGGGTGGAGGCGCCGTTCCGCTTGGTCTAGAGTGGCTCTGCTGAGCCAGTCCACTTGAATGTTTAGGGTCCCTGATATGTGATCTGCTCTGATGGAGGCCAGATTTGATTCCGCCCACTTGCAGAGGCGCTCGGCTTCTCTCATGAGACTTACTGAGTGCCCCCCTGTCTGTTGATGTGGGCCTTTGCGGTGATGTTGTCTGTGAGGACCAGGATATGACGTCCGCGTACCTGGGGTAGGAAACTGCGAACCGCCAGGAGAACAGCGTGAAGCTCCAGCCAGTTTATGGAGCAGAGTTGCTCTGTTGGCGACCATTTGCCCTGTGACGATAGGGAGAGGACGTGAGCTCCCCAACCGAGTAGGCTCGCGTCCGTGGTGACGGATAGCCTGTCGGGCTCTTTGAAATAATGGCCCTTGTTTATGGCCGGCCTGGTCCACCAAAGGAGGGACGTGAGAACTCTCGGAGGAACTCTGACCCGGAGTCGTGAATTGCTCCTTCCGGAACGTTGATACGGCAGCAGAAACCATTGTAGGGACCTGGAATGGAAACGGGCCCAAGGAATGATAGATATGCATGAGATAAGCTTCCCCAGCAACTTAGACAATTCTAAGAGAGAAACTGTTCTTGCCCTCCTGACCTCCTTAATTGATTGTTGGATGCTAAGCCACCTGTCTAGAGACAGGAAAACCAGTTCCCGGTCGGTGTCAATCACTGCCCCCAGGTGAGTAAGTTGGGTAGAAGGGGAAAGGTGACTTTTCCTCCAGTTGATAATGAACCCGTGGTTTTGAAGGGTATTAAGGGTGAGTTTGGTATCTCTTAGGGCGAGAGCTCTGGAAGAGGAGAGGATGAGGATATCATCCAGATAACATTGGAGTCGGACGGGGAAGGAGCGCAGGTGAGCGGCAAGGGCTGCCAAAACCTTCGTGAACACCCTGGGGGCGGAGGACAGACCAAAGGGGAGCGCGACGTACTGGAAATGTTGTCTATTATAGGCAAAACGGAGAAACCTGTAGTGGGAGGGACGAATAGCAATATGCAAGTATGCCTCGGAAAGGTCAATTGAGGAGAGCCAGTCCCCTCGCCGGGTTCCCATAAGTATCGACTGCAAAGTGTGCATCTTAAATTTGCGGGGGGCAATGTAGCGATTTAGTCTTTTAAGGTCTAGGATAGCCCTCCAACCCCCCGAACTCTTGGGCACTACAAACAGGTGGGAGTAGAAGCCTCGCCCCCGTTCAGAGGTGGGAACGGGCTGGATGGCCTTTATATCAAGGAGGTGGCGAATGGCGGCCTCCATGAGGGCCCGTTTTGCAGGGTTCCTGGAAGGGGGGGGAAGACATAAAGAATTCGGGGGGGAAGGAGTGAAACTCGAGTGCCAGTCCGAGAAGAACCGTATCTCTGACCCATGCGTCAGTAGTGATGGCCTCCCATTGATGAGCAAAATGCTTGAAGCGGCCGCCTATGGGGAGGTTTGCCCTAGCGAGATCGACGGAAAGGTCGGTTTCCGGATCCCTGGAAAGACCTCTTGAAGGAGCCTCGTCTGGGCCTGTCAGACGAGTCTGACCGGTCGTGCGAGGAGGGGGTTCTGTAGGGAGGTTGGGAGAATCTGGGGTAGGAATGCAGGGAGGGACGAAAGGAGCCTCGACGAGGGGAGGGGGAGGGGCCTCTGGGGTCGGGCCTCCGAAAAAGAGAGGGGAGGTAAGTGCGTTTGTTCCGAGTCTCGGCCAGAAAGGGGTTGAGAGCCGGGCCAAAAAGTTTCCCCCCAGAGATGGGGGCTGAGGCCAGCTTGGCCTTGTTTTTGACATCCGCTTGCCAGTGGCGGAGCCAGAGCAAGCGGCGGGCGGTGACTTGGGAGGAAATGGCCTTGGTGGAGAACTTGGCGGCTTGGAATGTGGCATCCGCCGAGAATTCAGCCGCGGCCATGAGTTTGGCGATGTCCTGCTGGGCTCTGAGGTTGGCCGCGGGGACATGTTGTTTGAGTTGTTGAAGCCATTTAATCGAAGACCTAATGAAGAAAGACGCAGCAGTGGATGCCCTGACTGCCCAGGCGTCGGAATGATGAGCGCGGCGTAAGGCCAGCTCGGCTCGTTTGTCCTCGGGCTTGAGGGCCTCGAGGGCGTCACTAGGGGTAGACCGGGAAGCTAGTCCTACAATGGGCTCATCCACAGGGGGGGGTCTAACAAGAGAGTGAACTGCGGGTCAAGATTGAAGAAACGTTTATCCTGGGTAGAGGGAGGGTGGGGAGGCCCTGAGGAGGCTAGCTGCCTGGAGACCATGTCCGAGAAGATAGGTGGGACGGGGACCACATCAGTCTCCACCATGGGCTGGGAAAAGATGGAGTCGAGGGGTTCCCCCGAAGCCGCTGGTTGGGAAGGAGTGGGGGAGGTTAGGCCGGAGGTATTCTTGGCCTTAAATAGAATGGACCTAAACAGGTGTGGCTTGAACAAGCCCACAAAGGCGGGTTGGTCCGGAGTGAGGCCCTCGTCCTCCGACATGTCCCCCTCCAGTGGGTCTGCTCCCGAGAAGGGCTCACTGCCAGAAATGGACCCCAAGTCTAGGTCCTCGCCTTCCCCAAATTGGGTAGGGTCCCCGAGCTCCTGAGTTTCTATCTCCTCCATCCCCAAAGACAAGGGGAAATTCCCGTGGGATGCTACCTGCCCGTGCGAGGCCTCGGATCCGGAGAATGAGCGAACGGAGGGTGCCTGCGCTTCAGGGGTCGCGGGCCGTGGAGCCGGACCGGCCATGCGCTGGAGCTCTTGTGTTATGCTTTGTCGGATGGCCAACTCCATCCACTGCCTGAGATTCTCCGGGATTTCCATCATGGGAGGTGGGTGAGGCTCCTCTGGGCGTAGACCTGCAGCGGTGGGAGTAAATGTGGCCTCAGGGGCCTGTCTAGGCTGAGAACGAGAGGAGGGTGCCGGGGAGGAGGGGAGAGGGGGTTGGGTGGAGGTTGAGGGAGTAGGGGCAGAAGGAGCCAGAGGCACGGAGCCTAACTCTCTGGACCGCCTGTCGATCTCCTTCTCAAGTGCCCTGTGACGCCTGAGGGCATCTCTCTGGGAGGCTTTAGAGGCTTCCTGGGTCTGTTTACGCAGGTGATGAGTTTTTGATTTGGCCTTCAAGGAAGTGCCACGAGGTGTTTTGTCGTCTGCCATCTGGAGGAGCAAGAAAAGGAATTTTGGATTAGTATTAGACAGTTGGCATGCCTGGATGCGGCCTATGGAAGGCCAGGAATCCTAGCAACTGTTTCACACACCCCTTTGATCAAAAAAAAAATTTTTTAGTGAACTGCGATCGAGTTGAGGGCCTAGCCCGTGAAGCCAATCAGCCAAAAGGTGAACGCCCAAGCAGCTACCCTCTCCGGACGGACCGGGTGGGGGGATTAATATGCTGCTACCTCGCCTGCTGGGTAGGCTGCGAAGCCAGCGGACCCTTGAAGCTCTGTAAGCCTTTGTGAGAGGCCTGGAGAAACGAGCAGTAGTATAGGCAGTCCCAGGGTCTGCCTAGAGACTCAATAACCTGCAGCCTGCAACAGAGTGCCTCCAACAAGAAAGGTAGGCCAGAAGGCCACGTTCAAAATGGCGTTGCTGTCTGAGGCCACATTCAAAATGGCGGACGCCATGCGGTGAGGCCACATTCAAAATGGCGGACGCCATGCTGAGGCCACATTCAAAATGGCGGACGCCATGCTGAGGCCACATTCAAAATGGCGGACACCATGCGGTGCCCAAAATGGCGGCCGCAAACAATCTGAGCTAAACCCAGCGGCGGAACTCTCCTAACGAAGGGAGAGGCAGGGGAGCGATTTCCCCTGAGCTAAGGGCGTTCGTGGGGGGGGAACAGTGAGAAGGGGAAGTCAAGGCAGGCAAGGAACGAGGCGTTTTCGCCGGAGCGAAGGAACGACGTGCGAAGGAGGGGTGGGGGGGGGGGCCGTTCGGAACGCTAGCCTCTGCCCCTGAAATACGCGATAAAACTCTCCCCCTTGTATCAGGGTACTCCCTTGGGAGTCCAAACCTCAATTTTCCTGCATTGCTGAAGAGAAGGTCCAATTTGAATAGGTGGAAAAAACCGATCAGCCAAGGAGCTAAGGAGCGAACAGCCTGACTGCCACGAGGCTGAGCTAAAAACTGGGGACGCCGGAGGACCACGTGATGGTGAGAGGCGTTCCTCAATTTCAAGCTCAGCCTGTAGGAGCCGAGACTGAAGCACCTCCCAACCTGGACGCTCGTAGCAGCTCCATGGAAAACATAAACATTCAACATGATTAGGAAATCTTAGCTACTCTCTTTAAGGAGCTTAATGTAATAATATTCACCACCACAAATTTCTGACTGTCTTATGAAGTGATGCATTTTCAAAGATGAGGGCTTGTCATCTGCGACAGGACTCAAAAGCAACTGTCCTACAGGCTACAAGGTCTGGGCTCCAAAAATTCCATGATCACTAGTTGGCTACAAAGAGATAAAGAAAATTCTAATGTATGCTGCATTTAGCAATCGTCTGGATTTTTCATCCCACATTGCCCAGAATTGGTTAAATGCAGACAAAAGAGGACACAAGATGAAGAAAGATGTATGTAGTTAAACACCAAGCAAGGCAAGACAAAAATTCTAACTCTAGATACATTTAGACTCTATCGTACTTCTAACTGAATCAGAAATGCAAAGTATACAGAACTCTCAAATTAAATATATTTAATAAACATAAGCATAAATACATTTATATTTAGAAAATGAGGATTTTTGTTATATTCCTGGGCTTGAGCAAAATTGGAGCTCTTGCTAGTTGTGAGGAGCTCTAAGTTTATCCAAAAGATAGACTCTAAAGCACTTACAATGCACTTACGAGTCCCCTCTGTGAATAGGGAGACTTTACCCTGAGCATCTATAAGAGGAAGAAACTTACAGTAAGAACAGAAGCAGGTATAAAGCTGGTCTTCCATAGATTACCAGCTGTATCCCATTCCACATCCTTCAGGAAGAGGTTTGGGCCAGAAAACCCATTAATTTACAGAAAACATTCGGCACACCCCAGCTATCCATAACAGCCCTCATTTTGCCACAAGGGCTATGTCTAGACTAGGATTTACAAACTGCATTAGCTTATCCAAGCATCTAACTCAATCAGTGTTAAGTATGCTGAAGTATGTATACATTAGGCTTGTTAAACAATGGCTCGCACAATCTACTTAAATTAGCAAGCAGACTTTTTAAAACTGGCTGAGTGGAAATTAAAATGCCGGGAGCCTGGCTAATTCTGTAAAGGGGTATAGACCTAACCTAGAGCTGCTCAGGAGGCTGGTGACAATAAGCTTCTTGTAGCTGGGCCTAAGCTCAGATGCTGCCCTTGGCACTGCTGTTGCCCGCAAGGTGTCCCAGGACATAGTCTCCTGCAATGTGTAAAAAAGATATTGCTGGAGTCAAAAATAAGGAGTGACCTTTTGACAAATGATCCATCAGAGCAATCCAATGACCCCGATGCATTGCTGAAGATTTTAAACTGAGAACTAGTGAAGTTACCGATTTCTAACTTTTTCTCTTAAGATTATTATAATCTGCTATTATCTAATTACAAGCACCAATCCTGAACCATCTTTTCAAATTTTACTACATTTTTAAAAAAAAAACCTTTAAAGAGGATCTCAAATATTCAGACCTTCTTTAAAAGTGTTTCAAATGGTGAGCCATTTTGGGCTCTGTAGTTATCACAAAAACTGCCATCAATTTTGCACAAAGGCTTTTAAAAAGCTCAATTTCCTATGTCATGAGCAGAACCTATAATATTCATTTAACTATTTATTTAAATATTTAAATATTCATTTAACCTATAATATTTTAAAAGAGTAAAGACTACTATTATTTTTCATATAGTTCTATAAATGTATTAATTAGTTTCATATATTTAAGGCAACTACCTAATATGGAAGGAAGGAAGGAATTATTTCTTTATTTTAAAAGCTGATCTGAAAATTAATAAGTTCATAAAGTGAGTGGATCAGTCAAGGGTACTGGAAGCGGGGAGGAGAAGAGACCTAGTAGAAGTTGCATAATAAATATTTCTTCTTCTCAGGCACGTATTCTTACCTCATTCAGTTTCTCAAAATTTTATTTACAAAACTTCTACACGATTTAGTCTTGGAACAAATTAACCAATCTCAATCTTGAGACCAGTATCTAATTTTTAGTAACCAAATATTTTGCATATGTTTATCATTAACTATAAGGAAAAGCCATACTGTAATCCAGCACCTACATTCCAAGCAGAAGACCTCAGATTCAATATGTGTCAGTGCTAGGCAGATGTGGAAAAGGGTCTCTTCTCAAAGTTGGGGAAATCATTGCCAATGAGTAGTAATACTGGTAGTATTTGATTTTACGACAATTGAGCCGCAAATTGAGCTCAGTTGCTAAGCAAGACAGATGCACCCCATTTTACAACCTGCTTTGCCACAGATAAGCAAATCACTGCAGTTATTAAGTGAAACTGGTTCCCCACATTGACTTTATTGTCAGAAACCAGCTGGGAAGGTTACAGATGGTGATCACATAACCTCGAGACACTGCAACTGTCAAATGCCAACATGCCAGTTGCCAATTGCCCAAATTCTGATCACATGACAATGGGGATGCTGCAGTGGTTTTAAGTGTGAAAATTGGTCTTGGTCATAAGTCACCTTTTTCAGTGCTGTTATAAGTTTGAGCAGTCACTAAATAAATAAATGTTTGTAAGTTGAGGACTATCTGTATTGTCCTAAATTAATAATTGTTTGACTGGTACCCAATCCATGTTAGCAGAGTTCCCTCACAGAAACAAACCCCTACGTAGAGACTATCTTCCCATTGCCATTTTGGAATTAGATACAGAAAAACTGCAAATAAATGAATCAATCAATCAACTAATCTACATCGTTCATAATTTTTCACAGCATAACAAATACTTTTTTCATCTAAACTCTGGCATATTTTATTTATTTATCAAATTTATATGACTGCCTGTCTCACAAGAAATTACTCTGGATGGTATGCACAAACAATATAAAAACAACAAACATATCAAAAGTAGACAAATTAAAAAGTAAAAAACAATAAAATAGAACACACACACACACACACACCAATAGATCAGCAAAGGAGCCACATGTTGATTTCATCAGTCTCCTGAGCCTACTCCTCCCTCCAGCCATATGACAGCCAGGGCTTGAGAGACTTCACAGAAAATAAGTAGGGATGAAGATGACCTAACTTGGGAGAGAGAGAGAGTGGTCTGACAGAGTGTGATAGGTGCCACGATGAAAAGGGTAAAGGGGAAATAATCTTGATTGTCAGAAAGGTATATATTCTAAATGATTAAACACAATTCTTTCATCACTCTGTAGCTTCATGATATTTAAGAACGTCTGTAGGTTTGGGTGTACATTCTAATACAACAGGACTAAGAGATGGCATAGAACTAGTCCCACTAATTTCAATTTTAAAAGAGTGATAATGATCAGTAAGGTATTGTATTTGTTACTGATTGCTATACAAATGTAGGTAACCACAATATTCTTTGCTTACTTATCTGTTGTTTCTTAAATATTTCTAATGTACTTTCCCTTTGGAAATAAATCTTTTTATCATGCAGAAATTATAAAATCCTTCAAAAAAGGTAATGCAGAATTCTACAATCACCTAATGATTAGAGCACCTTCAACTCCTGACTCAATACACAATATCCTGAATATACAGTACTTGTTCCATTGAAACTATAGAGCTGAATTTTCAAGATGTTTAATACTGATCATTCCCAATTACTGCAGTGAGATTTAACACTGAATTCTAAGGGAATGTGTGGGTGGAGGGAATGCACAGAGAATGGTTTGTTATATTACTAAAAAAAACTCAGCATTGGAAAAGGGCCTGGAACCAATTTTTGTTGGGAAGTTTCCATAGAAAAACAGTGGAGATTTTGGTCAGCAAGATATTGCAACATACTATCCCCAGTATAATTTATAGATTATTAGTGGTGAAAGCTCAATTCTCTGCCAATACCTTACCAGCAATTCATCACTGTGTTTAAATGCAAAGAAAAAATTAACCATTGCATGCCTGGCTGGAGAATTCTTAAGAGTTGAAACCTACAGTTCTTCCTTGATGAGTTGAGAAACACTGATCTAAAAGACACGGTAAATGATAATAGCATAGAAGTCAAGGATCTTAGATATGTTTGAAAACATGTTCCCAATGAGGGGTGTATTTTTCTTGAAGGCTTAAATCCATAGTTTTGTAATAGATTCATTTTTATTACTGTTATTATTCTGATTTAAGCACTTTGTTTCTCTGAGACAGGTATTTTAAAAATCACTATAACCTACAACAGCATTTTTCCAGATTTGTGGGATTATGACTAAGCCAGAAAAAAACTTTTCCATTCTCTGCTGTCTAAGATATAGTCAATGTAACCTAGGGTCTTTTTAAATGGAGATAACAATCTTTTACTTTCTCTTTGGTATCCAGGTTTAGTTCCCTATGCCCAATTGGAAACATTGATATTTTTCTGATGTGGTGGCAGCCCCTAGTAATCTTGGCTCATCTGGAAAAAATAAGGTAAGTTAGATTTGAATGCAGGACTACTAGGAAATTTAGTGCTGTGAATTAGACTGGGAAGTAAAAAGCAAACATAATTTCATTTCCATCATTTTTTTGTTATTTTTGATGTTGCCAAGCAAAGCACATGAATATATGCTCAAGACCCAATTCAAGAAAACCTTTTACTTCAACTAGAAATATTTCAACAGTGATTGGATGCAGTTTAAGGTGCTGGTTGTCATCTACAAAGCCTTCATAGTCCTGGGTCTGGATTTGAGGGACTTGCTTTCGTCAACCGTTTGTGTCCATGCTTCATGTCCCTCCTTTTAAGCAGAGCCATCTGATGGGATTAGAAGACATGCATTTTATTTGGAAGAGCATTCCGCCCCCCCTAAATTTCAGACAGCCCTGATGACTGCTGTCCTTCAACAGAGCGTTGACAACTTGGCTTCTTTCCAAAGGCCAGATCTTTTAGGCTAGGATGGAGTATGAGTTCATATGTACCCACTTGAAAGTGGTATATTCTGTGTTAATGGCTAAGAGTATTTTCTCCTGTGTGAAGGCTGATTTTTGCATTGTTTCTGCCTTTTATCTTTGTAAGCTACCCATGATTATTGACAAATGAGCACCCTTAGAAATTTAAATTAATAATAATACATATATATGGAGAGAGAGAAAAATAAATTGAGCAATTTTAACTATTTAGGTGAAAGGTTGGGAATATGAAGACTCTTTGGCTGCTTAAAAAATCTGGACAAAATAGCCTTATAAAGTGAAAAGAGAGCAGTGGGAGAAAGGGGTCAAAATAGGGGTCAAAATAAAGAGAATTGACAAACAACTGTTGTCAAAAAAAAGTATTTATCTTAAATAAATATGTTATAATCCCAAAACTGAAGCTTATTGGAATGAGGAAAGAATCTCAACAAAAGACAAAGGAGGAAAAGGAGAATGTTGCACTAATTCATCCAGTACTTGGAAGTTCTTATTATGTGTCGTTTTAATAGAGCATAGTACATAACAATGGAATAAAAATATTATTGACCATCAGTGAAAATACCCCAAATGGCATAAAACCAGTATCCTAAGATCTATGATCCCAAGAAATGGGGCTCTAATTTCTATGGACATTCTATCTTTTAGAATTACGAACTGAGAAGAAGTCGAGGACAAATTCTATGGTAAAGCTATAATCTTAATGTGGATTTTTTCATGGGTGACTATAGGTAAGGTAACCAACTGTCCTCCTTTTTAAAGTTTTGTCCTCTCTTGAAAAGTGCCTTCCTACATGTCCTCCTTTTTGATATTGGAAGACTAATCTGTAAATCTCCGTATTTGATCGATGCCGATCCCATCCATCGTGTGTGATATGGCGTATTTGTATTTGACATGATGATTCGTCAAGGCTCGGTACAGTGCGGCAAGACGCGATTATGAGACGCATGTGCTCCACACGGGAGAATTGTTTTGAGAGAGTGCGCCATGCGCAAGAGTGTGCTGCATGCAAGAGTATGCTGCATGCAAGAGTGCGCCGCGCACAAGTGGTTTTGTTTTTTTTCTTCAATTTATTTGTGTCCTCCTTTTCATTGTAAAAAAGATGGTCACCTTACTATAGGTAATCCCTGAGTTATAACAGTCACCTAGCGACTGTCTAAAGTTTTGACCTAGCCCCTCCCCCATCAGCTCCCCTTCCATTGGCTTGTAAGCACTCTTTGGCCAGATCTGGTACAGGCCTTAATTCGCAGAAAATGGAGGCCTAAAGTAGTGCGAGATCACGCGAGATTAGCTACGGATCTCGCGTGATCTCATACTACAGTAGTTTAGGCTTCTGTTCTCCATGAACAGAGGCCTGCAGAAGATCCACTGCAAAAGGCTTTGAAAACAGAGAGAAGATCTCTTCATTTGCAAAGCCTTTTGCCCCAGATCTCATGAAGGCCTCGGCTGATAGAGAACAGAGCCCCAAAGTACTGTAGTGCGAGATCACATGAGATGAGTAACGCAAGATCTCTCACTAATCTGCTACTAATCTTGTGTGATCTCACACTGCAGTACTTTAGGCCTCTGTTCTCTGCGAATCGAGGCCTGTACCAGATTCGGCCAAAGTGATGGTACTTACAAGCCAATGAGACTTTGGGGCAGAGAAATCGCCTTGTTTCAAGCCTCCCATCGGCGCGTAAATGCTCTTTGTGCTGAGACTGCAAGCAGGCAAAGAAACAGGGAAGTTAGAGAGGAGACAGATCTTCACAAGGTAAGTGACCCGGCGTAGCAGGATGGGGAGGAGCAATTGTGGGGACCCCAGGAGAGGGAGAATGACATATCCCAGTGGGTCGGGGGAGACCTTGGGTGGTCTGAAGCAGGTGGCCTTGTTCCATCACTAGCCCCCTCCCCTAAATGGCCTTCCCCACCCTGAGATATACGCACTTAACGATCCACATATTCGATTAGTGAACGCATGGGTGAAAGCAGGGAGCAATCGCAGTCAAATTAAGCAATTCACTCATACGAATCCTCGGGTTAAAAATGGAATTGGCAGGCTCCGTTACATTCGTAACTTGAGGACTACCTGTACTAGGAAGGCAGGGGTGGCAAAGGATGAAGTGTGTGTTGCGACTGCACACAAAAATGTGACTTAGGCATCTGTACACAATTATAAAATTACATTTTGTAATTTTCATGGGATCATGGTATGTACAGTGTGCCTTTGGATTCTTCTGTTGCTCTTAACAAAAAAGGACAGCTTTGTAAATTTTTATAGCAACTTATCTTTATAATTACATGCCTGTATTCCCATTCTTCCTTCAGTCAAATTACTGCATAGTTTTGCTCTTCATTTATAAATGACTTGTATATTTTTAAGAAAATTAAATAGTGGGAGGAAACCCTATAAACTACTACTTTGCTAATATTTCAGATCCCTATAGCAGCCAGTTGACTGAATCTCAGAAGATATACAACAAAAAGAAACTTGAAGCTAAAACAGGCACAGATGAAAAGAAATTAATGCCAAAAAGATCGCATACCCCAAACATAAGCTTCAGATTCATCCAGCAACCAGCGTTTTTTAAAACAGCTTTTACAATCATGCTAGTTCAACAATGTTTTCTTAAGAAAGTTCTTGAGGAACTTGAGGAGGGAAAGTTGTCAAGTATCATTAGATTGGTAAAATTATATATCGGGGTGTTTAGCATTCAAACCCCTTTTTCCAATCCACTTGCCAAGTTTTGGCTTTTAAGATTCATTGCATCTTGCAAGATTATATACCATATTGAAATATGTACTTTGGATGTGAACTCTAAACTAAACAATGGAAATGGGAGAGAAAGCCAAATGCAGAGTTTTATAGACAAGCTTTACTGAAAAGTTCGATTGTCCATTCAAGAAATACTTACTGGATATATGTGAACTATCCTTATTAAAGAGCTTGAAATATTGCTAAACAACTAAGTTTAAAGACACACACACACACAGATTATTATCTTTAAAATTAGATATGTTTGAAATTCCATGCATGCTCATGGGCAGCCAGAAAAGATGGAGACTACAACAACTAAATTTCCAAGAAAGCTGCTGTCTGCGAGGTATTTGAAAGAGTGTTGATGAGTTTCTACATATGGGAAGGAGAAACACAAAGCGTGATTTCTTGATCCATCACAAGAAAAACATGTGCATGTTCCCTTGCCTCTTTGAGCCCCGAATTATCTACATTTGAGTAGCAAAAATAATTTAGAAATGTCTGAAGAGTGTCTTTCCCAGGATGTTCCATCAATTACATGTTCCTCAATCATCTAGGATGTATTACAATGGCTTGGTGGAAGACCAAGTTAGGTGCTAGGATCTTATCTAAGGATCTTATGCCACTGAGCAGAAATTCATCTTCTATCAATTAGAGAGGATCAACTGTCAGGACCTAGGAAGTGGGCTTTGTCTCTGCTCGCCCTCTGAAACAATATCCCTCAGATGTCCATGTGTCCCCAATCCTGACCCTATTTAATTGAGTCCTTAAAATCTGGCTTTTCCCAGACCTTGGGGTGGGTGGGGATGGAGGCATTCTTATTCTAGATATTTGCTCTGTGTGATCTCCGTATTATTCTATTTTCAATTGTTTTGATGTTGTATGTCTCCCAGAGTTGGGCTGGAGTTGGACAGTGTTTTTTTATTCAGTTGTGTCCAATTCTTGAAGACTATCTAGATAAGTCCCTGCAGCTGTCTTGGCAAGGTATCTCAGAAGTGGTTTGCAATTGTCTCCTTCCTAGGGCTGAGAGAAAGTGACTGGCCCAAGGACACTCAGCTGACTCTAGCCAAGTGGAATTAGAACTCTAGACCTCCCAGTTTCTTGCTTGATGCCTGAACCACTACAACAAACTGCTTCTTGGGACAGCATATACATTTGATAAATGTACAGAAAAATACAAAGAGGACAGATATAGACATTTGGTTGTTTGTGTAATTGATATCATATCTTTAAGTGTTATTTACTTGTTTTAAATGTTTAAAACAATTTGTAATTCTCCCACAGTCATTGGAAATGGCATATAAGTTTAACTAATTATTACTATTATTAGTATTACAGTATTAGACAAAAAAACCCTGCTGGAATTAGTTAAACAAAAGAAATATGATTTAAAAGTTAAAACTGCATTAAAAACCGAGTTAAGAAATCAGCACAACAATGCCACACTAGATTGCCTTAGCAATAATAGTCTAAAAACTCATCTCCTATTGTCAATCTTAACAAATAAAACAGTAGATAAATTAATCCAACACATTAGCTGTTTTCATCTATCATTTTTCAAAGTGTTCAATGTAAATAAATGTTTATTGTTATACAGAAATATTTCACAAGAAGAGTTCTCCACTCCTTTACTCATTGCAGAATACCTTATGCCACCAGACTTGAAATTCTAGATCTAGAAAACCTAGAACTATGCAGCCTTCAGTCCGATCTAAGTATAGTATATAAAATAATACATTGCAATGTCCTACCTGTCAATGAATATTTCAGCTTCAACCATAACAACACAAGAGCAAACAATAGATACAAATTTAAGGTTAATCGCACCAAACTTGATTGCAGGAAATATGACTTCAGCAACAGAGTGGTCAATGTCTGGAATACTCTACCTGACTCTGTGGTTTCTTCCCAAAACCCCCAAAACTTTAACCTTAGACTGTCTACTATTGACCTCAACCCTTTCCTAAGAGGTCTGTGCCTACTGTCTCTACTATTGTTTCTTTTTATTTTTCTTATATGTATCCATTTCATGTGTTCATAACTATGTTTATATTTATACCTGTTATCTTATAATCGGAATTTATTGACAAATAAATAAATAAATAAATAATCCTCAGGTCAAAACAATGTAATATATCATAAGGTTCACTAAATAAAAATCAAAATAATAAAATAAAATGAAGTAAAATAAAAAAATAAAAGCAGTGTTGGAATCAAGTTTATATAAACTAAACTTACTTGTATTTTATAAATTGCTATTTCTTTGTTTATGCTGACCTCTAGTGGTTGAAAGAGATGTGGCATGTCAGTTGCACATAATTATAGAGCCATAATTTACCATGGTCTTGAGCATGCTATATACTGTATATGACAAGTATTAGTGCAAATTATTCTCAGAAACACTTTCTGCTGTGTCGTAAATAAATATTTCCCTATATCTGTTTTTAAACATTTAACTCTTGCAAAATGTTATTTTCTATCAAATAGTTTTGGTATGCAGTAACCTTTAAAAGTCACTGAATTTTCATCAGAAATCCAGTTTATGGACTAAATAACATCTACGTTTTACTTGATGGGAAAAAATACTTGCAGATATATTTGCATAAACCTTTAGGCTTTTATCCAGGATGGAGGAAAGTAACTATTAAATTATTCAAAGAAACAGAAGTAGTGAAAATTAGGACAGCGGCAGAAATATTTCCCTTTGCAAAGTCTGTTCTCGTCTCAAGTCATAGTAGCTGTTTTTCATCCAAGAGATCAGAAATATCCCAAGGAATGTCTGATTGTTGTTCTGAAGTTCTCAAGTTTTCTAAACTTGTTGGTGGCTAATAAGTTCAAATAAATCAAAGCAGTTCTTGATAGCTTTGATCCTTTGATCATGTTTTTCCGTATCTCTGTCCATCTGGCTTTCTTCTAATTTGAGGAAGACTTCTTCTGCAAGCACTTCTGTGCCCAAAATGGAGAATTTGTTAGTTTATCCTGATAAGGTGGGCAGGGTCACCTCATGCCCTAGTATCTTCTCATCCATATTGGCCTACATTTGCACATGCAATTGTTCTTATCCTCAGGAAGAAAAAGAAACACATACATCTTCCCCACCTCAAATGAACAGAAGGGGAAAAGAAAAAATATCCCTTTGATTTCCCCCAATATTGTTCAACTTACTTTGCACATTGTGTCCCTTATACGCCCCTTGAAGCTGCCTCTATTTCTGTGTGCTCCAATCACACAGACCGGGCAATTTGCAGCAATTTCTCCCCATCCCTGACAAATATTTTCTCTCAATACCTTTTCCTCAAACTGCCCTCTTAAACGTTTGCTTCATTTTCTGTCTGGTCACTTAGTAAATCTGAACTACTGCTGAATTACTAGTTGAGCTGCTTGAATTTATACCTCAGCAATATTTGGAGGGCCATAGATTCTCTAGCTCAGCCATAGTTATTAAAGGCTTGTGATGGAGACCATGTATTATGGAAAAACCCTAGAGGAAGCTTTATACCAGTGGACAATATACAGCAGTGAAACAAAAGAAGGAAAATATTCCAAATAGCCTTGGATATTGAGCTAGAAACAATGGATGAACACATTGCTGCTGATGATTAATTTACTAGCTATATACACCATTTGCCTGTTAATGGCTTTCAAGTACAAACAAAAGGAGTTCATTTTGGCATTCCAGCTAGGGTCAGAGGACTGTGAATAAACAGATCCACAGATGTTGCAAAAGGAAAAGAGAAAGGGTCAAACGATGGGCAACTATTAGGAAGTTATAAAATCTCATTCAATAATGAAGTTCATTTCCCCTTTTTTTTAAAAAAAAATTGCTGGTATTTCCTGTTTCTAGAACCGGTTTCTAAGGGTACTATTGAAATCAAACGTGTTATACAATGAAATAAGGTTTTTTTTCCTTCTCTCCCTTGGCTAAATCAATATGAGACACCTATTACAACCAATGTCTTTTACTTCTTGGGAATAGCTTGTACGATATCTATTCCCTTTCTGGCTTGAGGATAGGGAAGCCACACACACTCTACAAAACCTTGATCAAAATGAGCTTTGTTGCTGTAGACAATCTGACTGAAAGGTTACAGGCAACTTGAAAGCCTAATGTATTTGCAAATTAGCCATCAGCATTGTCTACTACATTTGTAAACGCCAACTACCTTGGGATAGTTGACCAAAATATATATTCCATTCAGGGACAGACCATGTGGGCCTGAGCTGTATGTGATTTGGGCAAAAGTGTTCTGAAGTGGCTGAAGATAGAAAAGAAGAAGGAAAGAGGAGATACATCATGCAGCGGCATCATGGTTGAAGAAAAAGAGGGAAGACAATGTCATGTGTATACAAGCACAGGCAGCAGCCGAGAAGTTTGGAAGAGGAACAGAACAATCTTCCAGGTTTCCAGTCCTTCCTCCATGAAAGTTTTGGAGAGGTTACTTTTCTACTTCAATGGGTGCTAAAACCTGTGTGCTTCTAGTTGAGATTGTGTGCTTCTAGTTGAGATAGTGAAGTGTTTTGTACTAATCCTACCATTGCTGGGTGGCATAACAATAGTATAAAACAGGGGTGTCCAACCTTGGCAACTTTAAGACTTGTGGATTTCAACTCCCAGAATTCCTCAGCCAGGAATTCTGGGAGTTGAAATCCACAAGTCTTAAAGTTGCCAAGGTTGGACACCCCTGGTATAAAGGAATAACTGATTAAAATTAGATTGCAGCTTTATTATTCTATTAAGGGTGCTGGCTAAATCCAGGACATTATAGATAGAGCACTATGATTGCCCTAATAAAAAAAAATCAGTCTTCCCAAAGGGACAGGATTTCACTCATCCTCCACATCCTATAAAATTCAGGACACCTGCTGAAAAATTAAAATGGAAGAAGGAACAAAAAGGAAGTCCTCTCTGAATATCCTAGCAAGAGACTAAGGTGATCTCTCTCCCTCCCTCCTTCCTTTCTCTTCTCTGAAATGAACATGTGTTAAAGCCCAACAGCTTATTCAAGGATATAATGAGTAACCAGTCCAATTAGACTGACTGCACTAATCCCAATCTCTTTATATCTACAGAATTGGCTTTGGGAAGGGAAAAATGCACAACTGTCCGACTACCTCTGTTATTCTGGATTGACAGAAGTTGTGTTAATTCCGAACTCCCAGGTTTGGGGTTGGAGGATCCAAAATCCTTTCAAATTAGAGTCTTCCTGTAGTTGGGTTAAAGGGAGAAGTTCTAGATAAAAGTGCTAAGAAATCCACAGATGGGGGAAGGCGTCTTCAGGAAATTTACCTGATTAGTTGAGTTAATCAGAATGACCTTTTATTGGGGAATGCTTCTGAGAATCTGTCAGGAGGGTTTAAAATTATCCCCTCTACCAGACTGTACAAGGTTGTACAAAAGTGAATTGATGACCTAGATAAGACCACACTGAAATTTTCCAAGCCCCATTCAAAACAATGGGTACAACTGGATGTTAGGCCAGGATATAATGAGTTCAGAAAATGTATTAGCACATTTGATTTTTAAAAAAATCATTATCTTGAACTGAATTTAAGGTAGTATCATCTTTTGTAATAACTAGGACATTCACTTTTATATCAGTCTACAAGCTTAAACCAAAGGAACAAGAAGAGCCGAGGAGACATATTTTTATTTAAACCAGGGGTGTCCAAGCTTGGCAACTTTAAGACTTGTGGACTTCAATTCCCAGAATTCCTCAGCCAGCAAAGCTGGCTGAGGAATTCTGGGAATTGAAGTCCACAAGTCTTAAAGTTGCCAAGCTTGGACACCCCTGATATAAACAAACCTAACAAACCCTTGACAAAATATGAGATGCAATTCTTTAGTTTCCAATTACCATTCAAAATAGCAGCAAAGAAAAAAAAAATATTTTAAGTAGTTCAATGACATCGTTACAAGATCAAACCAAGCATTCTAAGCAAGCCATTTATAAAGCAAAAAAATTTCATTTAGAGCTAAGCCTTAAAACTGAAGATTTGCACATTGACCTAAACATTTAAATTGTTAGAAGCCAACCAGTGGGAGACAAAAAAGATCAAGGTCATAGGTGAGTCATTTTAAAATACCCAAGAAAGGCACAGTGTTTATTACAGAAGTGCAAACAGTAATTTGCAAAAGCAACTTTCACTGAAAGGATGGGCTATTCATTCTCATTGTTTCTTCCCAAAGAAAAAGACACAAAGACTGCAAGAAGTTGAACTGCAAAAGAAGCTGCAAGATGCTAAGAACGTTTGCACAATATGGTAAAAAAAAGTTAATATAGCAATATTATGATGTGATTGAAATCCACCTCCCTACTCTATAGACTTCCATGTGAAAGACAGAATAATCTTGGATATGGAACATTTCTGCTCTTATTCTCTGAATTGCAAATTTAATATATTTGAAAATTATTTGACAGAGAAGCTAGAAAGCTAAGGAATGTCATTAACATCTTTGTTATTTCTTAAGGTTATTCCCATTTTGTCTTTATGCAATGTTACTTGAATATTTCAGAATATACTCCCTCTAAATCAGCGATCCCCAACCTTTTGGGCACCAGGGATCAGTTCTGTGAAGAGAGGTTTTTCTGAAGACCAGAGGGGGGGGCGTGGTTTTGTTTGGGCAGCTCAGTTTCTGGCATGCTGCGGACCAGTACAGGTCCATGGACAGGGGTTGGGGACCCCACTCTAAATCACTTTCATTTAAACTCTGTTTCAAATTAAAAAGAAAGGCTCTTTTAAAAAATCAACCTTATATCATAGGTCTATAGCAGTAGAAAAACCAATTCCCAGACAGGTCAATGTTTGCCACTAGAACTTGACGTGTTATTTCCTCTTACAAGAATTATCAATTTTACACCTTTTCCTTTCAGTTAAGAGAAGTTACACCCTTTCCTCAGGAACACACAAATTTATGCTGCCAAAACTGTTTTACTTCCTGGCTGGATATACACATATATAGACATTTGTGGGTTTCAACTTTTAAATTGGTCCATGTAACAAATTCCTTAGCAATGGGCAGGGGTGGGATTCAAAAATCCCAGCAACCGGTTTGCTGCCCAGTTGCTGGGTGCGCATTGCCGTGGTGGGCATGGTCTACTGTAACTTCCCGTTTCCAGTTTCTAGTAGGCCTCCAGAGCCTGGGGGAGGCCGTTTTCACTCTCCGAAGGGTCTGGAGGCTTCTCCCCGGCCTCTGGGAGGGCAAAAATGGCCTCCCCGGGCTCTGGAGATCCACCGGAAGCCAGAAACAGGCCCATTTTGTGACTTCCAGTTTTTCCAGGTGGGCCGTCTTTTGCCCTTCCAAGAGTCCTGAGGCCTCCCTCGGGCCTCTAGGAGGGAGAAAAAGGCCTCCCCCAGATTCTGGAGGCCTTCCAGAAGCTGGAAACAGGCCCATTTCTGGATTTCTAGAAGGGCTGTTTTTCCCCCTCCCAGAGCCTACTTGTGGACCAGGCCTGCACTTACCTCCATTGAAAATGGGCCTCCTGGAGACTCCGGGGAAGGCAGGGCAGGACCAGCTAGTCAGTTGAAATACCGGTTCGGCAAACCAGATGTAATTTTAACATCCGGTTGGCCCGAACTGGTCCAAACCGATAGAATCCCACCCCGGGAGAGGGACATCAAACAGATTCCTGAAGTGCCTAGCTGACACCTTTGTCTTTCAAAAGATGGAAGACGGAATGAGAGGGTCAGCTATTCTGGACTTAATTCTTGCTAACAGGGATAAAATGGTTGAGGAAGTAAAAGCTGTAGGAATTTTGGTGGGGAATGACCATGTCATACTAAAATTCACCATAATACAGGCACAGGTAACTGAACAAAGTCAGGCTAGTGTTTTAGACTTTAGGAGAGCTGACTTCAGCAAACTGAAATTCCATGGATAGAGAAGTCCTAGAGGGAAAAGCAATTCAGAATACTTTGGAACCCTGAAAACCAAAATAATAAAGACACAAAGAAATCCAGATGAAAACAGCATGGTTGCACAAAAATCTCTAACAAACAGAGACAAAATGACAAGTTTCCATAAAAAATGGAAAGAGGATCATATAACAAGGACAGTGTATTAACAAATAGCCCAAATCTGCAAGAATGGAAGACTAGGCTCAGAATGAACTAAGACTTGCAACTAATGCCAAAAGTAACAACAACAAATTGTTCAATATGCAAGGAAGAAGAAGAAAATCGAAGACATGGCTAGTTCACTAATGGGAGAAGATGGCAAGACAATGACAGGCAACAGGGAGAAAGCAGAACTGCTTGATTTCCTTTTTGAATCTGTCTTTATACAAAAGGAAAAGAATAGTCCAATGTATAAAAAGCAGCATCATAGGACACGTAACACGAGATCAAAACAGGCAACGTCAAAAGAGGCAAGGAATTGGTAAGAGAACATCTATCCACTTTGGCTCACCGGGATCAGATAGTTTATATCCCTAGGTATTGATGGAGCTGGCAGATGTGATCTCAGAACTATTGAATGAAATCTTTCAGAATTTGAGGAACACAGGAACTACCAGAAGTCTGGAAAAGAGCTGATATGGTTCTAATCCACAATCATGTAGTAGGGTACTATCTTGGGCCCAGTGTCTTCAGAATCTTCTTAAGTGACCTAGATGAGGGGACTGAAGGGGTGCTCATCAAATTTTCAGATGACACTAAGCTGGGAGTATTACTAACACTTTGCAAGGTAGACTCAAGATTCAGAAGAATCTTGACAGACTTGAGCTTTCGGCCCTTTTACTATCCTAGTGGACCACCACTTAGTATGAGGCAGCAGTGTGCTTGAGCTGCCAAAAAAGCCATTGCAGTCCAAGGTTGCATCAACATAGGGATAGTATCAAGATCACAAGAAGTGATAGTACCATTCTATACTACACTACTGAGGCCATGCTTGAAATACTGCATCCAGTTCTGGTAAAAAAAAAGTGCCAAGACCCAAGAGTTCACAGAAGGCAACCAAGATGATAAAGGAGCCTGGATGCTAAATTGTATGATGAATGGCTAAGAGAACTACCATGTTCCTCAGAAAATAAGGCTGAGCCTTATTTATTTATTTTTTGACCCCTGAAAAAACAGCTAGGCCATCTTTTTGAGGGTGCCTTAATTTTCCCCCCACGTGCCTCACCCAGGCACTGGGCTGCTTCTTTAGAGGCTGAAAGGAGCGCCCCACGTGCAGCTTCGCTTAGCCTAGGAATCCAGTCTTAAGTCCTTCTCCTTGTCCCAGGAACACATCTGGTACTATTTATTTTTTTGCAGGAAAATCTTAACGCCAAAGTCTCCCAACTGCTTGGTGCGTTTTAGTCTACCGATGCCCCACAGCCCCATATCTCTTCTGGATCACCAGCCCACTTTTCCTGGCAAGGGCGCCACAAAATGCACCACTTCAGTTGGGCGGCCCAGGTGCTCTTGCACAAGAAAGATGGGCCGCACTAAGAGGCGGATGCCTCCACTTTCCTATCTGCGCAAAGGGCACTGGCTCCCCCCTCCTCCACCGCACCCCTGGCAAGGGAAAGGGAGCTGACTTTAAAACAGACTCCATCCACATCCCCTCGGGCAGCCAGAGCAGGGCTCAGAAGAAACGCCTCCGGCAGGGCCAAAAAAGAGCAAGCCGCCCAGCCTGCTGCTGGTGCACTGTCCTTTAACCAATGCTCCACTCTGGGCATGAATGGGTGCAGCGGCAGCCCAGCCCAGCCCTCCCCTCTTGGGGACCGCAAGTTCACTTGCCCCACTCAGCCTGGCTTCCAGCACCACCACCAGCTGCTCTTACCTTACACAGCGGTGGTGCCTCCTCCTGCTGGCCACACCTTGTAGGCCGAAAGCGTGCGGCCCCCACTTGGACAGCACCACCACGTAATATCTATGAAGTTGAGCAAAAGGCCATCTAGCCTTTGTTTGAATAATTACAGAGCAATATTCTTCTCTTATAATGTGGCCCAAATTTGCATATGTACTCAATACAACCTCTTTTCAAGTTTGGTCTTTTTCATATTTAAAGCTTGGGAAAAAGCTAATATAGCACTTCGGAGCTGCTAATTCATTTTTCATTTTGTTCTACTGACTTTCTGATGAACTTCAACACAGAAAGACTTTTTCCTAATCAAATTTTAATGAATGCTGCTGTCTTCCCTGTTTTCTATTTCTTTTAAACTGCCAACCGAGAAAGACAATTTTAGCAACTCTGACTAAATTATATTTTACGTAAGCATAGATCTTACAGTGGCTAGCCATAAGTTACAGAATCTTCTCTAATACACACAACAAATCAAAGCAGGGAAAAGATACCACGATGAATCAAGTGAGATAGAAAATGAAAGAGGTAAATGGATAAATACCACAACTTCATAAGTAAAGACAAAGGAGAGCACATAGGAGAAGTACATGTAATTATATAATTAATACCTTCAATCCAATGCATTCTTTGCTTCATTATAAATTAAAATTCTGTTGCCTTTTCTTGACCTTTCTTTCAGACAAGTTCTTGAGGAATCTCAATGGTAGGACACCAGGTGCTAACAAAGCCTTTTTCTCTATATTAGCAGTGCTAATCCTTGCCCATCCTTTCTCAAACCAGAATGTTCCAGATGTGTCAGATGTGTAGGCTCCATGGTTCCCAAGCAGACTCATGAGGCTAGAAACACTGGGAAATTTAGTTGACTACACTTGGAGCTGTCTTAGAGGAGGCTGGATGAGCCACTTTGACTGAAGCCAAAAGATAACTGTTGAAAAAAGAATGCGCTACATCCTCCATATCATCTCAGCTTGGAGATTAAAGTTGGATTTTTAATATACCATGGTCATATTAGTGCGTGATTGTTATGTCTCCCCTTTAATTGCAGGAGGGCAGAACGAAACAGGCAGTTCACAAACCAAAAAGCAAACCTTCCCAAAAGGACTGTGGAAGGGTTTCCAGTCCTCAGCAATAAATCCAAACTCTGTCCGGCAAACCTGACGTGGCTATAAATCCCAAAGCCTCAAAGAGTTCTCTCCGTGTGTTCACTCCCATAAATCACTTTGCTTCTGGCAAAGCTCACCAGCCAAGCCGTTTCCTTTTATCCACTATGAGGGCGTGTTAATCTCCTTAATTAGTCACTGGCTCGACGCCTCCTTCCTAATTGTGATTGACGCCTCAACTTACGCCTATTACACACATCTAGCCAGGTTCTTTCCAAAGACTCCTCCCCACTAGAAAAGTCTCGCAAGTGTTCCTGATTAGCTATTCCTGGCTGTTGCTCAGCCAGAGGAGAAGAATCAGAGGAGGTCGAAGGTCCTGACAGCTCTATTAAATCAGGTTCGTCTCTCCTAGTTATATCCATTTCCTCATCCTGACTACAATCCAAATCGCTCAACAGAGCCGGCTCATAATTTACTGCCATTTCCTCTTCGCTTGAGCTCCCATCTGCCAACGGAACGGATTCCAACTCCGGAGTCACAACAGTGATCTAATTCAGTGTTTCTCTTGCTGCCTAGGGAATTCTGTGAGTTGAAATCCATATATCGCAACATTGCAAAGACTGCAAAACTTTGATCTAACTTTAAAAAAACAAAAACAAATCTCATGGTTGGGATTTCTACTGACTATCAGGAAAGCTACAAAAAGAACAGTGCATGGTAGAACTAGAACAGGATGGATGAATTCCAAGTCCAATTAAGGCCTGGCTTTTTACATTCAGACCTGGTTGCACCAGGCAAATCATACATGCTCCTGGAATGTTAGGAGGTGAAGACAAACAGAGATGCCTTTCCATTAGGAAAGTTACAGATTAATTTGGTGCACTGTTAAAAAGTCAGCATAAGTGAAAAGGTGTCATATTACCTACTAGGCAGGGAGAATAAAAGGCTTTAAGGGTGAAGGTAAATGTGCAGTCTATTTTTCCATAAGGATCTGGACAATGTTGCTACGATAGTTTAGATAGGCTGCAACTTAATTTCTCCATCGTGCAGCTTCATGGGGGCCAGTGCGCTTACAGTACCGCTGTCCATTTCTTTTTCAGAGCAAAACTCTCCTTGCACGCTCAATGCTATTTAAAAACCAGAAAGAGAATGATTAAGTGATTAAGTCTCCTACTGATCTCCAGTCACAGAAAGAAAATCAGGATAACCTCTTTGAAGTTGTCAAACTGCTAAGCTGATGGTAAAACCATTCTGCGCTAATCAAAACTTGTAACTTGAACATCTGTGCACATTGATGAAAGAATGTGCCGTTATGAAAACTTCAGATATTAATGATAAGAAAAAGCACTGTGTCTGAGAACCTACAAACAACAATTTAAAATATTTATGCTGTAACTAAACCCATGAAATACATTCTAGCATAAGGAGGAGCTTCTTACTGTGTGGGCACAAAAGGTGATCATTTTTAAGGACTTGAACAGAAGCTTCTCTCCACCATCTATTCTCCTTCAGAATTAACAGGAGTGTTAATAGCTGGCTAGCTCCAGATTCTGTAATCCATTTACTTGTGCCAGATCAATACAGAATGTCTAATCTAGTTTTCTATGATGTTTCATATCAGATTAGAATGAGAAACTACCCTTCAAATGGAAAAAAATATTTCATTTTGTTTTGCTTATACAGCAACAGGATAAAATGAAACAAAAATATTTTAATCCATGCTGGGATATACAACCATCCTTCCCTAAGACTTGATGGAAAAAGCCACTTTGATTTATTCTTCAACCAACACCCATCTCCACCCACAAGCCAGGCTCACTCTGTACTTCACCAACACTAACTTTTAGCTTTATTCTTTAGAAGCCTCTTCACCTGAGACTTTTGTATTACCCCAAAGAGGATGGACCTGTTTTCCATGCTTTTGTGCACAGATTTTTTTCCCTCAAATTTACACCCACCTTTTAAACCATGAACATAAGGAGGCTTCTAATTGAACAAATGTAAATTGGATCAAAATAGGCTCTGGAGAACAGCAGACCATATCCTGGACTTCATGCTGTTCTCCATTTTTGTGGATAAATCTCTGATCTCAAGTGCATAATGTAATCCAAAGTAATTTACAATATTGTATTTTAACTGATTAGTTCTGCTGACTTGAATAAAACTGTCTTATTTTAAAACATCTTATACAAAATAACCAAATTTTATTTCAGATAAGAGTACTCCACTTGAGGTGGGAGCAGGCTTTCCAAGCAATTGCTCATCCCATTAAAACATCTGGCAGAAAGACCTATCAGCATTTTGTGGTCAGTAACCAAAGCCTGAATGCTAGAGTCAATTATGGAAATGATGAGATGAAGATTTAAGTTTCCTTGTGCAAACCTCACTGGTATGTTTGGTAGTTCACCAAGTACAGCAATGAAAACAGCAAACAACAGAGCTGGCCTTGAATGTGTTCATCAAAGATAATAACTTTACAATTATTTTTAAAAGATACAAGAACTATTCATTTCAGCTTTGGTATTTGAAGGAGCTGAAAATGCAGTTATGGTAACAACATACAGATGACATTTTGAAAAAAAATCATTATAGTTTTTCTTTCACACAGAACATTTGCTAACATTCAAATTAGTTTGAATGTCCATTTGAGTTAATATGTGTCCATTTGAATAACTATTTTCCTATTCATTCATTACTGTTCCTAGAAAACTAGTCCTGAGACCTTCAAAACCTGCTATTAGATTAATGAAACACACTGAGGACAAGATGGTTTGTATTCATCCAAATTGTTTTTCATATTTACTGAGGTATCCAGTCCTTCTGCCCTAGTTAGTATGATATTACTCTCAGTCTATTGGGCATGAGGATATAATAAGATGCCTACAGCCTTATAGAAGGAATACAATGCTACTGGATCTTGCTTAATTCTTCTGTAGCTTTTGATACTGTTAACCATAGAATTTATTCTGGACCATCATAGTGAATTGGGAGCATTGGATCACTTCTACTTGCAGGGAAAATTTCAGAGTTTAGAATTGTGCCTCCACAGTCTGGCCATAATGCTGGAGAAGCTACAATGCCAAGGTTTATTCTGAATTTATATGAAAAAGTGGAAGTAAATGATCCCCAGAGGGCTGGAACTCGATAACACACGTATGAAATTTGACATTTATCTCTACTTATTCATAACATCTAAATCAGACAACAGCCTGTTTCTGGATGCAATGATGGGACACAATGAGGGGCGTGTAAGTACGTCCTCCCTAGGACACACCATCTACCAGAAGAAAACACATACAAACCGCTATCTACATGCACTCTCACACCACCACCCAGCACAGATCAATTCCGTAGCCAAGACACTCATCTCCAGAACAAAATGCTTAGCCGATGAACAACACCAAAAAACCGAACTACACACTCTCACCAACGTACTTACAGCCAATGGATTCCAAAGGAAGAAGATTACCCACCTAATCCAAAAAGAAACCCCAACCAAAATCCAAGACAGAGAACAAGAAAACGGCAAAGCCCTCCTCCCATATATAAAAGGCACTACAGACAAAATCAGCAAGATCCTCCAAAAACACAACATTAAAACAGCATTCTGCACAAACAGAAAAATATCCACCATCCTAAGAAACCCCAAAGACAAAATCGAATTAGAAAACCAAGGAGTATACGAAATCCCCTGCACTGCCTGCCCTACCACATACATTGGACAAACTAACAGAAGAATAAGTGCACGCATTGAAGAACATAAGAACTCAATCAAAAAAGAAGAAACGACCTCTTCCCTGGTCCAACACCTCAAAGCCACAGGACATGAAATTGACTTTAAAAATACCAGAACTATAGCCAAAACCGAACACTTCAACAGCAGAATAATCAGAGAAGTCATAGAGATAGAAAAACGCCCACACAGCATGAACAAACGAGATGACACCTCCCGCCTTCCAGGCATTTGGAAACCCGCCCTCATGAACAGACGAGTACCTAACATGAAGAATGACACCAGACCCACACCCATGAGAGCCACACAAGATGCCACCATCACACTTCCATGTAGAAAACAGACTCACACCCACTCAGAAGATGAGACACGACCATGGACCAGAAGCTGCACTGCAGCTGCATCACTACCCACTTCAAACCCCTCCGAGCCATACATGAAGCAAACCGACACCCACTATGAAGATGCAGCACGACCACGAACTCGAAGCCAAACAGCAAGATCACAGCTCACCAACTCAAATCCCCCAGCAACTAAGACTAACCTGAGCACAACCAAGCCCCCACCTGAACAGAACACGCCTCCAACCAATCAGAACACGGCCAACCCCCAACCAATCAGAACACAGCCAAACCTCCTACCAATGAGAACACACCCCACCCAATCAGAGCACAGCCAAGCCCCCACCCAATCAAGTCCCACCCCCACTAGCAGTTAAAAGGAAGAAGCAGCTGCAATCTCACATCACTCTGAGAAGCAAGAGCCGAAGACAGAAGCCTGAAGATGATATATATATACACACACACATATACATATACATATACATATACATATACATATACATACATACATACATACATACATACATACATACATACATACATACATATATATATATATAACTGCACCTCCTGACAGAGAATTTTGATATAAAAAAGGCACAAGACAGTGATGCCCACTGTCACTTTACTATTTATACTGACCTTGGAAGTGCTAACTAGAAATATTTGACAAGACAAAGAAATAAAAGGTATGGAAATAAAAAAGGAAAATATAAGTTACAAGTGGTTTGCAGATGATTTGATTTTTATATTAGAAGATCCAGTAGGAACTGGAGCTAGGATAGAGTTCAGCTTTTTAACTTGTAGTTAGCACTTTTTGAGACATTCTACCTGCAGAGAAAAGTTCAGCAATCTCTCCATTCTGTGAGAGGGGGAAGAAAAATAAACAGGTCAGGCATAAGGACATAACGCATCCTCAGCTATAGTAATGGCAAATGTATGACAGAGAGAGAGAGAGAGAGAGAGAGAGAGAGAGAGAGAGAGAGAGAGAGCGAGTAAGCTGCTGAGAAAACCCAGGCATTGGTCACAATGCTACTTTTTCATCACGGTCATGGGCACAGTCATTCTACAAGGCAACTGCTAAATGAGGACTACCTGTATGACTTTTCAGTAACTTATTAAAGGCACACGTGTTCTTTTGGGTTGCATCTGCAGTACATGAAACTTAACCACACACCTGGGGCTTGTGCATAGCTAAATTAATTCAAATCACCAGCAGGGTAAAATGTTATTTGACTGCAGAAGAAGATTGCACTTTTTATTTTTTTCAACAGAACAATTTTAAGTAGTCTGATCAAATTTATTTCAGTTGCTTTATCTATGATTATACATTTTCAGAAAACTTATTGTTGTCAGAAAAAAGATAAGAAAAGACAAGCTGATACTTTTAGCCTAGTATCAAAAGCATAACATTATATTTCATTTTTATGACAAAACAGTAAAATCTCTGCCAGGTCAGATTGATTCCCTGACATATTCATGTATTTTTCTGAGCAACAAAAAGGACATGATTTGCCTACAATGGGGCATTTCTCAATTTCCAAGCTTCTTCTACAAGCTTGCTAATTCTCAAAGGTCTGTCAATCAAATACTAACCAGGCCTCATCCAGCTCAAGCCCAAACAAGTTGAGACTAGAAGCAAAAATTTCTTTTCATTTCCATGAACAATTGCTGTGGTCCTGACATCTCCAAATTCAATATTAACCTGCCCCAGAAGGCTGTTAGATAACACAGCAAGAGTAGTTCTCTTCTGGTCCTCTGATCAACCATTGAAGCTCACTAATACAGGTAGCTTTTTTAAAATAGCCCTTTGCAGTGGTGATAATGATGATGATCATTGGGAAGGGTATAGTAAAACATTAAAAGCATTATAACAGTATACAAATTTACAAGAAACAAGAATTATTGAAAGTAATTAAAAGCCAGGGGGGAAAGCTTGACGGCACTAACCAGCTCCATGGTTGCGTGTTCCTCTGTGCATCCCAACCAAGGCACAAGAATCATTTTTTAATGCCTTTCCCTGGAGGTCAGGAGAAGGGGGGGGACCTCAACTCGGGTGGGGGGTGGGATGTTCCATAAGGCAAGGCAAACAGCAGAGAAGTCTCTATTTGGAATTCTTTGGCCAGCAGGGTCTGCCATATACTTCTGTGCCATCAGTGGGACAGGCTGATGTAATGGGGCAAAGACGGTTCCATAGGTACCATTGCCCACTCCAACTAACATGAATTTACTACCATCGCTTGAACCCACCCACATGACACCTCCCAGGTGGCATGTTTTTAAATAGACATTACGTGGTTCCCACACCCATTCAATTGAATACGTACATTTGACTCTACAAACATACTCACTGAAATAAATACATAACCATTCAACCAAATCAACTTAATGTACACTCAAGCCCAGCAGCTTATACTTGTTAGGGCTAGACATATTTTTATAGTAATGCAAAGTAAATATGCCTTAACCACACAAAGGATGTATTGATCACCACGGAAATTTGATTTTAGCACTTCAATATCCACATGGTGAAAGATATTTGAAGGTCGTGTCTATCCTTCAAGCAATCCCTCAGGATTATTCTTAAATATTCTATTTTATCAATGTACAATAGAAATAAATAAAACACTAAGTGCAAGCATTAAAAGTATTAAGACATGAAGATAAGCAATGTAAGATTAGGGTTATATATTTTGCTAATATCCTCTCACAGGAAGTGAACCCGAGAATCTCATCTGGTCAAGCATACCTCGGTTTGGAAGTCAAGTAGGGTCGGTCCTAGTCTGAAGAGCATCGGACTAGATTGGGTTGTCGGGGGGGGGGGGCGGGGGGGGGAAGCCACTTTCAGAAGGAAGCAATAGTAACACACTCCATATTATTGCTCAGTGAACTGCATAAAAGTACCTACAAAGTGGCCAGGAAGTTGAGCTCAGATCAAAGGACCTGACATTACTGAAACTCTTGAAAAAAAGGAACCAGCAGCAAAGGAATAAAAACACATACAGAGGATTATGCGATACCTAAATTCAAAGCAGCCCATCAATTTATTTGTCTGATTATTAATTTCTCATATTTGCATGTTCCCACAGTAAAAAATGACTCAGTGGTTCATACACGTATAAAGAAATACAAAAAAGAATAATGGCTGCTAACAATAACTCAAATAAGTGGGAAACTCTTCAAAGAGACTTTCAGTCTTCACAAGTTTGCTGAAAACCAATAAAGATGAAAACAGGTCAATTTAAAAGTACAATACCTTTACTAATAAATACAGGCTGGGGCCAGATAGCTCTCCCTTCCCACTCTCCATAACCATACACTCAAAACTTCATAAACCTATCAACTTCTATGTTTTAAATCTGCAAGAACCCCAAATCCTAAAACCCTATAATTTCAGAAGAAAGGGTCGCTCTGCGTGGAAATCTTATCAAATAAGAAGAGATGGCAAAATGCTGTTAGATGCTACAGATACCAGCCAAGTAGTAACATGACTGAAATTAATAGGGATACTTTGCAGTCAGTCATGCTGCCAGCTATAAAAAGATAAGTGAGAAGTTGCAAAGCATCTTACAGGAAAAGAACACCCAAGAATTCTGAAGGAGCAGGCAAGGGCAAAAGAATAGCTGAATTAAGGCACCAAAAATGTACTTAAAATATAATTAAGGATTAAAAACACAGCTTATAGTTGATCTGTGCAATGACAGCCTCGGGACCATTCAGCTAAACCAATCTCAGACTGAAAATGTTCACATTTTTTGTTTCTATGGTCCTAGATTTTTTTATTTCTGAAAAAGGGGGAAATGATGCTGTACAGAGAACACACGTCATCGTGGTTCTTCTGTCAGAGCATCCTTGGTTCAATGAGAAAAATGGGTTACCACAAGAAATCAGAGCCTTTACAAAGAAAAGGGAGGAATTAAAATAAAGTTACCAATAAAATTCCATAAGGGTTAAGCTCATAGCAAAATATATCCTCATGGATTTTTTTTCCAAAACTATTTTACCAGCTCTTGCAATTAGCAGAAATCTGACAAAAGCCAAACTTGCTCATACTGGAGCTCTGGTTATATATGCCATAATCTTATAAACTGAATTTGAAATGTCATAAATGTAAGTGATTATTTTGGCATACACATTAATGACCTATGTGTATATGCCTTAGCCAAACTGCAGATCAGGGGTGTCCAACCTTGGCAACTTTAAGACTTGTGGACTTCAACTCCCAGAATTCCTCAGCCAGTTGAAGTCCACAAGTCTTAAAGTTGCCAAGGTTGGACACCCCTGCTGTAGATAGTAGTCACAGTTGTCCCAAGAGCCAACTGGGAGAAGAAAGTAAACTCCACTTACTTAAAGCAAGTGGACCACTACATTCTGGCAGGCATATCAAATGAAATTTTCTTCCCAGCCTCAGAACATAACAGATGAGTGAGGATTATTCCAAAGTTCTGAGCAATCTTTATCCGCGCTCCAACTAAAAGATTAGCAGGAAGTGGAAAAAGGGTTGGACAAATGTGTTCTTGAGGTAAGCAGAGTATCCATGAATAAAGAGGACTACATAGGTAACCTTTTATCCTACTATTTATTATTCCTTACTATTTCTTGAAGATTAATGCAATAGCAAAGTACATTTTTGAGTAGCAAAAGTATTTTTGATGAGGCACGAGTTATTTTAGATACATAGACTACTATAATAGTTCTCATGGAAGATGTTCAGATATTAAACATTACTTATTATTATTTATTTAGTTTAATGGCAATATAAAGCACACAGACCACAATTTTCTATTCTCAAATACATATACAAATTTGTTTTTTGAGGTATCTGTTTCTTAGTATCTGCATGCCTATACCCTAGATCAGTCTTCTCTTAGCCAGTTGTTCCTCAAACATCTTGAACAAACCACCATAAATCCCAGCAAGTTGGGGAAATCTTCCCTAGGCTACAGTTACAATATATAAATACTGACATATATTTACTGATAAGTACTGACATGTACTGGCACATCCACTCAATCCCAACTTCCAGCAGATATGGCACAGAAGAAACACAGAATGTATTTTTTTTCCAGTCTATACACTTGCAGGCTAATAAGTAAAAGCAATATGAATATAACTACATCTTCCCATTCTTATTTTGATAAACCTTGAAGCAAATTGATTAATAAATGTTTCTACAAACTTTATGTATGATGAACTGGGGTCAATGTCTTTCTTATTATAGCTAGACATCTAAGCTTCATCAGTGCCATAATCTTCCTGGCCACAATACTATCCAAGTAACTGACAGGTCTTGTACTCTCAACTCTAAGCATCCATATTTTTTTTAATTCCTAGCGTATAGTTGCTATTGTTTCCTAATGTAAATATGTTGCTCTCTGTAAGCTTGAAGTTTGTTTCATAAAAGTTTTCACTTCTTGATAACTAACTTGACTTCAGACATCTTATTCAAGTTTTCATTTTTCAAATTATAATTAAAACAAGCTTCCAGACATGGAGAAATTTTAACAAGTCCCTTGTAATGTCTTTTCCATCCAGTTCATCACATCACTTTTCCATAATTATGCTCATTTTAGAGACGTTTGAAGAGTCCCAGAAGAAAAAGAATGCATGAATGTGCCTGGTACTTTAGATCAAAAGCATTTTTTTAAAAAAAAGTTCTTTCTTGTTAATCATTTGCCAAATACAATTCAGAGCTACAAAACCAAACCACATATTGCATTTATGTACTTAGACTTTACTGGATTGTGATACAGGGCAAATGAATTAGATTGCTGATTAACTTTACTCTCTGAAGCTTTAAAGGTTCCTCAACGTGAAAAGTAAAGAGTTACCTGTATGTCTTATTTTAAGAGGAAATAACTTTTTTGAACTGACAAAAATCCATCTGGTATATCATTCTAACATTTATTTAATGAATTTATATTGTTGCTCATCTCACTCTGCAAAGTGCTAGATTATTTTAGATTCTAATTATCAGAATTCTAATAAAGAAAACAACCTGAATCAGATATAATGTTACTACAATGGTATGTGGGAATGACCTTGGGAGACTTGGCCAGAGTTGCAAGCTGCTATGTATAAACAAATAGCAAACCCCTTCTATCACTGAAGATATTAACTAGATGGGTAATGAAATGTCTGCACTAAAACAATCGAACTTGGAAAGCATCAAAGACTCCATTATGCTGTCTCTTATCTGACTGTTCCCTAGGGAGCATTTCTACACCTTCAGTCTCCGAAGATCATTTCCACATAACATTATAGGTAAAATTAAAACCAGATATTGAAACAGCTGTATAATAAAGCTCAGACAGCACTAAGGACTCCACAGTTACACTTTGAGCTACAAATATTCATTTTTTTTGAGACAACATTGTCCAAACGGGACAGTAGGCAGGCAAGAGGCTCATAAGAGATCCTAATTTCTCAAGGATCAAGGGGATGGGAGAAGAATTGTACTTTCCAGATTTGTAAGAATCTGTTAATGTAACTTATCAAATAGAATTAGCTTGATCTAGTCGTGTTTCCTCTCTGATCTACTTGGTAAAGCTAACATTTATGTATCTCTGTATATATACTTCCTTACCTTTATGCTAAACTAAAGAAACCACTAATTGTGCTTGTGTCAGAGGGAGTTGTTCCACCCTCACTGTTTTTTAATCTCTTTTTCAACTCTATTATTTTTTTATATGCTTGCAATAATAACCACATAGGAATCTATGTGTGGTTACATCATGCATTATATTAATACATTATGATATTGGCAACTCATTTGTGACTCCTTTCTTGATAATTCTCAATGCGGAATTTGCCTTTTGACAGTAGCTGCCATTAAGGTGGCATTTTCCTTGGCCAAACTATTGTAATTTCACAATCCATCAATGACTGTTAGCTGAGATCTTAGCAACACAAATATGAAAAGATTTTTTTTTTGGTCTAATGAGCACAACTTCAAGCTTTGCTCAGACTAATTCAGTCACTTACATTCCTCTCGTTGGAGAATATTTTGGAATGCCTTATTATAATTTTGTTTTAATTAGCCCTCATAATTTGCTATTATCAGGTAAAATCTTGAAGTTCAGCTCAACTCCTGCTGACAAAGGAGGACTTGTTTTCTGCAATAAATAAAAATGGATTGTTATTGCCATTTCCAAAGTTGTCTTCTTGACTTCCCAGCCTAGTGTACAGCAATGACTTCCTGATTGCCCCCTTTCAAATATTAATCAGGTCCAACTATACTTAATGTTTTCAAGATTGGCAACTTTTTCTGCTGCTTAATTCTAGGCAATTTATGCAGAATGTTAAAATGTATGATTCCCAATAAATAAAAATATCTATAGAAATTTACTGCTAACATATTACCACTGCAAGATCTGTCCCTTTACTGAGATTCTCTGCTTCCCCATCTTTAACCAATCACTATTTTACAGTAAAATGATGCAACCCATTTTCCCCAGATTAATTTCTCAACTATCATGTTACATTTCCTGAAATATAAGATACATTGATTATCAACAAGCTTCTAATATATTTGCATGAAATATAGAATATCATCATGGAATAGAGCAATAACCAGTAGGTTATTACTATTGTGAGAGAGATGCAATTATAAATGCACAGTGCAATAACAGTACAGATTGGGTTTATACTCTGTTCTTAAAGCAATTGTAGAGTTCTCTCTCTATTCATTTTCAAACTTCTCAATCGCTGAAAGCACTGAAATCAAGGATCTCTCAACTAAAGCAATGTTATTAACATTAAAGATTAAGTTGTCCAAATTGGTCTATTCAGTGTACAAGATAAATTTGCTTTAAGCAGTTACTGTATTACTCTAGGAATCTTGTCATCTGATACCAGTCTTCTGGCTAGTTAATACTAGACTGAAGAGAGTTAGACTATGCATGAGTCATCTAATATCAACCTTTCTTAGGCAAAAGGAACACCAGATAAATGATATTTATGCTTGCTGTGGTTGTTTTTCATGAGAAAAGACTTGATTTAATTCAAGAATATGCAAGTATTATCAAAATTTTGTATAATATATCTATGTATGGTTTTTGACTGAATTGCTTTTTTATAATTAATATTCATAAATTGTTCACAAACATTTATGATTACAATGAAAGTATTCATTTGCTACTGTAGCAATAGTTGCCATAAAAAGTGGCAAGAATAAGACCTCTTAGATAGGAATCAAATTGTGGCTGAATTATTTTCCTTATTATAAGTATATATTCTTACAAAATTATGTTCAAATTCTGATCCTGGCATGAATAAAAACTGAGCTCCCAATCATGAACTACAATGAAACCACAATATAATTATACAAAATAAGAAATTTTAAAAACAAGTTCTGACAAATAAAATATCTAACATAATTATTATGAAGTTCAAGGCCTAAAATTAAAAGCATCAAAAAAATGCTGTATTGGAAAGTTTGTTCTTCTTCCCTTCACTTTGCAGCATAGGTATCCATGCATACATATACCATATATGTACACACACACAAACACAAATGCAGACAGAGAGTCATACAAAGTTAAAAATGAAAAACTCTCTGCAAAAAAGGAATTTCATATGGTATGCAAATTCAGGGATTATATATATTTGATGTAGAAAGGGACATTTTTGTGCCCTAGAGAAAATAAATTAAAAATACTTAAAAGGGTTATAACCTTTGGCAGAAATATATTAGCTGCACTTAAGCATTAATTCACATACATTCTATTTTGGATAGCAGTAGAGGGTGGAAAGTTTAAAGTCTGATTCAGGAGCTTATACTATGCATTTCTAAAATCTGAAATTTATATTTATGATCTACTTTATTGTGCTTAATTTCACTTTCAGTATTTGGGCAAAATGACTCTTGGCAATTAGCTCATCTTTACAATTGATTACACTATCCCGCAGTCACATGACTATGATTTGTGACGGTTTCTGGCAAAAAACACTCTTTCAGAAGAATGGGTTCGTTTAATGACTGTGTCATTCACTTAACAACTGCATCATTGACTTAACAACTGCTGTGAAAAATGTTAAAAAAAAAAGATCCAGTCACATGAGTCCCTTGACTTATGACTGCAATGACTTAAAATTGGATTTCTGGTCCCAATTGTGGTCAGAAGTTCAGGACCATTTGTAATAGAAAAAGGAAGAATGTAATAGAGATAATTGATCTGTTGCCATGTGCCAAATATTCTATTCTATGCAAAGAAATGTAGGATTCAAATGATTTGTAGCAACCAAACCACACATGTTCAAAACATTTTGGTCAATATTCTATCTGGAACAAAGCTACTTAATTTCAAATATGATCAAAAATGCAGACAAAGGTTTTTTTTGAACCTTTTCATTTGATTTAAGATTTTACTGTAGGAATTATTTTTGTCTCCACAATTAGGGGTTTAAAATCTGCAATCTGGTCCAGTCTGGTAGAAAGGATAAAACATTCTAAAATTATTGGCAAAGGCCACACACATTAGAGGGAGTCTAAGAGAAATGTTGGAGTGAAGTAATGGGAAATTAAGGAAAATCTGACTCTACAAGTGATAGAGGGAAATTGGAGGGAAAACGCTATTGGAAAAAAAGATTGAAGACTGGTGATCCATTTCAGAGGAAAAGAATTGTGAAGATCACTAACTTGGTGTCGAACTGGTGCTTCTGCTGGAGGGGCAGAGACTATGGGTAGTAAAATGTATGGATTAAATTATATGCCAGAAAGTATGAATTGGTGTAACTTAGGTTATTGTGGGTACATGAAAGTAGAAATCTCTAACTTAGTGACAGTTGCATGTCCATTCCAGACAACATGTGTTTTTGTGGGGAGGGGAAGGTATTGCAACATTCTGAATAAATATAATCCAAAAGTTAAAAAAATAATTAAATTTGACATTAAGGGGTAAGCAAATGGGGATAAGGTGTTGAGATAATTCCCTGTTAGGAGAATGAGCGCATACAGGGAGACGTATTGAGAGAAGTACAGTACTGTACAGTAAATGTAGATTTTTACTTCCAGAAACGTTTTAAGCAAAGTTCAAACACAGTCCAAAGTCATTCACAGGTAAGATCAGTCAGTTTTTAGTCCAGGGATAATCCAATATCAAAGTCCAGTATCAAAAACAGTTCAGTATCAGACTTATATCAAATCCATGAAAGCAGTCAATTAGGAGGAACGGCAAAACTCTCCAACAGAAGGAAACGGACTCACTGAGACTTCACTCTCTTCTGAGACTAAGACTAAGACAACCCAGGTTTCTGGCTCCATCTTATGGCCATTTGAGAAACCATACCCAATTGCAGTTTTTAGCATGCTCTTAAAGAGACAGTATTAAAATGTCTATCCTGGTTTATATATTTCCATCCCAAATAGCTGTTAGGTGATTCACATTCCTAACATAAGGGACACACCATAATAAATGAGAATGATCACTGGGGTATGAATGTCTTCAGAAATGTCTGTTTCTTTCAAGTATGTGGTTTAAATATATTTATATGTACTATACACACAGCAAAGTGTTGAATAAGAGCCTAAAAGCATGAATGATCTGCTGACTTATGATGAAAGATGAAGAGAATCAATGAAAGATTCAAGGATGATAAGAGTTTCTGGATGTGGGACATACCACGAGATGATGACAGAAACATTGTATAATGTTTAGAGAAAAAGAAAGATAATTTTAAAGATTTTTAGGGAAACATAATAAAATGAATACTTTTTAAAAATTGTGTAAATGTTTTTTTTTATGAATATGTAATTATTAGTATTATTAAATTTATTTGCCGTCTATCTCGCCATGGGGCTATTCCAGGTGGCTCACAACCAAAAACAAAAACGAAGAAATAAAAAAGAAGTTTAAATAACAGAACAATCAAACAAAGAAAAAGAAAACAAAGAAAATACATTGATAAAAATATAAACATAAATATATATATTAAAAAAGACGGGCGAGTGGAGACAGAGAGTGAGGGGGAGAGGTAAAGTCTGCTTTCAATTTAGCAGCTACCTCCAAAGTAGAATTCCCTCATTGGGTCAAATTGATAGTGGAAGATTGGTTGCTAAATGCAAGAAGAAAGTGCATGGTAATAAATAGAAAACTTAATGAGAGACTCTACACCAAGCAGGACTAAGGTAAGATTGTGCGATTTTTCCATAGCTCATATATTTCTCCATAAATGAAAGCATACCTGTGCTGACATCAGAGGTGTGTTGATTAGGGACAGGAAGGTACATGCACTTTTGTACACAGATGATATCATGTTGCTGGCTGAAAACCTGTATGATTTGTAGCAAACATCAGAAGGTGTTATACAATGAATATGGATTTGTAAATCAATGTATTTAAAAAAATGCCTGACAGGAAAAAGATCTGCAAATAATGGGAGGAAAATAGTGGGTGGTTTATAGTCTGTTTTGGGATGTGAATGTCAACAAATAACATAAATAGCTGAACACTACGAAGTACAAATCATTCAATTTAAATAAAATGGGCCTTGGTAAAAGTTCCCTGAGATGCCCTTTCTATACAAGCTGTGAAAGAATCCAGGATAGGGATGACAACTCCTCCTATGTCATCAAGCAGAGTCTGCCAAAACATATAAAAGCCAGCCCCTGCTACTGGTTCCCAACTTTAGGTGAAGAAACTTGACAGACTTGATGTGTCTCTGAAAAAACAAACAGTGAGAAGTCCTCCTCCCCAAACACAACCAGATGAACACAGGGTGGGGCTGGACTCTCTCGCAGTGTGTATAGAAAGGACGTCTCAAGTAACTTTTACTAACACCCATTCTCCTCCACCCTGCTACCAGAGTCCAGGATAGGGACATACCAAAGCCTGCATGTCCAAGGGAGGGTCTATGTCTGATCCCTGCTGTCTGACACTGGAAGAACCTTCTGAAGCACTCTCCTGCCAAATGCTGCTTCTGCAGAGCCAAAGGAGTCCAGTTGATAGTGCCGGATAAACGGAGAAGGTGATGCCCAGGTAGCTGCCCTGCAGATCTCCTCAATGGATGCTTGACTAGCCCAGGCTGCCGATGTAGCTGTACTCCTAGTAGAGTGAGCCGTAACCTTCTTGGGAATTGGGAGAAATAAAGTCTGTGGAAATACAAGCCCTGATCCATTTGCCCATCATGGATGCAGAAGCCTTGCTCCCTAAGGAAGCTGGCTGGAAAGATACAAACATCACTTCCATCTTGCGAAAAGTAGCAGTTCGTTTGACATGTATACAAAGAGCTCTCCACACATCCAGCTTATGCCACTTGTGTTCCAACTGATGTTGAGTTTCGGGTAGGAACTAGTTCGGGTAGGAACTAGTTTGGGTAGGACTAATTCTTGTGCCCTGTGGAAGCAGGAATTGACCTTTGGAATAAAGGTGGGATCTAATCGTAGCACCACTCTATACTCGTGAAAAATGCATAAGTCCTGACTCACCGAGACAGCTGCCAACTCTAACACCCTCCTGGCTGACGTGATAGCCACCAGGAAGGACACTTTGAGGATCAAGAAGCGGAGACCCATCGACCTTAGAGATTCAAATGGGGGTCCCATCAGGGCTTGGAGTACCTATAAACTACCAGGGGATGCAGGTTTGAGGCACCCTTCAAAACCATGCCTATGGATGGGTGATGGGATAGGGAATTATAATTATCCCACAATAATACTGAGGATAATGCTGCAACCTGTCTACGGAGTGTGTTTGGTGAGAGCCCTTTATCAAGACAATCCTGTAGGAACACCAGCACATCAGTGACAGAGGTTGATGAAGGGTCCTGGGCAGCCTTAGAACACCAGCTGCAAAAAGCTCTCCAGGTGGCATCATAGATGCGATTGGTGGATGGTTTACATGCTGCCTGAATGGGTGGGTCCCCGCTCTCCATAGCTATTCAGGCTCTGCCGGATCCCTGGAAGCTGTTGCAGTCACGTGTAATCTTTTGCTTTCGCTTTCGTCCCTTCTGCACACTGCTGAGACATGTACTGCTTTGACTAGGAACTGAGTCGAAAGCTGGGGGCCAGTAACAGGGGTGGCTTTTATATGTATTATATGCTGGACTCTCATAGCAGCATGGAGGAGAATCAGCTATTTCAATCAGATCAGAGGCCATTTTACCAAACAATAATTGGGAATATAAGTTCTGAAAATGGAAAATCAAACAAAAAGGAAACAATCCAATTTTGGAAAGGTCTATGAGAAACTAAAAAAAAACTATAATAAAATGCTGGATGGATAAAAGAATGTGAAGATGGATTTAGTAAAAATCAAATGGAATAATTGATAACAACAGAAATAGTTAAAAATGGAGTGAAAAGGAATTAAAAACTGGACATTTCCTGGAAATCATCAATTGCATGGTTTTGGGTTCAAATAGCTGGCTAGTTTACCTCCAATTATAGCTTAACAGTTTAATGACGTATTGCATAAAGGAGTCATCAGCAACTATTAATAACTTGCAAAAATTAGCTGATTCAAAAAGGTCCAGCAAAAGGGGCAACACCAATGAAATTATAGGTGGATACCATAGTTGCCTAAAAGGTAAAGGTTCCCCTCGTACATATGTGCTAGTCATTTCCGGCTCTAGGGGGTGGTGCTCATCTCTGTTATAAAGCCGAAGAGCTAGCACTGTCCCAAGATGTCTCCGTGGTCATGACTAAACGCCGAAGGTGCACGGAATGCTGTTACCTTCCTACCAAAGGTTTTTCTACTTGCATTTTTACATGATGTCAAACTGCTAGGTTGGCAGAAGCTGGGACAAGTAACAGGAGCTCAGGGATTCGAACCGCCAAACTGCTGACTTTTTTGATCGACAAGCTCAGCGTCTTAGCCACTGAGCCGCCGCGTCCCGCTGCCTACATAGTTCCTTACAATGTTTAAACTACTTACAAGCATAATGGAGGACATCCAAGATGATTTAGAAGAAATTCCTCCAAGTAGACCAGAAAAGAAATAAAAACAAAAGTAGAGGTACAAAAGAGGACTTTTTGATTGATAAATTGGTTTTGGAGAATTGCAAAAGCAAAACAATTATTGCTACAGAGCCCACTTTCAATGATTTTGAAGAAAACAAATATTTGCTATCAAATAGCAAAAAAAATGGTAATAAAATCTTACATTTGCTTTATATGGGTGATCTGAAGCTTTATGGAAAACTAGAAATCAAAATCTAGTCATTGACAATCACTGTAACAGTTTTTAGCACAGGTAAGGCAATGAAATTTGGCTTTGAGAAATGTGCTAGAGTAGCAATAAATAGGGATTAAAAATCATAAACAGTAAAGGAATTGAAATGGCAAATGGCCAAACCACCAGGAGCCGTCAGGATGAAGCCTACAAATAAATGGCCATTTTATAACTGGATGACATCAAGCATGGACAAGTTAAAAATATACCATCATTAGTACAGAATACATCCAAAGAGTGATAAAATTGCTAAAGATTAAATTGAACAGTGGAAACACCATCAAAACAAGCAATATTTGGGCCATACCTGTGATATGAGCCATTATTAACTAGACAGAAGCTGAACTGCTGAGTTTAGACCACAAACCCAAAAAACTCACGACTATTCATTATACATTACATCCCCATAATGATATAGATAGATTATACCTGCTCTGCAAAAATGGAAGAAAAGGTTTACTTCAAGTCAGAGAAACTGTCAGAGAAGGAGAGCCTGGATTGGATGGTGGCATAAAAGATGGCCAAAAACACAAGCATTGATGCAAGTTAAAAATTGGGATTTATTGAATGTATAGGAAATGAAACATGAATATCAAAATACATAATAAAAATAGGGACAGAATGAAGGCAAGAAAAAGTATCACACGGTCAATTTCTAGAAAAGACTGAAGGGAGTGTGGATAAAGATAATCTGGCAATGGCTTACAATTGGAACATTAAAAAAAAGAAAGGCTTGATTTTAGCTCCTTAAGAGCAACTACTCAAACTAATGCAATCACGGCCAGAATTGAGAAATCACCAAATGATTCAAAGTGCAGATTGTACAAAGGAGTAGAAGATACAGTAGACAATACACTAGGCTCAAGCAAGATCACAAACCAAATATAAACAACATAACACAGTTGCCAAAATTATTCACTGAAAAATCTGTAAAATAATCATGTGCAAATATTGAAAAATTAGTGAGCACATATAATTGAAACAATAGTCAAAACTGAATAGGTTAAATATTGTGGGACTTCTGAATACAAGTATATAAAGTCTTGGCCTATCGTAGATCAGATTTAACTGTGATTAAAAAGAAGTGTAGTTAATCGATGTGGCAATACAAAGGGATGTTTGAGTAAAAGTCAATGAATTGGAGAAGATAACCAAGTATCAGGATATGAAAATTGCTGAAAGATTATGGCATAAACTGACTAGGGTGATGGCACTGGGTGCCATGCCAAAAAATCTTGGATAGTGCTTTAAAAAATCTATGCATTGACAAAATTTCCATCTGTCAATTAAAATGACCACACTATTTGGATCTGTACCTATACAGTACTGTGCCGATTCATTAGAACTCGATGCGTATGAAAACCAACACCAGCTAAATAACTGGCATCTGTGATCTCGTATGTTGTGTATATAATAAAAACTGGAACACCACTTGAATACTATTGCGATCAGTCAATTGCAAAAGGCAGCTTTACTCGGAACAGCTTATGTCCTGTGACACAGGTATTCCTTGACCTATAACAGTTCATTTAGGGAACAAAGTTACAACAGCATTGAAAAAAAGTTACTTCTGATGGTTTTTCACATTTACAACTATTGCAGCATCCCCATAGTTATCTGATCAAACTTCAGATGCTTGGCTAATTTCTACCTATCTATACTTACGACCGTTGCAGTGTCCCAAGATCATGTAATCACATTTTGCAACCTTCTGACAAGCAAAGTAAATGGGGAAGCCAGGTTCACATAACAACTGGATCACTAACTTATCAACTGCAGTGATTCACTTAGCAGCTGTGGAAAAAAAGGTCTTAAAATAGGGCAAAACTCACAATAACAGTTGATGACTACCTGTACTTTAACACCATCCAACATCTACCTATCCCAAATCCTTGGGGAAGACTCGACAGGTGTATAAATGCCAAATCTAGTCTTAATCTCTGGCTAATTGCAACAAATCATAATTTTTAAACTTGTATGTCACCTGAGTGCCAATGACTCTCTATGGCTCAAATTACTATTTATTTCAGAACAAAAAATATTTTAGCACAAGATTTGAAAATAATTAAAATGTATACTATAAAACAGATCCCTTAAGAAATGATGCTTGAGGATATTAAATATCCTATAGACTTCCAACTCTGAGAGTATAAAAACAACTGGTAGAATAAACAGTTTTTCCTAGCAATGCTAAGATAGATGCAAAAGATACATTTTGTGATAGTTTTTAATGTGCTATATCAGGGGTCAGGGAACTTTTTTACCTCTTACCCCCCAAAAAATTTATAAACGCAGACGTTACCCCCTTGATTTGAAAGTAAGGAAATCATACATCCAATAACATTTTGAATTCAAATACACCAGTCCCTCACCCCTTTCCTAAGAAGTCTGTAGGGGGTGTGCATAAGTGCACCAATGCCTACCTTCCCTGTCCTATTGTTTCCTTTTATTTTCTTATATGTATCCATTTCATGTATTCATAATTATGTTTATACTTATACCTATTATCTTGTAAGCAATTGACAAATCAAATAAATAAATAAATTTGTTGTGGCTATTGCCAATTTCTATTCAAAACAAAGGCAGTAGAGACTGTCTTCAAATTGGCAATAGGCACAACAAACTTCCATGTCAAAACACTTCAGCTCAGCAATTCAGAAAGTTTCATAAAAATATTGACAGTAAAAAAAAAAAAAGCGATTTAGGCCACAGAAGTCAACTTTTATGTTCTGTCAGGAATGCAAAGGAATGCAAGTGACTGCCTCCAGCCTGTGCTTGAACCCAGCCAGTAAAGGGGATCCCACCGCTTCTCTGGCTAATTGATCGTTCAGGGGAGGAAACTTAGCATTAGGAATCGTCTCCTAACGTGCAGCTCGAGGGGCTTCTGTAATGCGAATCTCTTTGGATGACAGAGCAGGCTTCTTCTGTACTGCACTCTCTGTGGCTGCACCTGCTGACTTCGCGCCACCTTCCAACTTTTATAGACGCGTCTGCGGAGAGAGCGCGGAAAATTGGCAATCCGAGTAAGGCAAACTACTCCAGGTGGCTCCAGAGATGGGTGGGGAGCGGGAAGAAAACAACCTTTTATCTCAGCCGCCTTAATTGCGCAAATGGCCATCGCCTCGGACACTTGAGCTGCTGCCAGCCAAACCGACCTTTTCCCGTTTGGCACAAAAAGCCGCCAGGGAGGGAAGAGGGAGGGAGGGAACCTGCTCGCTCGGCCTCTCAGCGCCCCCGACTTGTTTTCGCGGGCTCCAGAGACACGAACCGCGACAGCGCCAGAAGCCCTCCCCTGTCCTCCCCGCTCCCCCGCGCCCTCCCGGTTTCAGTCCAGCTCGCGAGTTTTGGCTGGCTGAAGCAAACGCGACCTCCGGCGTGCAGCGGCAGGAGCTGCGAGCTTGCGGCAGGCAGCGCTGGGGCTACGTCAGTTGGGGCGCGCGGTTTAGACTTCGGCTCTTTAAAAACGGCGTGTAAACTGAGATGCTCCCATAAGAGAGCCGAGCGCGGCAGCAGTCGTTTGGGTTAACGGCAGCGGGCGGCCTTCCAGCGCCCTCGCCCACAGCTGCGCTGGCACGTGCGCGCTCCGCCACCCCTCGCCTTCAAGTTAGGCTTGTCCCGGAAAGCTTCAGACCGACCGCCTTCGTCCCCTGCCCCCACCCTTCCCTCTCCGGCACGCGCTCCGTCTGGTTAGAGTAGTCAGTAGCCAGATGACCCCCCAGTACCCGCTCTCTCTACAGCGCTTGCGCCATACACGTAAACGCTGGAGCAGTCCACTGAGAGGGGGGCGGGGAAGCAGAGCAGAGAAGGAGGATGCGGTGACACTGACACACACTGACACTGGCCGTCCGTGCTATAATGGACCGTAATAACTGCTGCTATGCCGATAGTTCCACCATTGGCCAGCGCAACCTCCTCATTACCCCCAGATTTTCACTTTTACCCCATTTGGGGTAATTTACCCCTGTTCCCCGACCACTGTGCTATATATAATGGACATTTCTCCAATGACCAACATGACTAGAAAAGTATCATAAAGCCCATTCACAAGAAAGAAGATTAGTGGAAAGTTAATTTAATTTGAAGAAGACGAGAGCGCAGTAAGTGAAAAATATGCACACTCAGCTTCAGCTCAGGGAGCTGTTTAATAGCTCCTCTCCTCTCATGCTTAGTGGTTTATGAACAATGGACAATATTCCAGCCAGCTTGCTCTGCTGAACTATTTTGGGAGCTATTGAGTTCAATTATTGAACAGACGTCTCTTGAAAATGGATTGTTTGGGAAATAAAATAATCTTCTAATTGAGGAAACTGGCTTTTGAACTATAGCAGTCATTTACCACAGAATTTGTTAACTTTTCCAACCTTTCCATACCATCCTAGGCTTTAATATTGATATTTTCCAGTAAATCTATTTCTTTGAACCAAGTGCTAAGCATTATAGATATGTTTACAATTGGGCACTTGATTCAGAGAGCCACTAAAAGCATCAGTGGGAAGTTATGTTTTCCAATAAAGGAGAGGAAATCACTTATTATTTCTTATGTAATCCCATGATATGTTCTTGGTTAAGCCCTCCAATCTGGCCAACTGCATGTGGTAGATTTGACAAACATCAAAACTTCCATCCTGGGTTAGAATATGCCCCATCAAACACTTTTCTTTATTTTCCTGTCCCCACTTCTTTTTGCATGCCACTCTCAACGTTCTTGAATTATAGATACCTATGCCCACAAAATGTACAATGCTCCATCTCCAGGCAACTCTGACATGTAGACCTGCTGTTCAAGTTCCTAACACTTTCAGAGTTCAGATAATTACAACATACTAAAAGAGGTTTAATAAAAAGGTTTATAGCATTTTGGCATAAAAAGCAAGCACAAAGAGAAAGGGACAGACAAAGAAAATCTAAATGGTACTCATTGAGACAAGGAATATTAAAGCTTCATTCCCAGATTTTCTGTAAGCCTTCTTTATTTTGCTAAAAAAAATCTTGCTTTTTAGACTTATTGACCCATCTCAGTTTACTGACCATTTATACTGTAGCTTTCCTGATAGAAATGGGCGTTGGTCTTACCTGACACGCCATTTCTAGTCAAGCTGCGAGGATCATCCAGAGAGTGGGAGGTGCTCCAGTCTGCGTCTGTGTAGGCTGGGCTTAATCATTAGGGAACGCTCCGCCCTCTGTCACATGGTCCCTTGTAGCCTCCCAGTTTATGCGAAGTCGAGAGAGGAGGAAAGTCGTCTAACTCTCATCTAACTAGACCTAAAGTATCATTGGCTGAAACAAGGTTCCCCCAGACGGAAAAAATTAAAAAGGGTGGGGCTGGATGATCCTCGCAGCTCGACTAGAAATGGCGTGTCAGGTAAGACCAACGCCCATTCTCCCTCGAGCTGCTCGGATCATCCAGAGAGTGGGACATACCAAAGCTTGGCTGTCCTACGGGAGGGAATCCGTCTGGGGTGGAAGCTCCCCTGGGTCCTCGATGACCCGCTGGAGGACTCGTCTACCAAATGAGGCCTCAGCTGACGCAAAGATGTCAATCTTATAGTGCCTAATGAAAGGGGAGGGGAAGCCCAAGTGGCGGCCCGACAGATGTCTGAGATTGGAGCCTGGGTGGCCCAGGCCGCAGAGGTGGCCGCACTCCTGGTGGAATGCGCCGTAACCCCACTGGGAACTGGCAAGGCCTGAGACGAATAAGCCTTGGCGATGGTGGCTCTGATCCATCGCCCGATGGTGGAAGGGGACACCTTGTGGCCTAAGGACTTGGGCTGGAAGGATAGAAATAAAGACTCTGACCTTCTAAAGGGTTGTGTGCGGTTAATGTATATGCGGAGGGCCCGCCTGACATCTAGGGTGTGCCATTGTTTCTCCCTTTCCCGTGAAGGATTGGGACAAAAGTTCGGGAGTGTAAGCTCCTGAGCCCTGTGGAAGGCTGAATTGACCTTGGGCAAGAAGGTCGGGTCGGGGCGTAGAACCACCCGATCGGAATGGAAGATACAGAGGTCCTTTCTCACCGAAAGGGCAGCAATCTCCGAAATTCGGCGAGCCGAGGTAATTGCCACCAGGAATACTACTTTAAAGGTCAAAATTTGGAGAGAGGATTCTCTAATGGGTTCGAAAGGAGGTCTGGTGAGGGCCACCAGGACCTTGTTAAGGTCCCAAGTGGGGTACCGGTGCACAACAGGGGGACGGAGGTTAGTAGCCCCCCTTAGGAAGGCCCTGATACGGGGATGGTGAGAGAGGGGACCCAGATTGTCGCCGGAGACAACAGTTGAGAGGGCCGCTACCTGGCGTCTCAGGGTATTAGGTGAGAGACCTTTTTTGAGCCCATCCTGGAGAAAATTCAGAATCTGGGCCACCGAAGGCAAGAGCGGGTTGACCATGGATGAATGGCACCACCTGCAGAAGCTGACCCAGGTGGCATCGTATATCCGATTGGTTGAAGGCTGTCTGGCGGCCAGGATCGTGTTAATGACCTGGTCAGATAAATTCTCCTTCCTCAACTTTTCCCGCTCAACCTCCACACGGTTAGTTGGAGCCATTGGGGCTCCGGATGTTGAATGGGCCCCTGAGATAGGGAGATCCTGTCCGGAGGGATTCTCCACGGGGGAGACACCGAGAGGTTGCGGAGGTCTGCAAACCATGGTCGCCTGGGCCAGTAGGGGGCCACCAAAATCAGATCTGCCTTCTCCTGGATCAATTTCTGAATGACCCTGGGAAGCAGAGCTAACGGGGAAGGCATACAGGAGTCCGGGGGCCACGGACAGCGAAGTGCGTCGTGATTCTCGGCCCGGGGGAAGGGAATCTGGAGAAGAACCGAGGGAGCTGGGTGTTGCAGGGGATGCAAAGAGGTCCACTAACGGGAGACCGAAGATCATGGTCGCCTCCCTGAAAAGGGATGGATGAATGCGCCACTCGGACTGGTCCACGGTGGCCCTGCTTAACCAGTCCGCTCGGGTGTTTGAGGCCCCGAAATGTGTTCTGCTTTGATCGAGAGGAGGTGACACTCTGCCCAACGGCAGAGTCTCTCGGCCTCTCTCATCAACCGAATAGACTGGGTCCTGCCTTGCCTGTTGACATGGGCCTTGGCGGTAACGTTGTCCGTGAGAATAAGGACGTGCCGCCCACGTACCTGAGGCAGGAAGTGGCGGAGGGCCAGGTGGATGGCGTGGAGCTCCAGCCAGTTTATGCTGCAGGCCCGCTCTGCATGGGACCATTTGCCCTGTGTTGTAAGGGACTGGAAGTGAGCACACCCAGCCGCTCAGGCTGGCGTCTGTGGTGATGACGAGACGCTGGGGATCTTTGAAGAGATGACCCCTGTTGATGGCAGGGTTGGTCCACCAGAGGAGAGACGAGAGGACCTTTGGAGGTACCTTGATGGAGGATTTTGAGTTGCTTCTGCCGGACCTTTGAAACGGAAGCAGGAGCCACTGCAGGGACCTGGTATGAAGACGGGCCCAAGGAATAATAGAGATGCATGAAACCATTTTTCCCAGTAATTTAGATAAATCTAACAGAGAAGCCCTCCTTGATCGGCGAATAACCTGAATTGAATTTCGAATACTCTGGAGCCTTTCCGGGGAAAGGAACACTTTTTCCTGCACCGTGTCAATGATAGCCCCCAAGTGGGCAATTCGGGTAGAAGGGACCAGTTGGCTCTTTTTTTGGTTGACCAGGAAACCATGGGCGTGGAGGGCGGAGAGAGTAGTCTTGGTGTCCAGCTCTGCTTGGGATTGTGAATGGGACAGGATGAGGATATCATCCAGATAGCAGTGGAGATGGACTGGGCAGTCCCTTAAGCGAGCTGCCAGGGCCGCGAGGATCTTAGTGAAAACTCTGGGAGCTGAGGCTAACCCAAAAGGAAGGGCCACATACTGAAAATGGTGGTGATTGTAACAGAATCTAAGGAATTTAGAGTGTGAAGGCCGAATTGGGATGTGGAGGTATGCCTCAGAGAGGTCTATAGAAGATAGCCAATCTCCTTTCCTGGTACCCTGCAAAATGGATTGGAGGGTGTGCATTTTGAATTTGCGGGGGTTTAGGAAGCGGTTGAGCCGTTTGAGGTCCAGGATAGCCCTCCATCCCCCCGAGGACTTGGGAACCATGAAGAGGTGGGAATAGAAACCCTGCCCTCGCTGAGAGGGGGGAACTGGCTGGATGGCCTGGATGGAGAGTAAGTGATGGATGGCCGCATCCATTAATTTGCATTTGGAGGGGTCCCTAGAGGGGGGAGATGACATGAAGAACTCGGGAGGTTGAGAGTTGAACTCCAGAGCGAGTCCAAACCTGATGGAGTCCCTGACCCATTTGTCGGAAGTGGTAGAATCCCACAGGTCGGCGAAATGCCTCAGCCGACCACCAATGGGGGGGAAAAAGACAGGATTCATTTGGAGCGCCGGAAGGGTCTCCCCCTGGAACCCCTGAAGGGACGCTTAAATCCTCCGCCCCTCCTATTTCGATCACTCGGGTCGGAACGATCCTGGGAATATGATGCTCTATACGAGGGAGGTCTCGGGTACCTGGGGGGGAAGGGGGACTGGTAGAAGGACCGGGAGGATCCTCTTCGAAAGGGCTAAGGGGCTCGGGAGTCAGGCCTCCGAAAAAGAGGAGGAAGGAATTTCTTCTTTCCCCTAGTTTCGGCCAAGAGAGGGTCCAGGGCCGGCCCAAAGAGCTTCTCCCCTTTAATGGGGGCGGATGCCAGCTTGACCTTGTTCTTCACGTCCGCCTGCCATGGTTTGAGCCAGAGCAGGCGGCGGGCAGTGACCTGGGATGCTAACGCCCGGGAGGCGAATTTAACCGAATGGTACGTGGCGTCCGCTGAGAACTCTGCCGCCGCTGTGATTTTGGCAATGTCCTGCAGCGCCCGTGTATTGGATGGAGGGATGTGGGCCTTCAGTTGACGGAGCCACCGGATAGAGGACCTGGTAAAGAAGGAGGCTGCGGTGGCCGATCTAATTGCCCAGGCGTCGGCTAGATGAGCCCGCCGCAAGGCCAATTCAGACCTCCTATCCTCGGGTTTGAGGGCCTCCAGTGGGTCACTTGGGGAGGAGGAAGAGGCGAGACCAACAATGGGCTCGTCCACCTCCGGGTATTGAGGAGGAGCAGAAATCCGGTTTGAGGTTAAAGAACCTCTTATCCTGTGTGGATGGGGCCGGAGGAGCCCCCGTAAAACCCAGTTGGTTGGAAACCAGATCGTGGAAAATGGGAGGAGCGGGAATCACATCCTCGGCCACCACGGGCTGTTTGAACATTGCGTCCTCCGGTTCCTCCCCAGAGGAGTGGGGGACAGGGGAAGTTGAGTGGCCAGGCCCGAGGTGTTCTTGGCCTTAAACAAGATGGATTTAAACACGTGGGGCTTGAATAACCCCACAAAGGAAGGCTGGACGGGGGTAAGGCCCTCGTCCTCCGACAACTCTGCTTCCATCGGGTCTAAATCTGAAAAGGGTTCCCCATGGAAGGTGGATCCCCATTCAAGGTGCTCCTCCTCCTCCCTGTATTGGTCTAAAATTTCCATTCCCTCCTCTGGTTCCCTTTCTGGAAGAGGGCTGGCCCCCCGGGAGGGTACCTGACCAGGAGCAGGGTCCAGGGCGGGCATGGACCTAGTTGGCACCGGTTCTTGCATGGGAACCGTCTGAGGAAGGCTTGATCCGGCCATCTGCTGCATGCCTTGAGCTATCCCCTGTCGAATAGCCTGCTCCATCCAAGTTCTCATGTACTCAGGCATCTCGATCATGGGTGGGTCCTCCTGTCTCAGGCCAGGGCCGTGGGAGTGAAGGTTGCTTCAGGCATCCGGCTGGTAGCTGGTCCAGGGTCGTGAGACTCCTGGGATGAGCTGTGCCTGGAGAGAGGGAACAAACTGGAGGGGGGTGCCTGGAAGTAGAAGGGGCGGCTGGGGGTGATGGTTGAGTCACCCTAGAGCGCCTATCGAACTCCCTCTCTAGTGCCTTATGACGCCTTAAAGCGTCCCTTTGAGAGGCCTTAGAAGTCTCCTGAGAGGTTTCCTTAGCCTGTCTGCGCACATGATGGGACTTAGATTTCGCCTTCAAAGAATGGCGGGAGTTAGGGATATCATCTGCCATGGTAAAACAACAGAAATATCAAAATGAATATATAGAAATATATATATATGTGTGTGTGTGTACAGGCGGTTGGCACGCCTAGGATACGACCTGGGTAAGGCCGGGTATCCAGAAACTGGCCCGCGCCCCCTTTTGGAATTTGCAATGAATAATCTGAAAATATGACCAAAAAAGTTTTTTTTTTTTTTTAAACTGCCACAGATATAGACTTTTAATGTACAATTATATCCCACCAGGATAAGGATCCAGGAAAACACACTGCAGCGACAGTGATGGAAGCTAGGTCTCTCTAAGCAAATCTGAGAGAGAAAAAATGCCAATTGAATGAGATTGGATTACCAATGTAAGGAAATATGAAGATATTCTGTATTAGACTGAATAACAACCTGGCAGTTGGTAAAAGGAAGAGAAGCCAATCAGCCAAATCAACGCCAGCAATACAAGGCCTCAGGCAGCTTGCCCCCCCCTCAGGGAGGGAGTGGCTGCTTTTCTAATTCCCCACCCTGAGATCTGCTGCGGAAGCCAACACTTACACCAACCATTAACAGAGTAAAGAGTAAAAAACAGCTTTCTTTTTCCCCTCTGGGAGAGGGAGATAGAGAGATCAGCCCTACTAGGCCTGGGAGCCTAAGCCTAGGGCCAGCAGAACGTCGCAGCAATAGGAGGCCTGCAAAATGTCGCCCGGCCACGAGGCAGCACCCAAAATGGCGGCCGCCTTGAAATCGAAAGTGAAAGGCAAAGCGGGCGGCTCAGGGTGGGTGCATCCTGCAAGCCACGAGGGCGAGGACGCTGAAATTGGCGTTAGTGGGGGGAAAACCAGAATAAAAAAGGCTCCAGACCTTAGAAAGGCACCAGGACAGCAAGGCAGGGAAAAAAAAAAATAAAGTAAACGGCAGAGAGCGGGGGGTGGGGGGTGGGTGGGGTGTTAGCACTAAGTGCTGCTAAGCTGCCCGCCCAGCCCCCTGGGGGCAAAAAACGCACACCCCTAAGTCTCAAGACACCCCCAGATGCGCAGAGGCTAAGGGAATAATAAGCTTAAATCAAACCTGAACTGAAATATTATCCTGCTTGAATCAGCCAAAGAGTGGGAAGCACAATCAAAACACACAGCCTAACTCTGCAAAGGCTGGGCATAAACTGGGAGGCTACAAGGGACCATGTGACAGAGGGCGGAGCGTTCCCTAATGATTAAGCCCAGCCTACACAGACGCAGACTGGAGCACCTCCCACTCTCTGGATGATCCGAGCAGCTCGAGGGAGAATTAGCCATGTAACATTTTTCCTATACATACAATTAAATACACATGCACACGCATTCTTACTTCTCTGCTACAAATTTCAAAAAGAATAATGATTCCAAGATTAGAAGCAAAGATCATTCTCAACTGCTGAAAGATTTCCCCTTTGGGGACTGTACAGTTACTTAAATCTTTCACTCAAGAGAAACATGATTGACTCACTAATTACTGCACAAAAACATCTTTTGCTTAAGGTTCTAATACTTCAACTTGATTATTCTACTTCCATGTATTCTGTATTACCCAGTGTTGCTTCTCTGATTGCCAATTATGTTTATTTTATATAAGATATTATTATATATTTTAAATGTATTATATCTTAAAGTAATATGGATTTTCAGTAAAAGATGCTGAAAATGCCTCATGTCTTGTATTGTCTTGGGTTCTGATGTAATATTTGACCATAATTCAATAATCCAAGCTTCAAACATAGGCACACTTTGCCATATCCTGTCATTATGTTTTTTGTTTTTCTGTAATTTTACTAATTCAGCTAAACTAACATGCTATGGTTTCTACTTGCCCTCGAGTCTAAAATGCAAATCTGGATATGAGTTGCAATTCTTCTTTTGAAGTTAATGTAACAGCAAACTGTTTTCTGCAAGGGAGGAAAGGGAGGGTTCAAGGAGGAAATGCATGGTTTGGAGCTCACATTTATGTCAACCCATGGGGCAATGTTTCATTTGAACCAAATCATTGTGAAGATACTTTACAGATAATGTAGAATTTTCAAAAAAAATAATTAAAAGTTAAAACTATGAAGATCTATAAATAGTTTGAGATAACTTAGAAAGATAATTACTGAGAAATATTTTGCCAACAGTTAATCTTTATCCTTCCATCCATTAAAAAAAAATACCTTTGGCCCAATAGATATTTTTTATGCAAGATCCAAGAATATGTGACCGTCAACCAACTTCCAGCATCCCAGCTGGATTGGCCAGTAATGGGATCTTCTGTTCAACTTCTACAAAATCTTAAAGAGACATGGATTTTTTTTTACCTCAATCCACATCACACATAGTATTTTAAATATATATAATGTACATATTTTGTGTTCATGACAAAATAAATTTAAAGAGGCTTTCAGGAAAATGTATTTCAAAGTGCACACACACTAAAAATCAACTAGGAAAATCACAGTAATAAAAGACAGCACCTTCCAAAAATAAATTGAAGAAATAGAATGATTCCTCTGTTAGTATTTTATATCAGATATTTAACATGACTCTTCTTGCAAATCTGAAATAAATATTCCAAGTATTGAAGGAAATAGGATGCTTTACTAGTAAAGAACAACTACAAGATGGATTTGTGACAACATTAAAGAGAAGCAGAATATCTCAGAGACATGGAATAAGCTTCCTATGTAACCCATTAAAAGGCTCAAATTCAATTTATATGATGGAGCTGAGCTTCCAAAGAGCCTCAACCATTCAGAGAAGACAATTCTACATTACATGACTTGATACAAAGGAATTTGTTCTGTCTGTGCATGTTAGAGCTCTGTATAGATTTCTTATGGTATGACTTCCATATTAAAAAGGTCATTATATGACCAATCATTGTTGTATAAATGCAGGTGGCAGAGGGTCAATCAGATATGTAAATCCAACAACCAGAAAAAACAACTTACAGAAGGTGAACTTTGTGTTTACCATCAAAGCTGACACCAGCCGAAGCACTGAAAAACTCAAAATAGTGCAAGATCGGAAGATGTGGAGAAACCTGGTCCCTAGAATCACCAAAAGTTGGACACGACTGAATGGACGACATCATCATCATCACCACCACCACCATCACCACATGTTTGTGTATTTACCTCAGCCATAAAGGAAGACAGAATAAGTCATGTTCCTATATTTAGTGATGAAGATTAGAGCATTACTATAAAGTTTCCTACTTATAAAGTAGACACCATGCCTTTGTGGAGGCAGAAATCAAAAGGAAACTGTTGGCTATAAGTAACAACTGCTGACTAACATTTAATCAAAATCCTTGAGCCTATGACTAGTTTTCTACGGAAATATCTTTAAGTTTAAAAAGTACAATCTTCCTGGCATTAAAAATATGTCCAGCTATTTCTTATAGCCATGTGAATTGTATCTTTACAATTCTTTTAAATGTAAGCATAAATGTCTTACAGCATAAATGTAAGCATACATATATTTTATTTATACTCAACACATTCAACATTTCTAGAGAGCTTCTATAGGCACAAGTGCCAAAATCTTTAATTAGAACAAGAGCACAATCTAGATTATACTCCATACAATTTTGATCCTCATAAAATAGTATTACCCTTATGATAATAAAAAATGACAAACTAGTAACAGATTATTGAGAGAAATGTCTTGATAAATACGGGTCATGATGGCAATGCTGGGGAAAAGTTTATAGTAAATTTTTTTAAGTTTGCTTGAGAAGCTATTGCAGGTAGCCTTTCCTTTTTTTCTACTTGCTCTCAATTAGGAAGTGTTTTGTAATTTTATTATTATGGGCTTCCTATTAGATGTTTCAAGATTGCCTATGTGCGAGGGGAATCTTTACCTTACAGAGCAGAGAGACTAGAGAGGAAAAGATTTCAAGAGACTAAGGCATGGGTGTCAAACTCGTGGTGTCATGTTGCCATCACGTGACATTTCGTGTTTTTTTTTTCCCTTCACAGAGCTGGGGTGGCTGTGGCACCCCTGGACTAATGTGTTTGCTCTTCAGCATATTGAAAACAATGGAACTGCGGTAGTAAAAAAAGATCAGGCAAAGGAGAGATTGCCTATTGAAATCATTTGCTTTTTCTCTTTCTTTCCCCCTCTCACTTTGCAGAGCAAAGAAATAGGACAGAAAGAGATTTCAAGAGTTAGCTGTTTGTGTAGGGCCCTGGCAGCTTTCAACCATGGACTAGCGGTATGATTGCATTGCTTTCAACGTGTACAAGATAAAAAAAGGATCTCAAGCATTCCAAGAGAGGTGAAGTGGTGAGGAGGCAAACAAAAACCAAAGGTATGAAACTGGTTAATCTTGTGTCTTTCCAGACAGAAAGCACACTGCTATCAAGTTATTTCCTACTTAGATACCACTTTGCTTAGAGGCAGAGTTGTCAGGTCCAATTAGTGTTCTTAAGTGAGGATTAGCTATAGTGTCTCCTACTGATCAGTAAATAATAAAAAATATACTAAGTTGGACTGTTGACTCTACATCCCAAAGAGGTGGATCAAGACCTTTTTTATTAATTCAATATTGTTACTTTGGTTAATTAAGGAAACAATATGCTATTAGGCAGAACAATAAAAGTTGTACAAGTTGTACAATAAAATCTGTGCAGTCATCTTCATGCCAAATTATTTAATAAAGGGCACTGTGTGGGGAGAGAGAATTATAGTCTTTGTTCTATTCACAATGTAATCTTTAAAAAAATCTACTCAGAAGTCAGCACTTCTGGAATTCAAGATAATTTACACCAGACTCTAACCCCAAACCTATCCAATACAAAAATGCCCAGAGACTGCTAATTTTTTAAATCAGAATTCTCAGCCATTTATTGTTTCACTCACAGAACCAAGCTAGCAAGTTAGACAAGAAAGAAAAGATAAATCTGTTATCTGAACTGATATGGACACATTCATATGCTTTTCTTGGCAATAATCCAGTTTGCTAATGCCTTCTTCCAAGATGTTTTCCCACCTTCTCAATCTTGCCTACGGCTCCTGAAATTATATCATAATGCGCACACCATGCTAAAACAATTGAGCAACATAAAACACTTCTTTACTAGCATCAAAAAATGTAACGTTTTCTGGAACAACCTGAGAAAACCACTTATGAAACTTGGTATACAAATTAACCCTTTTATAAATAGGGTTTTGCAAAGAAATCAGTGTTATCTCTTTACAAGATAAAACAGTGAAATGTCCAAATCTGGATGGCACTCAGGTGCCAAGTGCATATCTACCTTTGAAAACACAAGCTCAGGATGCTGTTTTACTATACTAGATTGTCCTAGGCCTAAAGCAAAAAAAAGCCAGCTTTCGCCTTAGATGCAGGGGGTTGAAAGGGGTTGGAAAGAGGCTGCAGAAAAATGCTTGTATGTTATATGTCTAATTTGCCAACCACTCAATGTAAAGGGGTTAGCGGAAGACGAGCTTGATAAGCGATGGGCTAGAAGCCCTGTCGAAACCTCTCTTAAGTTGTACTTTCTGTGGAAGTTGGAAAGGGGCGAAAAGTGGGAGAGAGTTGGGACTAACGTGATGGCTAAAAGGTTAAAAAGTTCCAACTGCCACTGTTCCTTTTAGAGCCGGGGGTCTCCAACCTAGGCAACTTTAAGCCTGGAGGACTTCAACTCCCAGCCATTCCCCAGCCCGCTTAAAGTTGCCACGGTTGGAGAGCCCTGCTTTAGACCACGAAGTGCGCGCGTACCAGTACCGCATCCGCCAAAAGCCTCCCCGTCCACAGAGAGGCACGGAAGCGCAGGGCAGTCAGCACAAGAAGCGTTGCGAGGTGAAGGGAACGAGGCCGGCCAGAAAAGGAGCGCGGCGCTTGCCTCCAACGGCAGCGGGAAACGTTAGCGCCCCCGGCAGAGGGAAGCGCGTGGCGCCGGCCCCCGCCTCTCCACGGGGACGCAGCTGCTCCCCGCTGTCCTGCCCCGGCTTGTCCCGGCGCCGCCTCCGACGCGGCGCGCTCTTACCCAGGCACTTGATCTGGAAGCCGGCGGGGGGCTTGAGAGCTCTGCGCATCCACCCCTCGCGCAGCACCTCCAGGTGCTCCTCCTTGCCCTGGATCAGCAGCACCTGCTCGTCGATCCAGCCTAGGAAGAAGGTCTCGGCCACGGCCGCCGTCACCTTCTTGTTCCAGAAGTGCTGCATGTTGCCCTGCTTGAAGTCGGCGAAGATCTCGTACCCGATGTGGTGCCGCCCCAGCTCGCTGTCCGCCGCGGGCTCGCCTTCCGCTCGCCTTGCCTGTCCCGCTTCCCCGCCGGCGTCGTCTTCTCGCTGCGCTCGGGCTGCTGGTTCGGGCGGCGCGGCTTCATCCCCGCCGCGGGGGCTCAGCACGATAGCCAAGGAATGCGGGGCAATTTGCAAAAATTTATCCAGCCTGCGCGGCATGTCGGCGCCGGAGGAGATTTAAGGGGAGCCGCTCAGCGCCTCAGCAAAGGCGAGCAGCTGCCGCCAACTTGGCCCGGCCATGAGCGCGGGACAAAACCTGCCGCAGCCGCCCTGCCGGTCGGGCGCGACTTCCACCTCAGCTAGAACCGCTCCCGCCGGGCCAACCGCAGGTACAGCACCTCCCAGCCCGGCCCGCTTTCTCCCAGCCACACGTGTGGTGCCTGCCCGCCTCCGAGCCAGTGGGCTCTCTGCGACTCCTCCTCCTCGGCGGCCCTCAGAGCATGCATGCCTGGGCGGCCCGGCGCTCTACTCGCCTTCCGCAGGTTTCTTTGCTGCCTTTTAACGTGACGCGCTCAATGTTATGACGTAAACCCTTAATTAAAAGCTTTCCTTAAAGAGTTTCGCAGGACGGCCAGTTTTTCTCCCGGAATTTAGCGAACTAGTTTCACAAACACTGGAATCTAATTAAAAATGCTGATCATTAGCCCCTGTCTAAAGACTGTGACTTGAAAAGTAACTTGGATTGTTTCCATTTTATTAAAAACAAGGTGTAAATATAATGTCCACTTCCTGTTAGCATATCAAAGAGTTCTAGCAAAAAGAATATTTAGATTCCCATAAGTTAATTCTTAGAAGCCAGACTGGAAAAGGTCATTTTAGACCTTCGAGTGCAACACTCTGCTCTGAACTCCAAATTAAAGCATTTGGGTCAATCCTCCCCTTTAGCATAAACAAACAAGTGGCATCTTTCTGAGTAATTGATTCTTACTCTGAAAACTTTTCCCCCTTACATTCAGTTAGAATGTATCTTTTTATAGCCTAAATCCATTATCCTTCGTTTTGCAACAATAGTTCCATGATAAGCTTCAGAAAATGTCAGTTTTATCACCAAGTTCTATTGTTGGCTCCATGTTATTCAACATATACATGACCTTGGTGAGAGGTTAGATTTAGAAGATGTAATTTTTCACATTTCAGAGAACTTAGATAGGTGAGATAGGAAACATCTTGACAAGTTGGTACAACCAGCAAGGGGAATTGAACCAGAAAATGGTAAGCCACAATATCTGGGTTTGAAAAATCAAAATAGGAATATAAGATGGGGAACGTGATATAGGGCAGTGATATATAGGAAAAGAACCTAAGTACTTTAGTAATTATAAGTAGTTTGCAATTAACTATTCCAACTTATTTACAAGCAAACATTTCCAAATCAGGTATTCCCTATGCTATACCTGTACATTTGTTTTTGTTTCTTGTGTTAACATTTGCCTTTGATATTTTAGCCCATTTCTCTAGCCTGTCAAATTTATTTTGCATTTCGTTTCTCTATGTTATATTTCAGTTTATTTTGTTTTATTTGCAAATCCAGTAAGCATTCCTTTTTAATTGTTTCACCGATGTCATTAATATGGAAGAACTAGGATTTATTCTTGCAGCACTTTACTTCTCTCCAATTTGATGAGAAACTATTCATGAGCATTCTTCGAGCATAATGTTCAAGCTAGCTATTTAGCCACTTAATTTCATGCAGTCCAGCCAACACTGAATTAGCTTACTTTGTCAAATGCTTTGGTAAAGTCAACATATATCTCTACTGCATTCCCCAAATCAGTTACAGAAGTTATCAAAACATGAGAGTAAATCTGAGTCTTTCTTTACAAATACATTCTGATTTCTGGGAATTAAACACTGTTTTCCTAAGACTTATGCCCACCTAGCAGTTCGAAAACATGCCAATGCAGGTAGATTAATAGGTACCACTTCAGTGGGAAGATAACAGCTTTCCACGTGCCTTTGACATATAGCTATGTAGGCACATGACCACGGAAATCGTCTTTGGATACCGGTGACTCCCTCGGCCAAGAAACAGAGATGAGCACTTTGCCCTAGAGTTCGATACAACTGACAGGGACACCTTTACCTTTACTTCCCTAAGACCTATAACTTACCTTTTTATGTAGATACTCTTCCTAGTATGTATATAAAAGTGATTGGTCTGTGGTACCCTGGATGCTATTTTTTTTCTCCTTTGGCAGTAACAGATATTTGATCTGTTCCAATAATTTGGCACTCTTCAAGTCCCAGAATTTTTCACTCTTGTTTACTCACATTTGTATGTCACCTAGGCTTTGCAATTCTAAATAGCACGTAGTCAGATACAATTCGTCTAGTTTTGGAGTTTATTCAAAGTATTCCTGACAATGTTTCAATCAATCTCAAGCTTCAAACCTATCCTTACACAGCACACCTAGCAATAATTTACAAGCTTCAGTCATATGTCATGCATAATGACTGCAGCAGAACTAATGGAAATGTCACACAATCATATATTTCACTTGATAAGCCCATCATATTTGATGGCTCCAGTATTTGAGGGTAAGTGAAGTAGTGATTGTCTTCAAGATAGGCTAGTTAAAATTAATTTTAAAAAGATGTTTCAGTGATCTTGTTCAGCTTGACTAAGAAAATGAACTTATTAAATACAAATGTTTCATTTTAGTTGGATATTGGTGAAAATAAAGTTGCAACATTTTTCTCATCCAGGTTCATGGACTCGCTTAAATCTACCCATGCCCCACCCTTCACTTCAAGGGGACCTGCAGGTCTTGTTATCTTTCCCATCTATTCATAATTCGTTTAAGCTATTGAGTTCTCCAAATTGTAGCTATCTTCGTTACATCAGCACCAGTTGGAATTAAACCTAAGCCCTTCATTTTCAGCTTTTCCTTTTTGCATTTGAAAATATTATTTTATTTGACAAGATATTAGTTTTGCAAGGATCACAATATAATGTTTATATTTTTATATATTTTGTTGAAACTAAATTAACTAAACGAATTAGGTGGCAAGAACATTCGAATAAACATTGAAAGGTAATTGTGGTAATTTTTAAAGGTTAAAAAAAAATCCAATATTTTTATTTTTTGCTGAGGACAGTATTTCTTCCATCTGAGGACAAGACATACTTTGAGGACAGATACTACTTAATTCCTACTTTTTGTTAGCTAACACTAAAACATTCCGTTTATTGTATTTATATGGCCACCCACCTCACAAGAGTGTGACTGTCATCTTGACTCAGCAAGATTGTTAAATCAAGTGATATTCATCATTACTTCATTTTGTTAGGAAATTTCTCCTTATTTCTAGGTTGGTTCTCTCCTTGATTAGTTATATCCATTTCTTCCAGTTCTTCCTTCATTTTCTTCATTTCTAAATTTTCCTTCATTTTAAGTGGGGTGCAAGAAACCCCTGGGGGTCCCCCAATCAAAATATTTGCCAGATACTTGAAGATATTTGCAAAAGTTTAAAATAATTTCACTCTTTCCATTGTTTATTTGTTAAAAATTATTATTTTCATTAACAGTGTTAGTATCTAAATGGGTTTAGTATTGTTAATTTTACATCATTCAATAAATATTGTACAAATGTGATTTTAATGTTTAATATGGTAAATATTTATAAATAAAACCCATACAACAAAATCTCTAAGAAATTGTTAAAAAGTGGGAAGATATCCTAAGAGCAAAATTTTTAACAAACATTGATTTAGATTATTTTGACTCATGTGAACATTAGATTGCTCATTTTACATTTACAAGGATAATTAGTTAGCATCATGCTTGAGCCTTGCCTGAAACTATTCCAATGTGAGTTTTTAATATACTGGGTGGCTCTCCAGAATGCATTATTACATCAGCCAAAATGTCTCACCCCCACGTTTGTTACTCATCTCTTCCCAACAAAGCAAAAAAGCAAATAAATGACAAAATCTTCCTATACAATTTCTTCATTCTTACAGTAGTTATTAAAATAGATGCAAATTTAAAATGAAGAGATTAAAAATACTTAATATTTCTCTAATCTATTGGGGCTTATGCTAACCATATTTTGCTGGGCAAAAACCTAAGATGTAATCTTGTGCAAACTAAGTGAAAAATCAGGAATGAGAAACCTGTGGTTTTCTAATGCCAAACTAAAATAACTATTGCTGTACAATTAACGTTCCTAAGATATAAAGGATGGAGTAGACAATCCTGTGATTGGTCACATATTTTCAATTTCAACTTGCATTAGACCAGTCAATATGACCAAGTGCAAGGAACTATAATTCAGGTCATCTGGAGACCACTAAATTGCCTATCTTACCTTAGGTTAAGTGGTGTGGAGATTATGATTTGACTGAATACTGCAAAATATTAAGAATCCGGTATTATAGTATAGAGGTCTAATGAGAACTTTAAGACTTGGGAAACATAAAAATCTTTTTGGGAAAATAACCTTTGCTGACTTCAATTTCATTAAAAATATAGATGTACTTTAGATGTAAACTAAGTATAGATAATGCAGATAGTACAAAAATACTTTTCAAATAAATCTATTAGGAAAATGATTTTGAATGAAATACTTAACATAAACCAAAGATGTAAAGAAAATTTAAAAACCAGCATTTCAAAAGAATGTTACATTTAAAATAAAGTTTTTTTTAAAAAGGAATGTAAAAGAAGGCTAGACCCTAATTGCATTTCTGATTATAGCCTTTCACTGAAGATAGACAACTCGGTTGTACCAATGCCTCAGGTCTCAACACATCCTTTATAACATCCTGCTATCACTCTGAGAAGATAAAAAAAGTGACACAACACAAATAAAATGGAAAAACCAAGTGGATCTTAATTCACTTGCTCAATAGCCTTTAAAAAACTATAGGCACATATTTTTAAACGAAGCATCACAGGTTTGCTCATACCTAACAAAATTTCTGAAAAATCAGCATTCTACTATGCCTAATAAAATTTGTTAACTTCAAATATCATTGCTTATTCTTGTTCATTTTCAGATTTTTCTTTACCCTTCTTTTGTACTAGAAAATTCTTCAATATTTTTGTTTTCTTCTTTAATGTTAATCTGACATGCCACTGATGTCCTAGTACAGAACTGAGCAAATATTACGAACAGACCTTTTGACCTTACAATTTTTTTTTAAATGACAAGAAAAGGGAGGCAAAACATAGGCAAGGTAAGAAGCTTGTATTTCAATAATGGATAATGCCGAAGGCTTGAACAAAAAGATGATTTTTCTCAGAGAGGATTAGAAGAGTTTTCAAATGGACTTCTGGGTATTAAGGGCCTCAACAGTGGAGTGCTATTTTCTCTAAGACAGCTTTTGATGCCCTTCTTTTGAACTTTTTAAAAGCAATTGGCTGATTACTGCTAGAAGGAAATATCTTGTATGGTATTCGTTTGGCTATTTAAATATTAATTTAAACTTATTTAAAATTAAAGATGGACCATTTCCATCTTTTTGTCCACATGCATTTTTTATTGAAGTCCACCAAACAAACAAAAAATCCAATATGGTTTTTAACATAAGAATGATTTTTCATATAAATTATATCATTGTATGTTAGTATTGGTAGATATTTATTTACTTATTGTACAGAATCATCCAATGACCTCAGTTGTAACTGTTTAGTAGTAATGATTTTTTTAGGATCGTACTCTTAATATTTAGATGGCATTTTGGATATGAAAATCTTTTCCCTTTAATATCCTACCGGTAGCAGTTCTTCATAGATCTGGAACTTACTGTATTTCTTACCTGCATATTACAAAAAAGGAAAAAGAACCAAAATACCATCAATTTATTTAAGATGGCACAGAAAGTTCATTATTCTGAACTATGAAATACTTTAGAAAAGAAGAAATGCCATGAGACCAGAAACTAAAGCTTAAATTAATTTATTAAACAATAGAAAATCATTCACAAAACAGGTATTTACATGATTTAATATGAATATTATGAATATTAATTATAACCATCTTATATCAACATTGATAGGATGAAATTATCTTATTTGATATTTGCATGTTGAAAAAGCTGACAAAGAAGTACTGATTAGGCAAAAGTTTTAAGACTGAATGCTGTTGGTGGATATTCCTGGTGGATATTCCTATTGGCGGATATTGAAATACAAACCTTTTCCATAAAATGATCTGCAATTCATATTTAGCAGCCCAAAGTTTTACACTTATTTGAAACATTCCATGGTACACTTGCTGTAAATTATTTAAAAAAGTATTGACAATTTCAGCCTACTCCAAAAAATCTACAATGGCAATGACTTTATGGGACAATTCCACAAGGGTGATCAGCATTTCTTATATACAAGTAAGTGGCTTTGTAACACTATTTAATGACAATATATATAATTTGTTTCTTCCTATGGCAGATGTTATTATGTATATTTTTCTAAAGTACCATAAGCTTCTCAGTATTTTATGGAGTCATTTCTTTACACTAAATAGTATCACTGCCTCTAACTATGGAAGAGAAAGTATATCAAAAGCAGTTTTGCACAGAGCCAACAAGTATTAATTGGTCTCTCAAATGTAGAAAATGACAATCTTGATGGTTTAACACAGCGACATATGAATAGCCAGAGCCTACTAAGACGGAAGGGTATAAATACTTATTTATTTCAAATATATGAATGTATTTGATATTCATAATATATTATATAAAATTAGGTACTTTAAGCATAAAAATGTCAATGCTAAACTATCTGTGATAGTAGTGAAATCAGTTACTACAACAAAAGTGATCGACTTGTGGTTTTTTTAGTGAACATTTCATTTCTTTTTTTTTTAGTAATTTCACCCATTTTGTCAAAATATTCCATTTACTTAATTTCAGGAAAGTCAATGATAAAGAAAACCCTTGTTTTAAATAACAGCACAGTATATTTTTATACATTTAATTATTACAATCAAGTCCACAAGACATTTAGTTCATTCCATATTTTTTACCAATCTAAATCAATTTTATTTGTAGCTTAAGACAAGCAAAAGTTTGGAAAAAAAGCTACTATAAATTCTGTGCAAACTGTTTCCCTTCTGCGTGAATCTTCAGTTATGCAGCAGCAATAGATGCATCGTCCAGTTGATGGCCCTGTGGCTTCAGAGAAATAAAGAAGCATTATTTCACATAGACGTTTTCCCAGAGTTACCTAGGGCTCTATGATACACAATATCTATAATGTATTAATTTCATATTATTTTAGGATCAATGCAGTATGACACTTAAAGATCTAGCAGTGATCCCTAATATTCCATTGAAAGATTGTAACAGTGAATAATTCTTAATTAGACTAAGATGTCAAAGTAATTATGAAACTGTTATCTAGTGATAGAAATGCCTAGAAAATGGCAAGCTGTTATACTTTTGTTCCACTTAATCTATACCTACCATTTTCAGAAACTAACAACTATTACAGTAGAAAATTTTTACTATGTAATCAGACAAATTACAATACTGTACAGCCCAAGGAATATTTTAAGCACCAAATGTCTACATTTTAAGCATTTGAATTTTTTCTAAATTTAGGAAAAACAGATTGTACAACCTAGAAGATACTGCAGTTTAGGAATATACTCATAAGCTTCTTTCTCTGTAAAAAGAAGGCTTACATCCCTAGCTAGCAGCAATTGTAAATGACTGATTTAAGAGGCATTCTGACTGTCAGAATTTTTGAGACATACCTGTCCTTTCTGGTTGTACTATAATCAAGTAGCCTACAAAGCCCTGTCACCATAAAGGGTGGATTAAGTTGGGCTTTACAATGTAATTCACAAAAAGCACATCACATTTTTTCCAAAGATTTCATTTACTATGCCTGGACAGGTTTCTTCCTACTTATTTTGATAATCCCTGCTATGCAAAATGGGGAAGAGAGAGAGAAAAGAGCCGTTCACTAATGTCTGGGTAGCTAAATAAATGTATTATCACATGCACAGTTCTTTGTACCATTACTGCTGCCATATGACATTACATTACTTCCAATTCCTATTATTTGCACATATGACTCTGGTCATTCATAATCCAATGAGACTTATTCTAGATTGAAAATCTGCTTCAACTAATCATTTTCAAAACAGAACATGGAATAACATTTTCCTCCAGTGTTTAGACAGTGAATTTGGGCAAAAGCTTGAGTAAAAAAGTTTATTTTACACAATAGCTGCTTTATCATAATGCTTTCCCAGAAGCCACATTAAATAAAAAATACAGTTGAAGAAAGTCTGAGTAATTGCTGGTTGAGTTATAGATTCTGTTCTTATCTTTTATTATTTTCAGTAGAAGTTGCACCTATTTCAGAAATCCATCCTAGCATTCTACTGAAAATCATTTTCAAATAACTTACTATCTTTATGAACAAACCACATGTTGAAAGAATGTTAAATACTGTTGCTTTACTACCAGTATTTGTTACCTTGACGAAGATGTGTGTTGGTATAAATTTCCTAAGCAGTTGGTTAGTAAACTGTGGAAATCGTAACAGATTGATGCTGAGAGATGGCAGCTGCTGATATCCAGCCATAAGAGGATAGAAGTTGTATAACATTTCTTGTTCAGTGCCCGGAAGGATTCTCAGTCTGATCTAAAAATACACCCCACACAGTAAGTTCCTTAATTACATGTAGACTAACTTTTTTTTAACTTCCCAAAACTTTTTCCAATTTAAAGGATATTTTTACTAATCTGCAGCATTATTTTTGTAATGTCAAAGGCTCAATCAGATGCATGTTCCATATCATTTCATCTATAGTACTTTGACTCAGAAATAGTATTGATCCAGTGGAAGTCACTTTTACTGCATTCAAATTATTTTAAACCTTGATTTCCTAGCCTACATTTAACAGGGCAAGCAGAATGCAAGTTTCTTCTGTAACATGAGCTTGCTAGCTGCATAGTTTCTCTTAATGTACTTATAGTTCATGAACAGAATTAAATGAAGAATTAAAAAAATCTAGATTCATCATACCTGCTTAAGACCAGAAAACATGAAGGCATCACTAGGTTCCACTGTTACTTCTACATCTTGCACTAAATTAGTCTTATTTTGCAGATGAAATTTTACAGGTAAGGATTCTCTGACTCGACCAAATGATGGCAAATCTTGGAAAGAAAGCACAACAGTCATTTTCATGGGTTTCAATAAATGGGATTTCTTATTTCTGTTTTAGCTCCACAGGAACATATAAATACTACTTAGAATTACAAACTCATAGACTAAAAGATTGCAAGTTTTAAACATTATGACTTAGAAGAGACTGAGAAAAGCATAATTCTCTTTTCAAACACTCAGCACTGAAAAGTGCTGTGAGGAAAATTCCACTGTTAATCATGTGTCAATCATCATTATGAGAAAGTGAATAAAACAATGGTACTGAGCTAGCCAATGGAATGTTTTCTTTTTGTATACTGAAAAGGCAGTAGCAAATCAATGAAAAACAGTTGCCTGCTGGACTTAATTCACATCCTGTCAAACCACAAATACTTTAAGCCTTTCCTATATCACAGTAACAGTAGCAATACTTAAAATATGAGCATAACATCAAAATATGAACCTGTATGTCAAAAAAGCTCACCAAAAAGAATTACCAAGCCAAACAAAGGCAATTTTATCTTTGGAGATAAGAGTAAAGTAGCAGACAAGAACAAGAACTTTGTATTATTAAAACCAGCTGCAGATTTTGGGTCGCATATTTTTTCTTAGACCAATAAACTAAACTTTTACTCTCTGAAGGACAGAAGCTAAAGTACAAAATTTAAAACTTAATTCAATGGGTAATCTCACCACAGTAATAGTATAGACCAGTGGTAGTCAACCTGGTCCCTACCGCCCACTAGCGGGCGTTCCAGCTTTCATGGTGGGTGGTAGGGGTTTTTTCCCCTACTTTATAAATCACCGTTACTGTGGGCGGTTAGAGAAAACTTTACTACTAACAGAGATACAAAAGGGGGGGGGGGTAGGTATAAAAAGGTTGACTACTCCTGGTATAGACTGTAAGAGGGATTTAATGAATAAACTGCAAAACACTCTTTTTTCTAATGATGCCCAGTAAATACTCTGATTAAGAACACTGCAGCTACTAGTTTGAGGAAGGTGAAGGTAAATAGGGAGATGTGCTACTTTCTGCCAATTGTTTCTCTTTTCTTATATTTTAAAAAAGGAGATTTTGAGAATTCAAAGCCTTCAACAAAAATGATATGATCCTGACAAATGCTGCTTCCAAGTTTTCTTGATTTTCTCCCAGATACTTTACTGTACCTATAATAAACTTTTTGAAAGGTTGGTAAGTCAGCCTATGAGAATCGTTATGTATCAATGTCGTTAATATTACCTGTATTAACATGGAGTGGGATACTTTCAGTGATCATATGCGGCAATGTGATCAACGTATTAACTACAGGTATGTTCTCCACAGCTGAGCTCCTTTAAAAATATTACATTTATTTTTAATTATGATAATCACTACAAAAATATCAGCAAATAAACAATTTAAAATAGGAAATTATAAGAAGTGCAAATTTGAAATGTGAGTATGTAACACAAAAAGACATAACCAGTCAGACAACTGAATTCTATAAATTTATTTCTAATCAGAGAAATGGCAAATTGATGAAATAAGAAAGTGCAAAGAATATTGGAATAAAAACAAATGTGGTTCTCTCATTTATCAGTTTCTCTAACAGGTGGTTCCTTGATAGGCTAAAGGCATCGGTTCTTGATTTGACCTTAGTAAAACGTACAGAAAGGGCGTATAGTTAAATATGGGTAAAATACAGAACAGAAACTTTAAAGGTTTTGTTTTGTGATTGAAACTCTTAATAGAAGATTATCTGCATATTTTCTGGGGTTCTTCAGGCCCATTTATTACCAGTCCTATAAGGTATTTTCACAAAATACAAATTAAGTCTGGTTCAAAATATTTCAGGCTGCAAAGTTCTCTAGCCATTGCAGAGTCCATAGAACAAAATATCTGGGATACTGCTGGGTCAATTCATATTTAGACAGAAAGATTCATGGTCACATGGCTCTGCAATCATGTGTTTGGCAAAGAAAGTTTTACAGGAGAGCTAGAAAGTCAGAAAAAGCCAACAAATCAGCCCAATCCATGCTATGCATACCAGTGGCCTTCAAGGCATCAATATATCAAGAGACCATAAAGAGCCAGATTAAAAAAACTCCCTCCTCAAAATAGTTAAGTTCTATAAGATGAACTTGTGGAAAGCAGTCAAAATTCTGCTTTGAGCAACAATTGGTGTCTTCAGGATTACTATTATGGAACCTGTTTTTACTTTACTCCTAATGTCATGGTTCTCCAAAATGCATTGCTGGAGAAAGCCCTCATCTTTTAGAAATGCTTGGTACACTTTGAAAGCGTACAGTGGGTGCTTTTGCAAAGTGGCTGCACAGAGGTTTACTCATTCACAAAATGGGTATTATTTGGAGCATAACCAGGGGCCAAGAACTAATTTACTGCAACCACCTACCTCTTTTTATTTTCTAACAAAACTTATAAATGTTAGTTAAAGCCCACGGGCATTATTAGAGATAAAAACAATGCTGGTTCTTTGTTTTGTAGCATTCCAGTTTAAAAAATCAAGTTAGATAGGGAGCTTGACAAGGGAGGTAGAAATCTCCGGCTAATTTAAAAGAAGGGACAAATACCCTGATCTGCTTGATAGTATTCTTTGAATAACTGGCAACAGAGATATTTGTTACCTTGAACATACCCACATTTTGGGGGGTTGGTGGTGGTAAGATTTTGGAGGGAATGGCAGCAGATATTTAACTTGAAATGCTTGTTCCTTTTTTTTTCTCAAACAATAATAATCTTGGCTAGAAAAAGGCCAGGTGCCCAGATGTTTCCTCTCTTTTGCCTAACTGGCACACAGGAATGTTTAAATTGTAATGCTAATGCCTTTAAAAATAGAATGTTAATCCACTAGGAGAACAATACATCAGAAAACTTGAAAAGGTACATAAGTAGCAGCTACCTTTTCCAGGAGATTACATAACATCCAGTAGCAACTCCACCTTGACCAGTTGTAAGTGGTGGACAACGAAGGCAAAAGCATTCACTAGCACTTTCACCTGTCTGTAAAACAACTAAAACAATAGTCAGGTTAAGTGTAAAAATAGAAAAAAAGGTTAAGGTTAAGTCTAGAAAAAAGTAATATATGTTAGGAAAATCTGAAAGTATTTCATGCATTATTTACTATATATTCTGTACACAGAAAGCAAACAGAGCAAGAAGAATGAGAATAAAAACATGCAGAGAGAAGCACAACTCCATTTTGTTTTGTTTGTTTCTCTTATGGGGAAACTCTATACAGAAGGAATCAAACAATGCAGTCATTTAATCACTTCACAGTTTACGAAGGCTCTCCAGTTCATTTAGCTGAATCTAAGCTGATAGAGGAAGTGAGAGCATTAAACTATAGCACATACATTCACCAATAAAGATGACAAGATATTTAATTAGCTGAGAAAGAGCATAACTTCCAAGCAAATATGTGGTAGAAGAGAATGTGGCCGAATGTGCCACTCTGCTCTTTAAAAAGGCAGTGTTAAAACTGCTTGATTGGCATGGCTGCTGTCAGGCAGAAATAGCTCCTCACTTCCCAAAGATACTGGGAAAAAAGCCAGCTAGTTCAGCTTATATCTCCCTGCCAAAAAGGGATAGAATAGAAATCTAGACATAAAACCTAATCTAATTTGGAGACAACTTGGCCTGGTCAAGGAAAGGACTACATTCGTAGCTAGCCAAGTAAGCTCTCTTTGCCCCACCTGAGCCCTCAGCATAAAAGGGGGAAACTAAGAAAAAGTATGTGAGGGTGACTGGGAAAAGGAAGGAAAAAAAAACAGAAAATGACGTCTGAGCAATTTATTACCCACAGGCACTGTACAAGACTGCTAGACCTCCAGCTGCTAGAGCCAAAACCCGCAACTCTCTTTAAAATCCTGCCTGGAACTTTGACACCCAGCACCAGTTCGGCTTAGAACTCATCTTGGAGCTTGGCAGCAGATCTCCTTCACAGCATGAAGGGAGTCAGATGTGAAGCAAAAGACTGCATGGCATCCAAATTAAGGTGGTATCAAGAATGGGCAAATAACTCTGAAGAGGGAGGCAGGGACTAAGCCCTGCTTTAATTTATGGGGAACGGGGATGAATCAGCTGAAGTCAAGGATCTGGTTACCAGTATTTGCTAAATTGGGCCGTGATAACGGAAGGTGAAGCTAATTCTATTTAATCATCTCAAACAAGTTACAAGGCCAAAGGAGAATGGAGAAAAGAGGACCACTGGATACATTTTGAAACTTTTGTAACAAACTATCATCCAGCCTACTGTTAAACACTCATAATCAAAAGAACCACCTATAGCAAGTTAGTTAATTATTTGAACTAAGTATGTTTCTGATATTTCTCAGGGATCAAGAAGGGATAATTAATTGTTAAATCAAAGAAGCAATTCACCTAAATTATGCTACCAAAGAAAAAAAATTGTGTACACATAGAAAATCTTGTGGACCTTCAAAGACTGTTGAACTCTAACAATATCTTGGAAGGTTAAATGTTCCCCAACCTTGGTGTGACAGTACCAATGATGTGGAAGTTTCAATTTTTTGTACTTAAATTCTGGGCCAGGATTTTTATTTTTGATATACTTTTATACCAGGTTGTAGAGAAAGATTTTTAGAATTCCAGCAAAAAAAACCAAAACAAAATAGTGACTGTAAACTTAACCTCATTTTAAAATGTATTAAATGTATTAAGATTTATGTAATTTAAATGATGAAATTAAAGAAAAGTGATAAATTCACCAGATGTACTTTTCCAACAATCAGTAGTTTTTGCCATCCCAGAAGCAGATTATCTAAAAATAGACTGTTGTCTCACCATTTTCCACACAGGACTCTAGTTGGTCCACTGGAATCACTGAAGAAGCAAGCTGCAACTGGCTGGTTACAATAGTAAGGGCCCAGGGTGAAGAACTGAGAATATCTGTCATCAGTAAAAATGGTACGTCGGTGAAGACTTTATCTAAATGCTCAAACTGTCAAGAGGAGAAACAGTGTTATTCTACTGTTCATGTTGTTTATGAGGCTATGTTTTATTTCAGTATTCCTCTACATACCTTAGTTGAGACAAATTTAACAGCTACATCAAAAGGGAATACTGTCTCTATAGTAACAGTCTCATCCTGCATTAAAAAAAGACAATTATTTTCTTTTTCTGATTCTGACGGTATGTCATCTGATAGCAAATGTTTTTAAAATCCCTTTAATACTGTTATTACCCTACCCATAAAAAGACTGCAGAAATAGCAGTAATGTTAAAGCGTGCCCCTCCCCCAAAGCAAAGCACAATTAGCATGTTTCAAAATGTTTAATGTTTCCTATTTATGCTGAGCACCATTCCCCAAAAGCATATAAACATGTAAGTATATTATAAATATTATATGCTTTCAATCATACCTTATTTATTTAATTAGAGACATTTATAAAAGCCCCACAGAGTTCACAAAGACATTTAATACAAATGTTTATGTGTCTGTGTTTATGTATTTGTGTGTGTGTATGTGTGTGTATGAATGGATGAATGAATAAGGAAATGAACATTCAGACACCAATTCAATATAACTGAAACCTTGATTTCCTATAAAGTTTATCTGATAATCAACTGCAAGCTGGTGGTCTTGAACCACACTTAGGTTTTCCAACTTACCCTGTGACACCTGCAAAGAATTTCTTTTCCTTCAATGACTGCATTCACCAGGTAAGACACATATACAAGAAACATCCTAGTACCAACTGTTCCACAATGAATATATATAATTTTTTCCAACTGTAAAACAAATAGACAGACTAGTTATAAAATAAAAGGTAAAAAATACTGCTCTATTTAAAGATTCACATACATTTAAAAAAAAATTCTTGGGTTGTAGGTGCAAGTTAATCCATCCTTTTTTTTCTAATTTACTTCTAATGGTACTATGAGAAAGGGGCAGATTATTATTTGCTATTTGAATAAATATTTGAAGTCAACATTCTGAAATCAATTTCCATTTTAATAGCTTGCTTATTCACAGGTCTTCATTCTAAAAACAATATACAAAATTAACCCTTAGAAGACTTCTAAGACTAAACAGATTTTGTACTGGGGTTACTGTCTCCAAAATACTCAGTTTTAAATATGTACTGAAATATGTACTATATATACTGACAACATAGCACACTACCTTTTCGCCTGGCTGCAGGTCTCCCAGAGGGATATCAGGAAGCAAGGCAGGGTAGGTATCATCACACATTTCTGTTCCATTCAGAGTTACATGTGTTTTTTGAGTCAAATTTGCATCTTGGCCTAGGAGAAAACCATGTGTATGAATATATGAAAAAAATATATGTCTGTCTTTATATGTATTTTTGTGTCTCTTGCTTGTAAATATTTATTTAGAGAAAGACTGATGCATTTATCAAGATAATACAGATTTTAAGTTTAGTATGAGTGTGATATATTTTTATATGAATTATGGCCAGTAAACAAATGAAATGTATGCGAGTTTTAAGAAATTGAGGTGCATATTTATGTATTATGTATAAATAAGCACTATGTTGAGGAAGATTCTGCTAAAGTATACTATTTTATATAAATGAATGTTGTATTTCAAAGCCATCAAACATTTAAATTTGCATATCTAAATAATATGCACAACATCACTTCATGAAATCTAGCTATTAAATGGCCTTTTCATTTGTCTTCTACTATCTAATTGCTGAATTATTGACTTGTCCTAGTAATAAAAAAGAAGAGATTGGTTTAAACCTCTCTGCAATGAGAAGTTCCTTGAGGATTGTGACTGAGCCAGTAATATCATGTTATATTATGAATACCTGGTTTTAAGCCTGCTGTGAGCTTTACATCTTTGGCAACTGTCTTCTCATGTGACTCGATTGTCACAGTCAAACAATACATTTCATTCATTAGGGCAGGAGGTTCATGACTAAGCTGGACAGAAATGTTAGGCACTCTAGAAATGATCCTTGAATAAAAACAAGAAACAAGTCATCTGCTTGCTGTAGTTTTATCTTCTTCCTTAGTTGAGTTGTTGTTCTACAAGCCTCTGCGTGTGTAGTAACAGCAATTCTCTAGGCATGGCACATATAAGTTCAAAATATTGTGTGTACTTTTCAAACTCTTCCTGTTTTTACTCTCTTCTAATATGTTCTTTACAGTGTACAAACAAGCATGGATGGTACTCCTGTAGCCTTTAGAAGCTATTTTAAAGGCCACAAAATGCTTTAAAGTTAGGCAAAATCATCTCATGTTATGGTAAAAATAGTTGTAAAATCAGATCTGTTCACATGATGACTCACTTAAGGACTACATCATTTAGTAACAGAAATTTTGGTCCCAACTGTGATAAGTTGAGGACAAGCCGTATTGAAAAATTTCTAAACGCCTTTTCATCATAAAGAAGCATTCCAGAGCTTCTTGTAATACAGATAATAAATTATCTTGAACAACATTATTAAGAATGCAAAAGCCCCACAGAACCTATTTGCAAACTGTTGTCACAGAACCTAGGAATCTTAACTTACAAAGTCATAATCCTCTTAAGACAGTGGAATAATTTCAGTCTCCGATATTGCCACACAATTTCTGATGAACTTTTTCTTGAAACGGGAACAGTGAAAGCAACTACTTATTTTATTCTATTCTCAAACCTCAAACATTGATAGAATTACTTCTGTCCATGGAACCAATTCGTACTTACATAGTGCTTGCCTGAATGCTAAGGCTCTCCCAGTGAACCTCATTATCTGGAAGTTTGGGTCGTCTTTTGAAGGAACGCGCTGCCAGCACTGCTTCTCTAGAAGCAGCAGCATCACCCCCTCCTCCGTGCCAGTTCAAGACTACACACCTGCCACTTTCACTACCCAGAATTAAGTCCACTGAGGTAATCTGAAAAGAAAAAAGATTATATTTGGATTTCCCATCCTTCAGTTCATTTAAAGTGTTATAAGACAGAGTAAATTACTGCTTTTTAGTATGATCTGTGTGCATTTATAAGAAAGTCTTTGCCACTACTTATTTGTTTCTAGCAGAATGCTACCAAAATATATCAATTCTCTGAAACCTCTGAGCTCAAGTTGATCTTTTACAAAGAACCATTTGTCTATTTTATGCTCCTCTTATTATAATTTTTGGACACTCTTAAAACATGCCACTATTACATGTATACTCAAGAGCCAATTTATTTCAGTTGGACTCTTCCTGTTTTAATTTAGATTTTTAAAATAGTTTATTAAATAGTTTAAAACAAGTAAATAAGCTAAAAAATAAAAAGCTTAACTACAAATAAATCAGATTTAGAAATATCTAGAGGTGATAGCATTCTAATATAGAATTATATTAATCTCATCATTATAACTTTTCCAAAGATTAAACTCTACAATCCCCTTTTCTATTGCAACACCATAAAGTTGTCCTGAACTATATATTGGTGTGGTGATCCTGGCTCCAGTTCTTATGCTCTTTTTCATAGATAAGGCACCCTACTGTATTAACTGATTACTTTCACACATTCCTGAACTACAATCAACAACTTCATTAATATTTTTATAACACCCTGTAGAACTTACCTCAATTTTTTTCCCCACGTCTTCTGTTTTTGCCACAAATTTGAAAGTGAACTTTTTTGTCTTACCAGGGATAAGACACAATGTTCCCTGTGTAGATGGTTCCAGGATGTCACATTTTGGATAGTTTTCTTCCATCACGCAATAATGATTGTATTCCTATAGTAAGAAAAAAATAGGCAGAAGAAGACAATGAAAAAAATAAGATTTACCTGAATGACTATGATAATCTACTATACTATTTAGAATTAGTTCAGATCACAGTCATTCATACATTTACTTAAATACCATTAATGTTTCTAAAGAAATTTAAAGGCATGCCTTTGGAAGCAATTAAATGTAAACATTTACAATATGTTTAGAGCTGTCTAATTTAGGTTGGAAATTACATATGCATGATTATTTAGAACTTCTCTTAAAGAACTCTCAATGAGATTTCTGAATAAAGTGCTGCAGATGACATATAAGTATGCATGACATACATGTACCAAACACAACACTACATTTCAAATAGATTAAGCATTTTACTTTCGTGCAATCTACTTAACTTCAAATATGTTTGAGACAAATTATTCTCATCATGGCTATGTTAGGGGGCAATATATGGAGTATTGACTTCTTATCTTTGAAATTAAGAAAACTGTGTAGGACAGGCATTTTGTGCATTTTGTTCACTTTACAAGATATATATATGTGTGTGTGTGTGTGTGTGTTTGTGTTTTCTTAAGTTTTCGCGGGTACTTACATGTATGGTATTCAGCTTTGTTCGGGTATTTTCCCACGTCATTATAGTTGTGTTTTTAAAGTTGTAGCAATGTTTTGGCAGAATCTCATGTCATCATCAAGTTCTGTATTGTGTATTGTGTTCGTACAGACGAACTTCTGTATTGTGATACAGAAGCCTGGTGACAGATGAGATTCTGCTGAAACGTTGCTACAACTTTAAAAGCACAACTATAATGACATGGGAAAATACCCGAACAAAGCTGAATACCATATATATGCCAGGATTCAACTCTTCTCACCTTTAAGAATGCCATTAAGACCTGGCTCTTCCACCAGGCTTTAGGGACCAGTTGAGTGGAAGTCCCCTTGTGGTTGCTTGGTTATGTGCTTGACTGCCATTTTATATGTGGTATTTATATATTCTATATATCATATTTATTATTATGTAAGGTTTTTCTTTTATTTATGTTTTATGGTGAATGCCACCCAAAGCCACAATGGTTGTGTGTGTGTGTGGGGGGGGGGGGGGAAGGTTAGAAGTCAATAAAAAATGAGATTTTCAAGAAAGTCTGCTCTGTTTGATCCGAGAATTGTGAAGAATGCTGAGGAAGCTTTTGATTTTAAATGAGATATTGTAAGTATATTGCATTCTTTAAAAAAAGATTTTGTCAAAATAATTCCTGGTTTTCTGCTAAACAGTAAAATAAATTATTGGAAATTTCTGTCAACTGAAACTGATGGGAACACGTAAACAGTAAACATCTATGTAGTGATGGGATACCTATCTTCTCAAAATTACTATTGGGTTAAAACCTGGCAATTGCAAACAAAGGAGCCTAGAATTTGTTCTTCACTTTTTACAGATGTCTAAACCAAATTTTGGATATGGATTTGTAATAGCAGATATTACTGTCTCATTATTGAAAATAATAAAATATTATTTTATTTCCTTAAAATAAGTTGATCCAATATCAACTTTGTACCCAGTAAATTTCATGGTTTTATACCTTTTTATATTTTATCGGCTTTTATATTTTAAGGCTTGGACAATATAGTAAACTATTTATTTACTTATTAGTTTAGTTTACTTTATTGTCATTGCACCTCATACAACGAAATCAAACACCATCTTCAGTGCACATCATGACCATGAAAACACAAACACACATCCTTCACATTCCACACATTGAATTGAAAACACTGCACCAACACTACACTATACAGTAGAATTCAACAGAGTTACTACCCTGGGATACAAGCTGTTTTTCATCCTATGTGTGCTTTTTTTAATATTCTGTACCGTCTGCCAAATAATAATAGTTCAAAAAAAGGGTGCCCAGAATGAGATGGATCTTTGAGAATATTTTGAACTTTCATAAGGCAACGGGAACTATAAAGCTCTTCCAAAGAGGGGAGAGGGCAACCAATGATCTTCTGGGCAATGACGTTAACCCTCTGGAGTGCTTTCCTATCTGCCACTATGCAATTGGCAAACCATACAGAGAGGCAGTAAGTTAAGATACTCTCTATGGTGCAATGGTAGAAGGTCACCAGCAGTTTTTCATTCAGTTGTTTTCTGAGAAGTCTCATCTAGTATAATCTCTGCTGGGCCCTTTTGACCAGTGCTGCAATGTGAGCACCCAAAGTCAGGTCCTCTTTTATGGTAATACCCAGAAACTTAAAACTGGCCACTTGTTCCACTCAGTCCCCATTGATAAGCAAGGGCTAGATGTCTGATCTGTTCCTTCTATAGTCCACTATAAGCTCCTTGGTCTTATTGGTGTTGAGGACCAAGTTATTGTCTCCACACCACGAAAGCAACCGGTCCTCCTCATCTTGGTAGGCAGACTCATCCCCCCCGGAGATGAGTCCCATCACTGTTGTATCATCTGCAAATTTAGTAATAGTATTACTAGCGTGAGTAGGAATACAGTCATGCGCATAAAGATCCATAACATGAAATGTATAGATCTGCACATCTAACAAAACAAGTGACTCGGGGCAATGTACAACAAGTTATATAAAGCCTCTGAGTTTGCTCCTATTGTGTAGTGCAAAGATCATTCCTATCAGACTTTATGGGTTAATATATCATAATTTGAACCAATTTATTGTATTACTAAAATAACCAGCATAATAAGACAACTATCCCATTAAGCACATATGAATCATAAAAACAATATTTTTAAAAACATTACCTGATTACTGAAATTGACACACAACTTAGAAAATTGGAGAGGATGCAGGCAGTCAGCTTTCAAATATACGTCAAACTGAATTGGTACATCAACATGAAAACTTGGAGCAAGAAATTTAGCTTTACATTGCACTAGATTTTGAAACAAAACAAAATCACAGGGCAAGCATGTTACCAAAAACCAGTGTAATATTTTATACTGTATTTAGCAGCAATATTTAACAATTTGGCCTAATTTTCTATCTTGTACAGGTGGTTCTGGACTTACAATCACAACTAAGCCCCAAATTTCTTTTGCTCAGCAAGGCAGCTGTTAAGAGACTTGCACCCAATTTTACAAACTTTTCCGCCACAATTGTTAAGGAAATCACTGTATGCAGATGTGCACCTGTACAACTAGTCTGTTCCCCACAATACAAATTGAAGAATATTGTATTTCAAGGGTACAGAAAATTTTAATTTGAACATATTGCTGCATAAAAGGATCACTAATCATGTGCAAGAATTTTACATACAAAAGTAAGATTATTCACACTGTAATTTAGCAGGAAATTAAAAGCAAATATGAAAATTTGGGTATCATTTTGTTTTTAAATCAATGACCCATATCAAAGAAATTCCTTATAAACATACATGCTTTGGAATAGAAATCTTTACAGAGCAGCCTAGGATACAGTTTAAAAAGCTAGCAGAGGTGCCTGAAAGGGCCTTTGTTAATGAACGGCAATCAACAATAAGAAATGTTTGACCTTTAAAAAATGTTTACAGTGCTCCTCAACAATATATTTTGTATCTAATATGAACTTTATTTCGTAAGAAAAATAAATATGGAAATATTTATGGATTTAAAATATATCCTGCTGTTTTTCCTTCCACCTTTATATCACTGGTTCATACTTGTTGCTACTTACTATAAAAAGTTTTAATACATACCAAAAGGAACGAAATCTTGTACTTCTATTCTAAAGATATTGTTGCCTGCCAGGGACACTCTATCAGCCCACAATTTCTGTGCAGCTTTTACAGAAGCAGCATCACAGTCAGATTCAGGATCTGGAGTCTCATTCTAAATTCAAAACAAGATTATTTAAACTGATCAAATCTATGCATAGAGCTGGTAAACTCTGCAGATTATTTCACAGAAATTTGCTTTTTTCTACTGACCATAAGAACTTTGATCAGATTCTTTTCTATTCGAGATTTCTGATCTTCTTTCAAAGTAGAAGCTTTAATAAAACACATATTAAAATGAATAAATATCATCAATATGTTATCTTTAAAATAGTGCTCTAAATGTTTGGAAGAGGAATTATATCCAACATGTTATCTATACATTGTCGAAAACCGAGCAACAATTTAGGTGAAGAAATCACAAAATCATATTTTTATTACAAAGGACAGCTTTATGCCTTAACAGCAAAAATTCACAATAAATTTATTAGGAGTTCAAGGAATAAAAGCATAAAGAGAAAACATGCCTTATTGCTCCTTATTCACATTTTCTGGGCTCATCTATCCTTCACCATAAAATAATATCTTTTAGCATAACTGTTCACAAACAATTCCAAACACCTGTCAACTTGACAACACTTGCTGTTAAAAACTCTCAGATTGAAAACAGAATTAAAATGCCTTGCTTACCTCTGCCCAGCAGCTCTAATGAGTATGTAATATAATCTTTTATTTGGGCCATTAGAAAGGAACATTTAAGAGCAGTGGACAGTATAGAAGTCAGGAGAGTCCACCATCCTTCACTGCGGTAATCACACAAAACATAATCAAGGAGCCTAGAAGGCAGAATATTTAAATAGCTTAATATATGTAATATTTTCTAGTGAAGAGCCAGCCTGCACTAGTAGTTAAGGCACCAGGCTAAAAACCAGGAGACTGTGAGTTCTAGTTCCACCTTAGGCACAAAAGCTGGGGGATCTTGGCCAGTGTCCATGAGGTTACTTCACTACGTATTAATCTACTGCAACATCTCTATATAGGGTTTCCTTTAAAGGTGCTTCAAACTGCAGTTAATTCAACATCCTGCTTCGGTCCCTGCATCGGTTACCAAGAAATTTCAGGATCAATTTCAAAGTGGTGGCTTATAAAGCACTAGGCGGTTCAGAGATCTCCTTCAACTAGAATTGGCCCAACCTGTGAGTTCATTTTTGGGAGTGGGAATGTTTAGGGTTCCCATCCCATGTGATATTAAAAGACAATACTTTGCAGTGGTAGACCCACCATTATGAACATTTTTGTGGCCTGAACTTATCTGCAATACAAAAGGCTCTTGTATTGGCAAGCCTATAAATGCTAGCGGTTATAGCAGGCGACCTTCAAGGTTTTGTTTTGTTTTTTTAAATTGGTTTGTTTTCTCTGAGTTAATTGTTTTTATTATGTTTGATTTTTATGGACTGTGGGAAATGAGGAAATTTTAGAGGTTTATATTATTTTGTTGTAAATTATTTGAAATCTTTCTATTCCAAATAGTTTTCAACAAAGCAAAATACAAAATTCAAATGTTCCCACAATCTGTGGCAGTGTACAGGTAGTCCTCGAGTTACGAATATAATAGAGCCTGCCCATTCCATTTGTAACCCAAGGATTCGTGGGAGTAAATTTCATACCTTGAATGAGATCAATTCCTGCTTTCACCCACGCATAATGTGTGGACGAATGCGCGGTTCATTAAATGCACATGAGGTATCTCAGGGTGGGGAAGGCCTTCGGGGGGGGGGTAATAATGGAAGAAGCCACCTACTTCAGAACACCCAAGGCCTCCCCAGACCCACAGATACTTCATTCTCCCTCCCCTAGAGCCCCCACAATTGCTTTCCCCCCATCCTGGCATGCTGGGCGACTTAACTTATGAAGATCTGTATCCTCTCCAGCCTGTTTCTTTGCCTGTGTCTTCCCTTCTCGTCAGCAAAAGGCTTGACAAGACCTCCAGTGACAAAAAAGGAGGCCTGGAAGAACTCATATGTCCTTGCAGGCATCCTTTCTCACTGGAGATATGCTCTCATGAAGCCTCTGATGATGAAAAAGGAGACCCAGAAGGCCGCTTGGCCTCCTTTTTCATCACTGGAGGCCTCATCAAGTGGATCTCTGGTGAGAAAGGAGGCCTGGAAGGATGTGCGCACAGCATTCTGGGTCTTTTTTTTGTTTGTTGGCAAAGTGCTTGAAGATTGCATCCCTTTAGGCTTCAACATCTCTTTTCAAAAAGCCTTTGCTGGTAGGAACAGAGCTTTGGAGAGACGTTCCAAGCTCCGCTGCTGCCAACAAAAGCTTTCTGCAAAGGGCTGTGAAAGCCCAGAGAAACAATCTCCCTGCAGTCTTCGGCAAGGAAACAGCAAATGGAGAGAATGCCTGAAAGACTGAAGCCTTCCCTCCATCTGCAAATGTCCAGGCCTCAATTTGCAGAGAATAGAGGTCTAAAGTGCGAGACCGTACGAGATCAGTAGCTACACATGCTACTGATCTTGCGGCACGTTAGGCCTCTGTTCTCTGTGAATGCACTGAAAGCCTGAAGCAATGAAGCAGGCAAAGAAAGTGTGACAGGAGAACTTCTTAAGGTGAGTCTCCACAGGCAAAGTGCCTATGAAGATCCATCCAGTGGGGAGAAATAGGTAGGGCGAATGTTGAACAGCCTCTACGGTCTTTCGTAAAAGTGAACAACTACCTAGGTGCTACAATAGTCATTATTTCGGGACTTGTTTGTAAACGCTAGGAGGCGCTTACCACTTAACTTTGAATGTTCACTAAGGGAACGCTTGTAACCTGGGGAATACCTATATAAATTTGTGTAATACAGAAATAACTACAGCTACCTGATGACCTGATGGTGATCAAGGTTAGCTTAACATACATATTTACTTCATATATATGGTGGGACTATCACTTTATAAGTTGGCCAACAATCTGGTGTTGTTAGAATTAGGGTAGGTACAAGCTATGAATCCTGAAAAGGGAAAGCTGCAAAATAGTTATCCTATAACTGGTCCTACTTTAGAGAAAAAACAAATATTGAGGATCAGGGCTACATTATACAGACCATGAGAGCTTGTATTTTTTTAATAATTTGGATCACACATTATATATTTCACCATAGTGAGGAGACAGAAAATCTAATTCTCATACTTTCTAGATATATTAAAGCAGTGGTTCCCAAACTTTTTCAGTCCACCGCCCACTTGGTGCTATAAACTTATCTTCGGTGCCCCCCACCCAGGGGTGGGGTTCAAATTTCTGTGGGCGTGGCCTAATTTGAGGGTGTGGCTCAATGGTCACATGACCAGGTAGGTGTGGTTCAGTGGTCATGTGACTGGGTGGGCGTGGCCAGGTGACTGGCAAACAAGCGGTCCTGACATAATGGCCGGTTGTTTAGCAAGTATTCTAATTTATGACTGGCCTCCCCAGAGATACTTGACCTGTTTTTGGAGTTTTGACAGCCATGCACATACACACACACACACTCCCTTCTAACCCTGCTGGAGCAGGTCATTGGACTAGAATCGGCAAAGCATCTCTGATTAGATTCTAGCAGTGAATAAAATCTAATCAGAGATGCTTTGCAGATTCTTCTTGATTTGTTTTATTGTATCTCTTTATTTTATGTTGCTGAATTGCACTGACATGTGTGTCCCTTCTTGTGCACAACCCAGAAGCTTTTGTGATTCTTTGCAGCAAAAATTACTGACCTCTGGCTTTGCTTTACTTTTCAAACATGCCACCACTCCCGCATTCTAGGTGCTGGCCCCGCAGGTCCACCCCATTGAGCCCACTGCACTAGAGGGACTTGCCCAAGCAAATCAAGTCAACTGGGTGAGCCTGAGGGAAAGAGAGAGCGAGAAAGAGAGAAGGAAGAAAAGAGAAAAGGGACAGAAAGAAAAAGGAATAAAGGAGGAGGGAGAGAAGGAGGGAGGGAGGAGAAAGATAATGAAATATCTATTCTAGTCCAATCACCTGCTCCAGCAGGGTTAGAAGGGAGTGTGTTTGTGTGTGTCTTCTCCCTGTAATTTACCAGTACATTTTGGTTTTGCCTTCTTCAGAATTGGCACTGTAATACATTGGGGGAAAGTAATTTTTAGGGTGGAGATCTGATCCAATAGATCCTGTTTAAAGCCTCAACAAAATGTGAGAACTTCCTAATAGTCTTGACCATGTTTTGTCCACAAAACCTTTAATAGAAGCCAAAGATGTTTCAATGTGTTGGCAAAGATGTTTCAATGTGGAAAAAGGCCTCAGTCTAAACTAGGCCTCATTTCAATCTGATGCATCAGCGCTCTCTCTCTCGCTCTCTCTCTCCCCCCTCCCTCCCTCCCAGACTGGCTTTGCTCTACTGTCCCAATGTGCCTGCGCGGCTGGTGCTTCGAACATGGATGGATGGATGGATAGAGAGAGAGACACAGAGAGACAGGTAGATAGGTAGATAGATAGATTGGTAGGTAGGCAGGCAGGCAGGCAGGCAGAACTTTTGGATAAATGTATGGATAGGTAGGTAGGTAAATTGGTAGATAAGTAGATAGATCTATATTGGTAGATAGGTCGGTAACGTAAAGATGGGCGGGCAGGTAGGTAGGTAGGCAGGAAGGCAGACAGACAGGCAGACCTTTTGGATGGATGAATGGATGGATGGATGGATGGATGGATAGAAAGATAGATAGATAGATAGATAGATCTATATTGGTAGGAAGGTAGGTAGACAGGCAGGTAGGTAGGTAGACAGGAAGGCAGAACTTTCGGATGCATGGATGGATGGACTGACAGACAGGCAGAAAGAATGTGACAGTGGTGGCACTTTGGGAAAATAAAGCCAGAGTGGGAATTGAAGTCCACACAAGTTGCCAAGGTTGAGAAACACGGGCTGAATATATCAACCTAGCCATTCTGGTTAGGGTTTAGCATGCTGTTTGATTCCAGCTTAGTCAATAAACCATGGCTAAGATCTTCCTGCTCCTTAATGCAGCTGCCCCTCTACCCCTTCTCCAGCCCCCTGCCCCAGTTCTTTCTTTGGCATCCAATTTTGCAATGCCAACCTCCCTGGGACAGCGATGTGGCCGACTTGACCCTCTTTGCTTTGACCCAAGGTCCACTTCCATTGGGCCAAGCAAGGGGAGGTGCTCTGCACATGCTCAGAGACTCCCAACTTCAGGGAAGCGCTCCGCCCAGGAGGAGGAAGGCATGCGGAAGCAGCCCAGACTGGTGGAGGGAACGATCACTTGGAAACTAAGCAAGCAAGCAAGCAAGCACAGGGCTCGTTCTGAAGAACCGGGCTGCAGAGGGAGGCTAGGTTCTAGGTCCGGGCCGGCCACATAGAGCCAAACCGAACCAAGCCACGCACCTTGGAGAGCCGCAGCTGCACCCACCTGCATCCTGTGCGCAAGCCCGGCTGGCTGGAGAGGCGGGCGCTGCACGCTCCCTTGTTCTCCTCCGGGAAGGGGGCCCTAACACTGGGCCACCCACCCCTTCCACTGCGCGCCTTGGGAGGGTTTTGCTTTCGGGCCTTCTGGCATGCCTCCATCGCTTCCACTGGAGAGGGCAGCCTGCAAGCTAAGGCACCCCCTTTCCACCACCTCCCATCTCTCCCCCCCCCAGGCTTGGCAAGGCTCGCTGCCCATGGGTTCTGCATTCAAGGCACTGGCTATGGAGCGATGAAACAGTCAATGGGCTGCGTGGCTGGCAGTCATTGAGCCTGCGGGGCCAGCGCCTCGAACGCCCCCTGCCACCTCTTAGTGCCCCCCTGCCGGCCCCCTTGCCTCTTATTGCCTCCCGAAGGCATCCCACCGCCCCCTAGGCGACAGTACCACCCATTTGGGGAACCACTATATCAAAGTATTCCAAACTATGCTATCTACATTTATAAAATCACACTTACTTCAAAGCTTTGGTGTAATCTTTAGCATAATAATATTCTTCACCCATCTGAACCACTGAAAAGAAAATGAGATTATTCCCAGTACCTTAACACATATAAAGATCTTTTAAACATGTGTTTGAAAATGAAACTTACTCAAATGACTTTTCATTCTCGGACACTTGTATCTCTTGAATTGCGTAACTGCATTACTCAACAAGGTTATTATTAGCTCCTAATAAATAAAAAAATTCTGGCAGTTATATTTGGACTTACAAAAACTAGAAACTATAAATGGAAATCTAACTTACAGAATGGAGAACTTTTTTCTCTTTCAGTTGCAGTGCCAAGATTCCCACTTTCTCCTTTTCAGGATCATTAAGATCAAAACCTGCGTAAGACAATGAAAAATCCATTTTAATGAGTTTTTATCCAAGAGGGGTATATTATTAGTACAACTATAAGACAAATGCTTAGTTCCAAGCCAGGAGTACATAGATTCCAAACACTTCTGTAACTTAGGAGAAAGAATGTTTGGAATTCTATCATATTGTCAGTTCTTTTGATAAGACTGGTCTAAAAGAATCAATGAAGGAATTAGATGTATATTCAAAGAGCTCCTGCAAGGAAACAATATTAATAATATCTCACCTCAAAACCTCATAATTGTCTCTTAGCAACAGATAATTTACTGAGGCATTTCTAATAGACAATGTTCACTTGATTTATGCTATTTTGCAGATTGCAAATAGAAACGCAGGTCTTGTGTCACATATTTGTCATATGGCATTTATCTCATTTTTTTTAAATTTTTACATTCTCTTCTGAATAACATTTAAGATCAGATGTTGAAACTGTAATCTCTCCAAATCTCTGTGTATGCAATAAAGTATGCAAATAGTTTTTCCATGGACCCTAATTCATTTCAATATGTAGTTCTATTTTCTTCATTAACATCAGTGTAACAAGTAGTAATAATGCCAAATGAATAAGGCAATATATGAATGGAGCCAAAATTTTGCAATATTTCCTGGATTTTGGAAAAAATATTTTAGCTGTTATGTCTATTTTAGGACCTACACCACATATTTTCCAGATGTTGCCCATTTCAAAACTGCGAAACTATGTTAGCAATTTTTTAGGCATCTCAATCACAGAGGGACCAGAAGCAGTCATCAATGGCCTTGGAGCATTAAATTGCCCATCCCTAATGTAATGAAGCTTGAAATTTGCCATGAAGCATGTTCGTAACATCTGGTAAGTATTTCATCTGAATGCAAAATATCAGCTCAAATTTTAAACAATGTTAAATTATGTCTACTGAAGAAGCAGAGCTTTAACAAAACTACTTTGGGGAAACTGTTTTTAAAAAGTGTTCAATGGAAAACATCAGCTAAGTCATATATTGTTGTTGCAATTAAATTGCTAAATATTTAGGAAATACGTATTTCCTGAATAGGTATTCCTGATGTGTTTATCATGCATGCTGGGTTTTATGCCCTGCCCTACAAAACAATTAACACATTCAAAACACCACAAACAAGTACTGAGCTGAACAAGGAAGCACAGAATTCTGTTACCATCTCTGATCAGTTTATAAGAACTACAAATTTCTCTTCAGACTTTCCAGGATAAATGTTTATGAAGTTATTTGGTTTTTTAATTAAGAAATAAAAATATATATTTACTTAATATTCCCTGCCTCCATGGCCTTTGTCCATAGAAGTCAAGCATTCCAGTTGGTGTTTCCAATGGATCCGGATTTGGATATATCACAGAAGACTGTAAATTCAGCAAATTTTTTGTTTACATTTGATTTTTAACGTGTGATCTAACTAATCATGAAATAACAAGTCAAGGAAGAACTCTTAAAATGAGTTCATAGAAGAACAAGCCTGCACCAACATAGTATCTTATACAGAATGCAAAAATATTAACTGACTCATAATATATTAAATTAAATCCAAGTATACACTCTTCAGCTAACTAAATATCAATGATATTGATGATAAATATTTGAGCATAGGGACAACTGATAAAGAGAAAAGTACATGTTTTGCTGGGAATCTGAACAGCTATACTAAATTCCTTTTTCTTAGGAAACTTTCAGTGAAAATACATATTACTGTATAGTTATTATATCATTTAATGTAGCATGGCTTACAATTAAAATGTGCACACATATCTGTAGTTCAAATCTTTCATTTAGTAAAACAGTGGATTGGGACATTAAAAGCATTAAATTTTGTCTATCCAACATTTATTTTGTATTTACTATAAAACTTCTAAATTTCAGGTTCCACATTCAAGATTTATATTGAACAGAGAAAATGCTTACAACTCAGGTAAGACAGATGATTCTTTACACACACACACACACACACACGTTATTAGCGTCAACTTGGGAAGGAGAGTCATTTGATATAAATCTATAAGGTATTCTTTATCTGAAAGTCATTCAGGTTACTTAATGCATGCCCAGCATTATTTTAGGACCTTATCTAATTAGTGTGATGTGCAGATAATCCATGGCTAAATTTGGTATTTAAATAAGCTGCACAGCCATACACGGAAGTGCTTGTATGAATGCACTTGTACACATACAAAGGAATGAACATATATCAGTTCTTTACACAATGCTGTAATTATAGTACATTTCAATGACTTAAAGAAAACTCTTTTGCACACGAGTACCAAATTCTTTGGTGTGTCAATTTGCCAGAAAACTAGCTTGCTAGAAAGCAAACAAAGGCTTATTAAAACCATGATATAGAAAAATGTATGATCTTACTGCAGTTTCATGAGCTGTAAAACAATCCATGACTCACCTCATGATCGCAGAGAACATTTGCCAATTGCTTCCGTTCTTGTGCATAATATGCTGCTTGCTGATAATAGAAACCTGGGTTTTGTGTTTGAATAGCTGTCAACCCTAGCTTAATAGCTTCATCAAATAGATCTCCAAAAGCCTGAAATCTGTTAAGAAACCACAAACACAGACTTTAATATTTTACCAAAAGTTGAACTGAAAATAAAAGTAGTGATGAGAGGCAATTCATGAACATGTAAGATCCCAAGAATCTAAATTTAAAGAAACACCTTAAATTTCCCAGCTTTCATAATTGTATAAAAAAACCCATATAATGTGTCATGTATCACAAAATGTAAAAATAAGTAAATTGATTTACACATTTCTTTCTATTGCTTCCCTAGGCTCCTTTGCAGGGTTGCAGGTCATAATACATCAGCTGTTCATGACAATTTTAAAAAGGAAACTTATTAATCAGTATTAATAAGTTTTTATGATTGCTAATTGCACTAGATTCACAAGGCTCACTAGGTGACCCTCTCAGCCAAGTTTATTTATATATTTATATTCATACATGCACAAATTTGTGTATATATACACACAGAGAGATTACTCATATATATGTGTGTGTGTGTATATATACCCCACCTTTATTATGTTTACAAATAACTCAAGGCATTGAACATACCCAACACACTTTCCTCCTCCTAGACCAAACTGGCTGTCATCTCACAGACTGTCATTGTGAGAATAAAATTATAGGAGACATCTTTCCTCACCCCACATACTTTGAGTTCAGAGAAAAATTAGGATATAAAGTCAACAAATAAGACATTATTTTAACCTTAATTTTGAGTGAGACAGCCTTCAGTTGATACTAATGTCGGCAAAAAAGAATATTTTTCAGCTTGAACTACCTAAGTAATTAATTAACCAAGCATAATACTAAAAATACTTTAAAAACATACTGTTTTGACATCCAGGCAGCATGCTCAAAAGCCAACTCTGCACTTCCTATTTTTTTCTTGCATAGATCTATATGTTTCCTAAACTGTTCAATTGCATCCAGTGGGGTATTATGCTGAAAACACAGGCGACAGATCTAAAAAGATAAGAAATTAGAACACTTCATAAAGGTTAGAAACTTAAATTCAGTATAATGAAATTGTATATTCATATGCAGCAAAAAGCCATACCACTTTTACGTTTTCATATGAATCTTTCTATATCCAACCCTTAAATACCTTCATATTTTAAGTGTGCTTGAGTTATGGAAATGGTCAAACTGAAAAGGCTAATAATTAAGAAATAAAAGAATTGATTTCATTCATTCCCAAATAATCTAAATGTTTAACCCCAAAGATGCCAAGAACAATGCTGAAATATCTGGTCTCCCCAGAAGGGATAAGGTCAGACTTCTCTTATCTTAGCCAGCTCAAGTAAGTCTGTCCACAAAGCTTTTTTATTTTAAAGGCCAATCCTTGTCTTCTGCTATTGCTAGGAAGGACAGAACAGGCATCAAATGTCTTCCAGACCACTGCTGAACCACAGCAAAGAATGGTGAAGCTGTAGTCCAGTGGAGGCATCAGATTGTTCACCCCTTTGATACAGTATATGAAGAAAGGTCATAGCAGAAACAAGGCTTTTGCCTTGCTTTTTCTGCCCTTACTCTCTCCTCAGAGTTTCAATCCATCTAACAGATTATCATAAAGTGCACGTTGCCCTCAAATTGCTACTTAAGGAACTCTATGGCAACTACCAAAAAGATAGCTAAATGTACACAAAAAACCATGATATATCAAAAAGATTTTTTTAGTAAAACAGGATGAATTATGTGGTTTCCCAATAAAGCTATCTATTAAGATTTCAGATTTGAAGACAAAAAGGCAATTTAGAGCATATGTTGGCTCCCACACAATTCATGGAAGACATAGGTACTCTGAAGAGTTCTCCACATGTTCTGAACCATCTTTGTGATTTTGAACTTAAAAACGCTGCAAAAGCCTATTACCTATGGCTGAATCTTTGCAGTTTCCACATCAACTGATTATATCAACAATTTGATAATCATCTTTTTCTTAAATCAAAGTAGCATCACTTAGAATCCTCCCTTTAAAAGGTCCACTGGCAGTGAATTTTGTACAAGTGCATATTGCAGTTACTCAAAGTGGACAATTTGCATCTCACATGTGGATCTTGGGAACCTTGACTGGTCATTCTTTATCTTCAAGCTCCTGAACTACCCTCTCTGATGTCGACACATATTCTCTGTCATCCAGGTAAAAGTCCACATTCAGGACAGAGAGGATCACCCGTTTGAAAGAGGGGTAAAAGAGGCCATGTATGTTAAAATTAAACAGCACTCTCTCAACGGATGGGGAGGAATACCACTTATCTCCTGTTTACAACACCCATCCTTTCAGCAATTCCAAGAAGATTCCAGACCCATTTGCACTGTGATTTGGATGACCATGAGGGCACAGATAAATCCTTCCATCTCCCCCCTTCCATTCAGTCAGAACTGAAGAAGTTTCTTGGATAAGAAGCAAAACGTCTTCTTCAAGGAAAAGACAAAGTCCAGTTGATGTTTGAAAAAAGCACTTTTGAGATATTCTTTCCGATATGTATACATTTGCCATCCAATTGCTTTATTAGCTAGAAAGATCAGGATTGTAACAGCCAGTGTGTAGTCTCCTTAGTTAGAAATTGCACTGGCACCTTCCTGTCACTCAATTGACTGATTTTCTGAGAATTGCTGGGATGTGGTCAGCAATACATTGCCTATTACCACATTCCAACCTCAAGAAGGATAAAAATGTTCTTGTCATATATATGTTTCTAGATATCATCAACTACAATATTTTAATACATGTATAAATTGATATTATTCTACTTTTAACCCAAAAGTAGTACAAGTAAAAATAATACATGGTTGTTACCTTGTAATTTATAAATCCTGCCATAGTCTTGATTTCCAGCATGTTTGTTTCATGAGCTCTCAATTCATGTACAAGATTAAAGGCAGTTTTGTAGTTTCTAAACATAAAATAATATTCATTTGGAATACAAACTTCTGTTAAACATTCCCAAAATTTCAAACTTTAAATGATGAACATGGTAACCTTAACCCTAACTCTAACCCTTTCCTCAGTCAACATTTTTTTTAAAAGCACTTCTTCACAGCTTTCAAGTTGGTGTCAATTCTTGGGTACATTTTCTCTAGGATGAATCCCATTGCCTTTTGATTTATTTAAGAAATTAATTTGGTTGGCTAAGAGATTTAAGAGGTTAATTCAATTTCAGCTCATCATGCTGAAATGAATCAATATTTTTATTATTATATCATAAGGCAGTTACTATATTTGAGTGAAGTTATTTGAGGGTAAGAACATGCAGTATATACTTAATCATGGAAAACAACAGCAGGTGATTTAACAACTACCACATACAAAATCTTTCCACCCTTCTACCACCCATTCCCTCCCTGCCTTTGATGAATAGAACCTTTCACTTATTACTTCAATATTTGAATAAAAATACTTACTTTAGAGCATTTAATGTGTCTTGCTTCAACTCACTGAAGAATGCTATTTTGAACTGGTGTCTAACAAACAAGAGCTGCAACATAACCAATTGGCAACGTTTTAAATTACTTTAATTTTAACTATAAACTTTCTAATGTAGGCATTATTAAATGTGGATCAATAGCTCTTCATACTTAGCTAAACAATAAGCCTGACACCTTTTAAGTGGGTTTCAATTAATTTTGCTCACTAGCATAAGTTTTATTTTTGCTGCTAGATTGTACTCTGTAATTTGCTTTTATAGGGCTTCTAAAATTTGCATTCAGATGTTTTATTATTATGTCTTATAACAATTTTAGTAAAACAACAGGATTTAAACACTTTTCCCAAACTGCTTTTCATTTCTTTTTCTGATACAAACAGATACACATATGCAAACACGTTATTCCAGCTTCCATTTTTCAATATAATGAAACATTTTCTAATCAAAATAACAGTAAAAGTAGTATTACTTGTTAACAGGAATTAATGACAGTACTGAAACATCACAAGAGTGCCTTGGCAAATACATTTTATTTTAATGGTGGTTTACCAACTAAAATCTATAGGTTACTCTTATATTATTACCTTTTAATAATGTTATATATTTGTATTGTTGAAGATCTTACTTCTAACGCTTCATCAATACTAGTTTACTTTATCAGTAATCTTAATACCTGATGTGTTGTTTTATTCAAATATTCTTTATGAGATTTTACTCTTCGTATTTCTGTGTAATAATAGGTCTGAGCATGTTCATAGAAAGCATTTTCTAACCTATGAAAGAAAATAACATAATTTTTTTAGAACAAAAACAAGAGACATATTTCAGAATATACATAACATTACAGTTAGGGAAAGTCCTATACAGACTGATAATATTTCTCAGAAACCATTCAAGTTATAGTTATATTTTGCACTAAACTCCTTCTAACTATTTAAAGGATTGTAAAAGAATTATCTATGTGTTAACCACTCTTAATCAGTTACTATTTATTTAATGGAAATAATCTCACCTGTCTTTCTCAAGTATTACATGCTTTGTTTTGTGAGGATAACTTCTTCTTCCCACTACTTAATAATTCTCACAAATATTTATTTAAAATTTTGTTGAAAAGTTCTCAGAAATCCAAACAGGAAAAGATACAGAATGGCAAATTACCACAACAAAGGTATAGTAGCAAAATTATATGTATACCTAGGAATTAATTTAGAAAATGCTTGTTTTAATCTGACATCCCAAAAAACTATAAAGCATATACCTAATAAATTTGTCTATGAAGGCTTTTAATTGCTAGTCACTGAGAAATAGATATCTGAATGGGGGGGAGGGGCATGGCGGATTACTAAACAATCTTAAAGCACAATTGGATTAGTGTATTTGCTAGCACTGTAAAGCAGTCCAAGGAACTTTAACTGATAGAACTGTTAAATAATTTATATAAATAAGTTAAATAATGTACAAAAATATTTTCAAACACTTTATATTTCTGGGGTACCTTGCAACTACCTACAGATACCCAAGATCAAAATATTAATGCTTACCAACTCAATTTTATTTTTAATTTAAAAAATAAATGGAAAGCTGAAATACTGTAACGCAGTCAATAGCCTGCATCATCAGTTTGTTTTATAAAAAGTTTCTGGGTTAGTCTTTGTTCTTAAAAGGAATTTTGGGAAAATGAAAACAAAGGATTTCTCTAGCTCAGTATTTTGTTTTGCTAAAAAAGAAGATAAAGGACAGCTAGTTATAGCAGGGAAAGTTCAGAAGAGTACTAGGGATGGCTGACATGACATGAAAATGATATGATTTCTGGTTTGTATGAATATTATTGTGAATTTGCAACATTTCATCCAAAGCAGGCATTTTATTCATTTTTAATCCAGCCTTTATTGCTTTATAAATTACTTTATAAAAGTAATAGTAACTTAACACATCTACTTTAGCTTTTCTCGACAAAATTAAATCACTCAAAAAATGGGATGGGAACTTTTTTCCTACTTAATTTTAATGGAATAAACTTGGGGTTCTAGACTTGCTAGTCCCACTTAATGTCAAAAGATAAAATAATTGGAAAAAGTAGAAAGTGATTTTAAATTGTGAAACATATTGTTATACCAATTACTTCTAAAGATATCAACAAAGATTTCTGCCTCTCAAATTGTAATATAGAAAAGTCTATATTTTACATTATCTGCTTACCTTATAATGTAACCTACAAGATGATCAGTGTGTGGCAAAACAAATAGGGACTTTCCAGAGAGGTCACACGCATTACATAAAGCTGCTGCCCTTTCTGAAGCAATAACATCTTCTCCTAAAGTAAATATAGGCAAGCACATTCAAAAAGGATTTGAATAATCTTAATCCAAATATTCCCAAACTTTATTAAGATGTATCTAGGAAACAATGAAACAAGTGAAAGCAGCCATACAAGATAAAAAATGTGAAGAAAACTTACATAGAATCACCGATAATCAACATGATTAAACAGAATCATCATCAGACAAGGAATATCGATATGTTTTGTCTCAAACATTTATTTGTTACAGGTAATGTTATGTCTCTTCAATTGGGCCAACTTAACTAATCTACAAAACATATAAATGTTAATAAATAGAATGAAGGGTATTTGATTGCACAAGAGATGACCTTCAGCAGAGAGCAAATATCTCTTAATAAATGTTCTCTCTCTGTATACCTCAGAGGGGCAAATTCTACTCAGAGCAAGGAGTCTTATAAATATCCAAGTCCTAAACCATGCAATATTGTTGCACTGCACCCAGAAAACAGAAACTGATAATGCAGCTCCCACAACACAGAAGTTATACGGGAATATCAAAACAGTCCCATTCATATGGAAAAGACTGCATGTTGCACTAGCTGTCATTTCTAGGTGATTCTGTGTAAAGGAAACTACAATAAACCAGCCTTGAGGAGTAAAGGTACAAGTAACTATTACTATATCCGACACCAGGAATGATGTTAATTGGAATACAAACCCAAGCTGAGCAAGTCCTGGGGGTGTGGGAGGGCACACATTGCACTTCTTCATCTGGCATAAATTGTTAGTGTGAAAGACCACCAAATGATGACACCTCTTACTTTGGGCGCTCACAAGCCTAGTCACAAGTATAGCTGGAATTGTTTTGTAATCAGTTGGCTTTTAGAATAAACAGCCAGCTGTTTGATTTTTAATTTATTCCTCCTCTTTCAAACCCATAACAACTTCCAAACACAAGATCAAGACTTCCAAGGTATCTCCCATTCAGCCTGGAGTTGTATAGCCAAATGCTATCAGTACTTATGACACCTTATCATCTGAGATACTCAGTAAGATCAGGGATGAATCAGCCCTTTGGCAATCCAGACTGGATGCCCAAGGCTTGATTTCTCCTCCCACTCTCTGACTGAAACCATGTTCCCAGAAAGAATCAGAATCACGGCTCCTCTGCACATAGCTGGAACTAATACAGGCAAATATCTGTAGTTCAGGGTTGAAAAGAGGGGTCCCTTGGTGCTCTCTGAGCTTACTTGTTTTCTTGCTTGTTTTCTTTCTAGCTGTTAACTGTTTTATTAATTATGCAAAAGCTGAAATAATTAACTGATCCATTTCATAGGAAAGGCTGATCCATTTTATAGGTGGCTTTCAGTCTATAGCAAATAATTATGTCGACTGATTCAATTTTCCAATGTTAATAATTGCTGTAAAAGAATTGAAAGCAATTTGCTTGATAGACAATTTTTCAAGTTAATTTATATGAATTATGCATTTTCAAAAGAATGAACATCTTCCCTCCATGAATTTCTATAATGCAAACTCTCATTATCTTAGCCTTTATTAAAAGATTTCCTAGATGTATCTTGCATCTATATCTTTTCTTGTTTCAAATATTTTTCCTAACAAGTATAATTGTATTGCAAAATTGTCAGTTACAAATTGTAGTTGTATTATAAACAAAAAGTTCTTGCTTATTTTAATGTATCTAGTCTTCTTTTGCCTTAACAGAACTGCTTCTATTGTCAAAAATGCAATGGAGCAACTATTATAAATCTGTTTCCAAGGATATCTGATCATTCAGGACAATCCTTCTGAGTTTATTGACAATTAGAGGAGAAAGTGTCCTGCTTTCATTGACAAAAATTTCATGTGGAAGATGAACACTGGATTCCAACCTAAACTATTTCCAACTATTTTCACTGCTCTTATTTCTGCTCACTAAACAAAAATAACATTCCATATTACTTTAGATTACTATGCTTCAGTCACACAACTCTAATTAAATTGTATTTTACCTGGAGGTAAGGGAGTTTTCTTCTGAATTAAAACTACAGCAACTTTTGTGTTTCGGCCCTGCAAACTCTGCCTGAAAAAAATAAGACATCAAGCTAACCAAAGATTATAAAGACTTAACAAACTAAAATGCATTTGTTCATTCAGGTGGGCAATAACAAATATACAGATTTAAAAACTTCACAAGACTCAAAAATTGGTGTTTTATTTGCCATTTAGATTCTAAAAAGGAACTGCAGTGTCGTTTTACTTGACAGATACTTTAAACATTGTAAAGCTTTTATTTTAAAGAAGCATTCAGATAGAGAACAGCTTCTAGTCTAAACCCAAAAGAAAAAAAAAGTGAATTGTATCTTCTTTCCCTCTTCAGTATTATTGTAAAACAGTATTTTATAGAATACATAAAATAATACCTGACAATTTCAACTCTAGTAGCACACTCTGATTGTTTTTCTTTCCACTGTGGCTCATCCCAGTCTAGCTCATAAAATACCACAACAAGTGCAGGAACCAAATTCAGATGCTTGTTCATCCAACCTGTTTTCAAGATACCCTTTGGAATGTACCATTCATATGACAATCTCTGAAAAAGTTGAAAAATGGTATCATCACTACTGCAGACAGGTGTCATTTTTGGTCCTTTCAAGTAAACATTGACACTTGGTGACTGCCTGGACTAATCTTTATATTTTCCTTGGCGAAATTTCAGAAGTCCTTGGGCATTGCTTTCTTCTTAGAGCTGAGAGACAATGACTGGTGTAAACCTGTACAGCTGGCTTTATACCTGAGGGAGGGCAAGAACCTAGTCTCCCAGTTTACACTAATAGCTAGCTCTCTCTATTTTTCTTCCTTCTTATCATTTAATTTGCATATCTACGGAATGAGTTTTGCTAAATTTATTCCTAACAAAGCCAGTTTAAAATAATGTTTTATTATTTCTTCAGCTTGATTTAATATAGCTGCACATCAACGTTTTGTTTAGGTTATAATCAGAGAAAGTTTCCAGCCTATTTAAGGTGTTAAGTTTGCTTCACCTTAACTATAATTCTTTATAATTATAATCTTTGCTTTTGAAAGAATAAATTTACAATGTTAATTCCAAAAAACCCTGGAGATACTCAAAAAAAAAACAATTTAAATACTTGAATCTCAGTAAAATAAACCTACATTAAAATATGATTTTTAACTCTTACTGTAAGATTTAGGGCAATACCTTTACTCTGCATTTGGGATACTCATGATCACCAGGAAGTACTTTGAAAGAAATTGGTACTCTGTCTGCTCTCCTATTTGCACAAAATGCATCCCAGACAGCTCGATGAACAGCATTATATACAACATCCAAACCAGTGAGTGTAACAAAGGCCATTGGTCGGCAACATAGTTCCACTGGAAAATCCCACTGTGAAGGGCTCATATTGACAGTTCCAAATATACTCTGAAATTTTTAGCAGAAAAAATATTCAAAACAATTTTTCTAACGAATATTGTAATATGTAGAATATTTAAAGTTGTTATCTAAACTTGTGACAGACATAATAAATTCAGGTGTTTCTGTACAGCAAGATATAAAGTTTGAGAGTATGAGACTGAATAATTCTAGATTCTATTAGACATTCCACTGCAATATTGTGTGCCATAAAATGGTTTTGCCGGTAGCTAAATTGAACCAAACAGAAAAAAATTCAACCTTAGACCACAGGACATTTACAGGTCTTCTTTATGCTACCTGGAAGGCCTTCAAAATTAACTCACCTGTGAACTTTAAAGTCATTCAAAAAAATTTACTAACAAGTCCTACTTATTCACATCAAATATGGCTATATTTATAATCTCTGCAATACACATATTTCTCACTCATTTTTCAAGATTTTGGGAAACCATCGCTGTAAAATAAAATCACTAAACCTTCTTAAGGCAGAAAAAGGCAGCCTATTTTCAGCTTTATCATCAAGCCATTTTTCTATTATTTTGATTTATTTGGTTTCATTTTACATTAATACATTGTTTTGCATTCATTTATTTTATTGCATAATAATGGCAGCCATGCAGGCTGACGGCTGATATTCAACACATCACATAAGGTAAGAATATTCTTTTGCTTTTCTACTGCATGAAGACCAACATGTGATTTGCAAATTACGGTTGATGGCCTAGCGCATTTTATAATTCCAGCGAAGTGCTTTATTCTATTTCTCAGGAGGAAATAAATAAAATAAAGCTTGCTACAATCATGCTCAAAACCAGTCTAATGCACTTAATAGGACTTCCGTCCTCCTCTGATTAAAGTGCCATTTATTTTAATAAGGATAACTAAGTCTGAACGTATACCGCTTTTATTAAAATCTTCAAGTCTCCGTTTCACGTTCCGAGTAAAAGCGGCCCACCTAAGAAACCGAAATGTTTTCCGGAAAACAATGACAGAATGTTTTGTGTACAATTTGAACCTATTTCTCAGCCGCCGCCGCCGCCGCCCCTTGTGCCTTTGCCTGAGAGGGATATGCTCACACTGCAAGCTCCGTTGCGACTCCGTCGTCGGTTCCCCTTGCCTCGCACCCGCACTACGACCTCCCCGGGGAGGAGGAGGAGTTCGCCGTCAGCCTTCGGTGACACGATCCATTCGACAAGCGGGTGCAGAGGAAAAAGGGAACATTTGGAACAGGAACCCGAGGCCTGGTCTGAGTAAAAACACCTAGCAGGCGTATTAAGATTGATAACCATATATGACCAATAAGCACTGCGGGTTCTAAGCACCTGGCGCCAACTATTGGAACGCGGTAGGAGATGGGCAGAGCTAAAATGCCGCCAAGCGGCAAATGAAGAAGAAGGAACAAAGAGGCGGAACCGACCGAGCTTTGCTCCAGTCTAAGATAAAGAACGTGCAAATCAGAAGGTATGATGAAAAGAATCGGCCAATAGTCAGCTGGAAGGTGGGTCACGCTGTCCAATCACAGCTAAAGAGGTAGCGCCTGACTCCCTTTCCGCCTTGTCATTTTTTTGCGCCTGCGCACTGAGGGCCGTCTTTTGTATTGATCTGGCGTGCGCGATTCCCGGTCGGAGTGCCGTGCCATTTTTCCAGGAGACCGCGGAAGGGGAGAGAGCGCGATAGGAGGGGGGGGCGGGGTTTTTTCCCCCCTTCTTTCCCGGTGTCGCGCCATGACGGCGAACGAGGACCAGGAGGTGAGGGAGATGAAGGCGTGGAATAGACTGTCAGGGTCCGGGAATGGAAGGAGTAAAAGCGCCCTGGGATATCTGAAGACCGCCCCTTGAAGGGCGTGACTAGGAAAGGACCGCCCCTCCCAGGATCTCATTGTGGGAGCTTCTCCGGCGTAACGGATCAGCAGTATGCGGGCAGGAAGCTTCGCCTGTGGCGTTTGCCTGTGTTTGTAAATTAGCGCTAGTGCCGCGCGTGGAGCTTTGAAATGACAGGATAACTGCATTACCCGTTGCACGAATCCCTCGTTTGGCTTCTTTCAGTGGAATTCGGATTGGATGATTTAAACCGGTGTTTGTAAAATTTGGCAACTTTAACACGCTGGAGAATTATGCGTGTTGAAGTCCATCCATCTTAAAAGTTGCCAGGTTTGAAAAACACCGGTCTAAATGGACTCTTTTCAACTCCATGGTTGTAGTAAGGTTGGCTCCATAAAACTCAGACGGTGCATTTGTGATGCTGTGTGTGAATGTGGCTAAGATCATTTTTCTTCAGGAAATTAAGGGTTTTCAACAGCTCTGTGCTTTTATAGATGTAGGCTCTTTTTTTCATGCGTCACAAAAAGCAATTTCTGGTTCTTTTCAGTCTTTAAAACCAATGCTACTGCTTATACTTTATGGCTGATGACATCCACCATTGAAAACATGCATTGACATCCCTTATCACATCCTTTTAATTTTAGATATAACATATATAGCATGGTTAGCTTCCTAGGATTATAGAGTTCTTTTGAGACGTTTTAAATATTTTTGAAAACTACTGAAATGTGATTTAAGATGATATTCAATCAGATATTTTGTATTTTAAATATTTTACTAAGCATGTATACCATTCTACTCATGCTTGGCTGAGTAGTTTATAGTCCTCCCAGTACAGTTTAAGATTAAAATGACACATAAAACTATAAAGTGTTTGTGCTTTCTTTCAGATGGAGTTAGAAGCATTACGTTCTATTTATGAAGGTGATGACTGTTTTAGGGAACTTAGTCCCATTTCCTTTCAATATAGGGTGAGTTTTGAGAAATCATTAATTCAAATCAGCCTATATTAATCTCTTAAGCTTTAGGTTCTGTCTTTATCAAGGTCTTTCTCGCTAAACAATGGTGACTGGGGCCGGAATTTCCATTGCTTAAGCAACATCATAAAGCATGAAGTCTCATGAGCACAGCATTTAGCAATGAAAATTCCAGCACTTCTGGTGGCCAGTAAATGGATTCACCAATGTTGAGTGCAATGCCATGTGATTGCCATTTGCAGCCTTCTGCCAGTTTGACTTTGCTTGTAGGAAGCTGGTAAAAAAGGTACAAATGGTGATCAAGTGACCACAGGATAATACAACATAATTGTGACTCAAGCTCCTGGATTGTGATCACATGACCTTAGGAATGTTGCGACCATCAGAAATACAAGGATCAGTTGTAAATACTATTTCTTCAGCGCCATTGTAAGTTTGAACAGTCACTGAATGAGTGGTTGTTCAGCAAGGACTTCCTGTATATATATTTAAGACAATTCGTAGTTTAGCTACAACATCAAGGCATATAAACAGCAAGAGCTGAAGGCTGTATACCAAGTTTTACACTGAGGTTTTCAGATTGGGTGTACTCATTTTCTTAATATATCCAGACATAAATGATGCTGACTCATAGTTTATGAAAAGGGAGCATAACAGCAGAAAGGTTCTGCTGATCATTATTATAATCATAATTAAATTTATATTCTGCCACTTTTCCTGCTGTATAGCTGTTTTGTGGATTCTGGTGAAGTCATATTTGTATTTTTAATGCTCATATAACACTACTTGAAAATTCCTTCTAAAATAGACATTGAATGTAAAAATGAAATATCTCAGTATTTTTGTTAATTAAAGCTTGAAGTGACTGGATTCCTGCATAGACATAACTTATATGTGTTTTTAGATAGGTCAAAGTGGAGACCCCAAAGCCTTCCTTATAGAAATATCATGGCCAGAAACATACCCACAAACTGCTCCTGTCATATCAATGGATGCATTCTTCAACAATGCCATGTAAGTGGTCCAGTTCTTAAGACGTTCAAGAAACAGTCTTTCTAGAATTAACTTTTTATCTCTTCTTTGTCATCTGCACTAGATCCTCAGCCATAAAACAAAGTATATTGGATAAATTAATGGAAGAAGTTGAAGTTAACCTAGGAACCTCAATGACGTACACAATATTTGAATATGCTAAAGATAATAAAGAACTGTTCATGGAAAATCAACCAGTTAATACTGTGGTGAGCTTATAGTTCCAAATATTGACCTATCTCAACATATGAAAATGTTTTTCTATGCAATCTATCAGTTTCTTGATATTGAATTGTTATTATAAGATTGAATTCAATTCCTAGCCATGTTTGACATTCCAGTATCCCAGAAGCAGTGATTATATTTTGACAATTAAACTACGGAGAATTCTTAACAAATAATACATTTCATTTTTTTAGACAGCATTAAATAACTGCATCTCAACTGGTCATTCTGAGACAGCACCACCAACTAAGAAAAAGGAGAAAAAGGAACAATTGTCCAAAACGCAAAAGCGGAAGTTAGCTGACAAAACAGGTTTGTATAACTTACTCCTAATATAGCTTAACTTTCTTTTAATTAAAAAAGTATGGCATAGAATATATGTTTTATATATAGGATATAGCAAATACAGGATTTTTCCTGTATTGTGATTTATGCTGAACTTTTGTGCACAATAGGTGTTTCTTTGTTTTCTTTGTTTTCTCACAGAATAGTAATGAATCCTGTTACTTTGTGAATGTATGTTGCTGAATTAGAACTATCAGCATGACCAATAGTCAGAGATATTGACAGTTAAAATTAAGAAACATCTGGAAGGCCATAAATTCCCTTCCTCATCACTGCTAAACATTCCCCAGTTTTTCATAACAGTTTGCGATAAGCCAGAGTTGGCAATTTTAAGTTTAACCACAAACTATGATGTAAATTAATACATTAATTTTAAAATAGATGCTTGAATTCAAATTGCACGAATACATACAGAATTTTTATTTTGACTAGATCACAAAGGAGAACTTCCTCGAGGATGGAATTGGGTTGATGTAATCAAGGTAAGAGTTGAAAATTAACAATATTAAAGTGGTAACTTTAGGCGAGATTTTAGCAGTATCTAATATTTTTTTCTTTGTTCTTCTTTTGGATATGAATGATAATGGGATTTCCCTCGTGTTATTATAAAGCATGTAAGTATTTCAATCTTACTGAACCATTTTGAACCATGTTTTTAGTTCTAAGCATCGATATCTGTTTATCTTTTTTGTCTTGATCAGTGTTTCAGAGATTTCGTACTCCATCCTAAAGAAAAAAACTTTAGGGGTTGCCAACCTTTTGGACCTCAGGGATCACCAAACTCATAATTTTAAATCTTGTGGACCAGAGACCATGGGAAAATCCCCAAAAAGTTTGCAGGAAAATTCCCCACCCCATTTTCCTACCGATCATTCTTTATTTGGGATCGCAGGATACCATCTCCAGCTCCGTTCTTGGGGAGAGACTTTTGGCTTCGTGCAAGGAAAGCAGCAGAAGCTGCAGAAGTCTTTCTTTCTCTCCCCAAACTCTGCCACAAATGAGTCTTTGTGAGATTTGTCGCACTGGCGCAGCCTCTTTGAGCAGGATGCCTTGCAGACTCCCAAAGACTCATTTCTGGTAGAGTTTGGGGGAGTGAAAGAAAGACTTTGGCTGCTTTTCTTGCGTGGAGTCAAAAGCAGAAAAAGAAAGAAGCAGTCAGGTGGCAGACGAGTGGGGCAAGTTCCCCCCTTTGCCCTTTCCCCACTCTCCCCACTCCCCTCAGGCAAGCCTTGTGTTCCCGCGGGCCATGTGGGTGGTACAGCCTTGTGTTCCCATGCAGCCTGGATTAATTGCTTTGGGGGGCGCTTTGTGGGTGACATTTCTGTGCGGACCACCAAAATTTTCTTGTGGGCCACCAGTGTTCTCCGGCCCACTGGTTAGCAACCACTGCTGTAGAAGAGAGATTTGCTGAGGCAAATCTCATATAGTATGCAATAATAAAATTAAAATATATCATTGTGATTTTTACAAATGGGTTGCTAAAACTAAATCATTGTAGCATAAGGGCAGTTGAATGCAAAACAGGCAGCCACAATTTCTTTTCACGTTTATATCAGTTACTGGTTCAAATCAGCTAAAAAATTGAGAGCAAAGCCAAAGATTTTCAGCAAATTCTCCAACTTCCTAAAAACACAAAAAGAAGCCCAACTTATTCAGGTATTGTCCCTCAAGTCATGTTGTATCCTTCATATTTCAAAGACTAATTTTAAAAAGGAGGAAGGGGTTAGTCCCAAATATCCATGTGGTCTTTGGAATCCATTAAAAAAAGTATCCAGAAGAGTATCTTAAACATTTTTAAAAAGTATGTGTTTGCATGCATTAGGATTTTAAAAGTTCCCTGCAGATACCATTGTTCAGCAACCACTCTTTCAAAAACCTTTCAAAGTTGCAGTAGTACTGAATGAGGGGGCTTAACAACTGTTCCTCATAGTTGTGACTATTGCAACCTTTCTGTGATCATGTAATTGAAATTTGGGCAGTTGGCAACTAGCTTGCAATTAAAACAGTCACAACATCTCATGGTTATGTGATTGCCATTTGTGAACCTCATTGTTCGCTTTCAGCAAGCAAAGTCAACAGGAAAGCTGACAGGAGATCACAAATGCTGATCATGTGACTGCGGGACACTGCAACCTTGCAGGATTTGCCTAATGACTTATATTGAAACTGGTACAATTGCCATTTAAGTCAGAGTAGTCACATGACATTATGCTATATGACCTCATCACTTAGCAATGGAGTTGTCGCTCCCAAGTATCATTTTTAAGTGAGGACTGTCTGTTAGCAATCCAACATGCATATTCTAGTTTATCACATGTCTCCTAGTCTCTTTAAGTCTCCCCACTGAAGCCATATCATCTACAGCCAGTTATGCCCATTTTGGGAGAAAACCCATATTTACAGCCCATCAAGGGTTTTTCTGATAAGCTTATTGTTTGATTTCAGAAGCGTGTACAAAAAAATGTTAATACCTTTTAAAGAATGTATGGTGTTTAGCACAAATAAAAGAGTTTTATCTAATAATTGTATAAAAACTAATAATGCTATTTTTCATCTAAAAAGACCCATCTTGTTCCTTAATTTCAATTGCTGATCTGGGACATAAAGGTGTTGTTCACTAGGAATAGCCAACATTGTTGACACTATAACTTGCATATTACAATTTTGCTAACTTATACTATGTAGGATATAACTGAGTATAGTAATGCTATGATGAAAATAGCAACAGTTGTGTGTTCTCAGTATGGTTTAGAATAACATTGTCACATTGATTTTAATTGCTCTTTATTGTCACAGAAAAATTATAAAATTATTTTTGTCTTTTTACAGCTGAGCAAAACGGGCTCCAAGGATGATGAATAGGAGGACTTTAATCCACATTGTAATAACATTGATTTTTTCTCCCACAAGTTTTATAAATAACAGTTCCACACATGTTTAAATGTGTTAAAATGTACCCATCAAGAACAATATTTTTCTGGCTTTATGATTTTTGTCCGATCACGTTTTCCTTTAGAGGAAATATGTCAAAGGCAGTGTTGATGTACTTTGTCATGACACTGACTGTAACAATATGTAATTTTAATGTATATTGTTATTCACTAAATCATAAAAATCTTTAGTGGTAAATGAAATCAACATAGCTTATTTTAGTACATTTGCTCTAAAAATTCTAGACCTCTTAATCTTTATATTTGTATTTGAATCCCATGGTTGATTCTTATATATTTACAGTATCATTTCAGATACTATTCATAGCATTCAGCCTTTATCAAAAGGCTGAAAAATGTTATTGTAGCTGATGTTATGAAAAATGTGCACCAGCTTAAATTACATTAAAAAAAGAATGTATAGCCCAATTCAAGTGGGCATCCCCTTTGTGCATAGCATATTCATTATATTCTTCAGTGTGAAATATAAAACAAAACAAGGCCATTAGTTACAAAAAACAATGTGTAGCAACAGTGATTTCTATTTTCATGACAATTTTGCTACTACTACATTACATACTATTGATGTTCCAACACTGGTGCATTCATTTCGTGGCAATTAGCTCTTACCAAAGAACGACTGTCCCCATTATTTAATTGGAAAGTATATATCCAGTATTCTCTAGATAATACCAGTCAGTAAAAAGAGAAATAATATTCATTTGGCAAAGCTGCTAATATATGAAGAAAATAAACAGTTACTAAAGTGGGGCCTACAGATAGGAAAGAAGTAATGATGTAGATCTGAACTCATAAGATAGAAATACCCATTTTTCTGGCTGTTGCTGAACTTCCACAGCCAGTTTCCCTTATCGCTGGCAATCTTGTTCTTGATTGCTGGAAGTTAGCAACGTTTAGAGGTCTTACATTCTCACTATGAAATAAGCTCCATTATAAACAATTGAATTTATTTCTGTGTAGATTACACTATATACAGAATTTCATACAATGCATATGATAAAATAATTACTGGCATTGCTATTGAAAATGCCATTTTTAGTTATATTTATTTTTGCAAAAAATAATGGGATACTGGCTTCAGGTGCTGCCCTCCCCCTTTACTTCAATTTCAATATTTTACTTGGAAAAATTGATATTGTCATTAGTTTTCAGTCAAATTAATAGCTAAGATGATATTTAGATGGATCAGATATCTTGTATTTGAGAAGTCTGCTTTATTAGGTCAGTAGTGATAAAGAATAAGATGCCTTAATACAGTTTTTTTAATTGTTGGGAGGGATTAAATAAATTTCTATTTATCTTTGTTGTGTTTTTATTTATGTTTGGGCTCTTTCTACAGACATTGGGCATGTGGTAGTTAAAAATAGTCTAAATGGAGTGTTCAGTCTTTGTTAAATAAATGGAATTAAAATACATAAATTTGATTTGGCAAAAATATGTATCTAAGTCATGTTAAATATTGCTACCAAATAAAATCTGGTAACTACTTTTAAAACATCAATTTCAGACGGGTTATTGATATACTAATAAGTGAATACATCTAAAAAGTCTGTGATTGAATAAAAGTAAAATTGAAAGATTTGTTGACGAAGGAAGAAGAAGGAAGTATGTACGAATTTACACAAAGCAATAAGCTATAGCTACGAAAAAAAGTAAATTCAAGCTTTTTAAAAAATAAAGGTTTTAAAGCAACAAAGGAAGATTTTAAATGTAGGAGATCTTGCTCTGGACATTGGATGTTAGAAAATAGTAATGGAAAAATAGAAAAACAGCAAAAATATGGCCCAGTATGAAATCCAGCAAGTGAGGGAACACAATGCAAGGATGAGAGTCTCAAGAGAGACCTAAGTTAGCCTGTGTTTGAAGCAAGAGAAACGAAGTGGCACGAAAGAGGGGAACAGCTTTTTGTAGTTTAACTTCTAAATATTTATGATGCAAATTAAAGACTGATTTTTTTTTAGGGGAAAGCTAATGTATCCAGGGTTCCACAAATTAATTTAGTGGGGAAACTAGTTATCTAGAATTTTGTTTATGACATATTGGCAAAGAAGAGCTACACAAGTTTTGGCAGATTATTTGTATAAAAATGTGATTTGTGTGAAATGAATTCATCCTTAAAAAACTAATATATTTGCACCTCTGATGAATCAGTATATTTTCCTGAAGGAAGAGGGAATTTTTTCTCATCTCTTGAGAATCCACAACTGCCAAGCTTCAAAAAATACTGTCCTTTTATTCAATGGGTCCCTGACGGAGAACTTGTTGCTTGTTTCTATGGAACAGAGATCTAGTTACCTTGACAATGTATTTGAGTAGACGAGTTATGGGGGAAAAACAGTTGGAATACCCTATCTCTTCCTCTGCTGATGTTTAACATGCAAACCAGATCTTCTAGGTGCACAAGAGAATATTTAAAAGGTAGGCTATCTGCGTATTCCTACTGTAAAAACTTTTAAGCTGGTGTATTATGATCAGTACAGTTTAAAACCTGTAAAAGAAAAATGATTTCCTAAAGCCTTTAAGCAATTAAAAACAAATTAATTATTATCACTATTATATAGGATATAGTATTAAAATTAATTATTAAAATATTTCTCTGGGAATACAATCTCTTTAAGTACCTAGAGCCATTTTTATTCTCTAAATGGATTAAGTATGTTATTCAATCAATTTATCTACAGTATCCATTTTACTTAAACAGCCACTTAACAAATTTCAGACAAGATAGAGATATATTTTTCTCTTTTCGTCAGGTTTTATGCTAATATTTGTAATTTAAGCTTTAAAGGGAGATTACAACATGGTACTCATTCTAATTGTTAAAGCAAAAAATCATACTGATATGCTAAATAAGCCACGATCCTGAATAATGCTCACATACTAGATTATACAAGATAGAGATATATTTTTCTCTTTTCGTCAGGTTTTATGCTAATATTTGTAATTTAAGCTTTAAAGGGAGATTACAACATGGTACTCATTCTAATTGTTAAAGCAAAAAATCATACTGATATGCTAAATAAGCCACGATCCTGAATAATGCTCACATACTAGATTATACAAGATAGAGATATATTTTTCTCTTTTCGTCAGGTTTTATGCTAATATTTGTAATTTAAGCTTTAAAGGGAGATTACAACATGGTACTCATTCTAATTGTTAAAGCAAAAAATCATACTGATATGCTAAATAAGCCACGATCCTGAATAATGCTCACATACTAGATTTGACTTCTGATTCTACTTCTAGTTCCTTTCATATTTGGGCTTGTGCTAATGTCAATACATCTTCAAAAAGACTGAAACTTGAATTGCAACTCAAACAAGTTATGCCACTGAATGTTGCTATGAGTCTATGCTGCCTGGGAAACATCCATTTCCATAAAACAAGAGCAGAAGGATAAATCGAAGAGGGCATATTCCCAAGACTGCTGTTTTGTGGATATTTTATAAGAAAGATACTTCTAAAGAAATTTGGAGAAAAAGTGTAGAGATCTGCTGATAAGAAATATAGTTATGTGAAAGTGAAGGTAATCCTTATGATTTGCCTTTGATTGTCAACTACTTATTTAAATGATCTTCTTGGAAGGAAAATTAGATATATGTTTATATTATAGGTAACTGATTCTAAGGTCTGGAAAAAGAAAAATTACCTGGAAAAGCCAAACAATAAAATATAGCCTTACATTAGCTCATTCAGCCATGATGTTAACTTACAGAAAACGAAATTTGCTTCAGAAGTCTTTACATTCAGTAAGTACATTTTTAAAGATGAAAAATTAATTTTAACTTTTTTCTATTTATGTTAGTTTATGTTCCAAACAGGGAGAAATAACAATGAAACAAATATAATACCATAATGATTTCAGATATATGTAATGTGGTTAGTAGGACATTGATACTAAAGGGGGATCCCTAGATGATAGTTTCACAATAAAATTACAAGAATTATTATTTACTTCATACTTTTTCATACAAATAACCTATACATAGTTTTGAAATGCAAATGTAGAACATGACAATAGCAAAGAGCAAGGAAAAACGTACCATTAAGGAGCACATTTTACAAACACACAAAAATAGAAAGTGAGCACAATATGTAAAAAGTCAAGATTAAGCATGTATAAAGCCAACATTAAGCATTTCCATAAATCAAGAAATGCTTTATTCAGTCCTGGCTGAATGTTGACAAATATTCTCAAATAAATCTAATAGATCCCACCCACCCCCCCGCCCTACACAGTGGGTCTGCAAATAATTATAAGATTTTGCATCTATTACTATTTTACATCAGGTTTTTTTTTTTTGAAATCTCAAGTATAGACATTTATTGTGTATCAATCAAATTGACTAGCTATAAAAACTAATTTTTGTCTTTTTTATTCTTGTAGTTTTTTTAAAATATTTTACCTTTGAGATAAAAAATATTTTTAAAAACATACTTTAAAAATAACAGTGCTTGCTAGTACTGTAGAAATGAAGGACAGATGACACACAAATACTTGCCTAGATTTCAGCAATGAACATTTTTTTTCCATATTCAAATAAATAGATTGTTGCAGTATTGGAGCCCAGTAAGCTTTTATGATCTTTTTTACAGGATGATAAAGAAATTGTTGCTTTACCTCCAATTCATAAGCAACCAATGGAAAATGTGACAAATGTATGTATATTTCAATAATAATACCTTTAATGAAACTTGTGATATAGTCAGTGAGGTTTAACCCATAGAAAATAGGCTTAGGGAGCAAGGCCTAAATTTACAATCTAAAAATCAAATTGAACATGAATTGAAATCAGAAATAGATGTTTTTCCTGAACTGGAACAGAATTTGAGTTATCATCAGTTTTTGCTGAATCTTAGCCAAAAAAGGAACTGGTTGAATGGAGGTTAGATTATAATTAGGAGGAAAATGTGGTATCTGACAATTCAAAAAGAGCAAAATTCATCAGGCAAGCTGCAATGAGCAGCCCCTCCCCTCCATAAATCTGGCTGTGATGTCAACAAAGAGCCAATCACTTGCAGGTACAGCCAGACATCTCTACTGCCAAGGTTTTAATATGTCCAGGAGGCCTCTATAGTACAAAGAGGCATATGTACTTTGGTACTTTGTACCAAATTGGTACTTTGCTATACTGTAATGTGATGTACTGATCAACACTGCTCCCTGTTACTCACAAGGTGAGTTCTGTTCTTTATCTGAATTACCTGAATGAGCTATTGGATCTAGCAGAAACAGAATAAGGGCATATAAACCAATATTTAGAAGATTGTATAGATCTTGAATAATAACAAAGTCTCTGAAGTTTGTTTATGCATCTTTCCAAATGAAGACATCAGAGTGTACTGTATTGACCATGGCAAGAGATAGATTACAGAGCAGGATATCGGAGTCTTCAAAGGTCAAGAAACAATAATTTCCTGGGTCACTAATAAAAGGTGAAATATGATACCAACAATATAAAAGAGTTGAGATAATAAGATATATAAGCTGAGATACAACTCCATTTCAACCTGTATTTAAACTTCAATATATAGTTTAAAGACAGGCTGAGATGGAGTTGTCTGAGTGGAATTCAAAGCCTGAATTCTTTTCAAACATTATTGGTTAGTGTCTCTAAAAATGAACCAGCACAATTGTTAATGCTTTTTATTTGGCAATTTGGTCTTCTAGAAATTCTTGTTGTTTCAATATTAGTTTGATTTCAGAAACTCCTAGTGCACAAAATTCTTATTTTTCCAAATATATTCATTTTGTATACATATTTCCCTCATGCTGCATATAATTTTCTCTAAAACAGAGTTTCTCAACTTGGCAAATATATGTGGACTATAATTAACAGAATTTCCCAACCAGTTGTAGTGTTTCACTTAAGAAATGTGGCAAGAAAGGTCATAAAATGGGGCAAACTTCACTTAGCAAATGTCTCACTTAACAACAGAAATTTTGGGCTCAATTGTGATTGTAAGTTGAGGGACTACCTGTATAACAAAGCAGCTGCATAATAAAAATATAATGTATTATGAGAATACTAATATCTGCACCATCAGCCACATCAAGCACCAATTATATAGTTTATTAGCTTTCAGCCTTGAAAACAGCCAGCTGAGATCTCTAATCCTTTGCAGTTACCTTCAGATAATGATTGTTTTCATCTTCACAAGTACTTATCTAATGTGCACATTTGAGAACTGAGAGAACAATAATTCTACATTAAATATACTTGTCTTTATTTTTAGCCTTCCAGTAACTTGAATCTCCAAAAATGCACTCCTGATATGCTCCACAAAATGTTTTTATCACCACATATTTCAAAGTCACAGAAACATGTATACAAAGATATGTGCTCAAAATGGACTGGGGTGAGTTACCATCTGACCTTCCTAATAAAGAAGTAGGGGAATACACATCATCTTAATGAACAGTTTAAGAATAGTCCAAGGCAGATGCATAAAAGTGATAAAAATAGTTAAATAAGAAACATCAACACATTTCTTTTAAAAATAGAATCAATTCTTGCTATGAAATGCAGAATGCTATGTGGAACATAGTAGTAAAATATTGTGCATCTGCTGATTTTATTTATTTTATTTATTTGTTTGTCAATTGCTCATAAGATAATAGGTATAAGTAAAAACATAGTTATGAATACATGGATACATATACGAAAAATAAAAAAAAATAAAGAAACAATAGGACAGGGATGGTAGGCAAGTTGGTGCGCTTATGCACGCCCCCTACAGACCTCTTAGGAAAGGGGTGAGGTCAATAGTAGACAGTCTAAGGTTAAAGTTTTTGGGGTGTGGGGAAAAAAAAAACACAGTCAGGTAGAGTATTCCAGACATTGACCACTGTGTTGCTGAAGTCGTATTTCCTGCAATCAAATTTGATGTGATTAACCTTGAGTATCTATTGTTTGCTCTTGTGTTGTTATGGTTGAAGCTGAAGTATTCATTGACAGGTAGGACATTGCAGTGTATGATTTTATATACTATACTTAGATCGGACCGAAGGTGGCGTAGCTCTAGGTTTTCTAGGTCTAGAATTTCGAGTCTGGTGGCATAAGGTATTCTGCAAGGAGTAGAGGAGTGGAGAACTTTTCTTGTGAAATATTTCTGGACTTTCTCAACTGTGTTAATATCAGATACGTAATGTGGGTTCCAGACTGATGAGCTGTATTTGAGTATTGGTTTAGCAAATGTTTTGTATGCTCTAGTTATTAGTGTAATATTACCAAAGAAAAAGCTACGTAAGATTAGGTTAACAACTCTTAACACCTTTTTGGCTATTTAGTTACAATGGGCTCTAGCACTTAGGTCATTTGAGATGACTCCAAGACCCTTGACAGAGTTTGGATCATCAACAAGGTCTTGACTATTCAGCCTGTATTTTATTTTCTGATTTTTTTTGCCAATATGTAAGACAGAGCATTTATTTGTTGAGATTTGAAGTTGCCATTTGTTTGACCATTTTGATACATAGTCAAAGTTTTTTTGAAGGGTAGTAGTATTGTCTGTGGTGTTGAATAGCTTTACATCATCAGCGAAGAGAACGCAGTTGCTCTTGATATGATCACAGAGGTCATTTATGTACAGTATGAAAAGAGTTGGTCCTAGAACACTGCCTTGGGGGACACCACTGTTGACAGGTACATAATTTGATAGGACACTCCTAATTTTGACCATTCATTGTCTCTTTAACAGGAATGCTTCTATCCAGTTATTCAGGTGTCCAGAGATACCGTAAGATTTTAGTTTTAGGAGTAGTTTGTCGTGTACCACTGAATCAAAGGCTTTACAGAAGTCTATGTAGATTGAGTCTATTGCTTTGCCCTGATCGAGTTGTGTAGTCCATATATTTTTGCAGTGTAAGAGTTGCAGATTACATGATAGTTTTTTCCTAAAACCAAATTGTTTATTAGAGAGTAGGTTGTTTGTTTCTAAGTGGAAGATAATGGATTGGTTAATAATTGATTCCATGATTTTACAGGTGACACAGCATAAAGAGATTGGTCTGTAATTTTCAACTAGGCTGGGGTTTCCCTTTTTGAAGATGGGGATGACCGTGTCTAGTGACCATAGTTTTGGCAAGGAGCTGGTCCTGAAAGATTTTTTAAAGATTATGCTTAGAGGTTCAGCTATGGCAGTAGGTAGCTTTTTAAGAAGTAGGCACATATTCCATCCAGTCCAATAGATAGAGATGGTTTTAGATTGCGTAATGCTTTTTCAACATTGTCATCTGTAAAATCAATATATATTAGATCATTGTAGTTGTCTGTGGTTCGACTAGGAAATACTGGGCATGATCCATTGTTATTTACAAATACTGAATCAGAGAATATATTAAAGAGGTTGGCTTTAATAGTGTCATCGTTGCAGTCTTTACCATTAGGTCCTTTCAGGGGTGGGATGGACCTTGAGTCTTTTAGTTTGTTGTTTACAAAATTGTAGAAAGCACGGGTGGAATTGGTGCATAGAAGGTTTTCTTCTTGTTTAATGTGATAATTGGTGCATTCAGTTTTTATCTGGTGGCATACATTTTTGTATCTTTTGAAGTTGGCAACGTGACCAGATTTGTTTTTCCGCCAAAGTGATTTCTTTTTGGATTGAGGCTTCCGTATTGTTTTGGGTAATTTGGAGCAGGGGGCGAGGAGCGATGTTGAAGATTTATTTGCAAAATCCTTAACAGTTGAACTCAATTTCTTCCTCAAGAATGTACAAAGAATGGAGATTGGGCTTTCTTTGTTGGAGGTAAAAAAAAATCTGAGAGTTCATTGATTCATGAATGATGATCATGTGTCATTTGTTATCTCTTTGGAATGGAATTGTAATATATATAGTGAGGTTTATGGGGATTTCTCTAAATGTTAAAGATGTTAATGGAATGTTGCATTATAAACCAATGCTTTGGCATCTGACTGTTAATGAGGAGTGATGGCTATATGGAAGGTGCCTAAATCACTCTCATAATTCTATTACATAGAGTGAATGCAATTGATGTGAATTGTGTTTCAAAACATCTGGCATAGATCACCTGGACCTTTGGGTTACATTGTGATCACTATTAGTAGAAAGAAAGAAAGTAGCATGAACTGTGGCCCCAATATGTCCCTTTGCTGTAATAAGGCTTTTAAAAACAAATGTTGGCAAAAACTACGTTCTTAAGAAATGAAAAGAAATTAATCTTTTAATGAAGGAAAAAAATAATTAATAACCCCTTTTCAGTACTTACAGAATTATCACTATGCCCTTATTATTAGTTGGTAATACATTCAAGTAAAATAGTATTTTTAAGAAGATAGTTAGCAACAGATTAATAAGGCCCTTTAAAAAATATTAAAGTTATTAAATTTCCTCTAGAAACAAAAATGTCATTGGAATATTCCATATGTAAACATAACTGAAGAAACAGACATGAAAGTGAAGAACCACTTAAAAGTAGGTGATTATTTTTTTCCCCTTTAAATATTTGGAAAAACCTGGAAAGCAAGTATTTTCCTAATGTCTGTCTTGGTTCCTTCCAGCATCAAATGTATTTTCGTTTTGCTAAAAGTCTGAATCGCCCTTTAAGCATTAAAAGACACCTTTACAATACAGACACATTCATCATGAAGGTAAGAGAAACCATTCCATAAATCCCACTTCTCTAATACAATTTTCGGAAGTCTTGTGCCATTAAATAACAGACAGGTAAGTTGATAAACATATGGCTTAACTGTATATTCTCCCGCTCTTCAATCAGAATATTTTTAAAATAATTTGTTCAAATGGAAGATCAAATATTTTATAAATTTGCTGACCATGTTGTTAATGGAATCTGTTTCTGTTGAATTGTTATTTTTCAAAATATTTGATCAAACACCAACTTGGTTTCAAAGGAGTGGAATCAATTCCTTTGTTATTAGAGCACATCTACAGTACATACACACACACACACACACACACACACACAAACTCTGGCTGTGTTTATCTGTTTCTCTGTACCCTCAAATTAGTTCAAACTGTGTATTATACCACAACAACTTTTGAATCAAGGTACCTAAAATCTGCTAAATTAAAGAATTTGTAAAAAATAAAATAAATAAATCCAGGCCCATTATCCTGTGGAACTGAAATTTCCAGTTTTATTCACAAAGCTGTGGCCATTGCAGTTTCCACACAGTTACATGATGGTGATTTCCAATGGCCCTTGCCAGCTTCTCACAAAGAAAGTTGGGAAAGCTGGCAGGAAGTCAGAAGTCAATCTCACTCCCATTGCTTTTTTGTCTACCCATGGTTGTTCCATTTATTTATTTATTTATTTACTTATTTATTTGTTTATTTAGTCAGTTAGTTAAGATAATAT